>NW_026527681.1:0-352391 GCF_022682495.2 Desmodus rotundus | reverse complement strand
GTGAGATCTCTCTCTCCTCAACAACAACAACGGAGAGGAGGAAAAGAGAGAGATCTCTCTCTCAACAACAACAACGGAGGAGGAGGAAAAGAGAGAGATGGTGTGTCACGTGACCCCTCAGGGGTGGGTCACGTGACCCCTCGGGAGTGGGTCACGAGACCCCTCAGGGGTGGGTCACGTGATACCTCTGGAGTGGGTCACGAGACAACTCAGGGGTGGGTCACGTGACACCTCCAGGGTGGCTCCCGTGACCCCTCAGTGGTGGTTGACGTGACCCCTCAACAGTGGTTCAGGAGACACGTCAAGGGTGGGTCCCGTGACCCGAGGGAGGCTTGTGGTGGGGAGCCTGAGTGCGCACGCGCGGCCCGCTTATAGGCCCGAAATGAGCCAGCCGCGGCTCGGAGAAAGGCCATCTCCTGGGGGCCTCCCCATGTTCCTCCACTCCTCAAGGAGGACCCCTTTACGGATGGAAGAAAAGGGGGATCTTCGCAGTGGTGGGTTCCGGCCAGAGGCGTCTGCGGGTTTGCCTGCACTTACGCCAGGTGCTCGCACAACGGGCCCAGGTGTTTGAGCCCCGTGGAGGCAGAGGGCTGCTTATTGCTGGATGATAGTGTCCTGCAGGGTTAAGGGACGGCGTGGGCACTCCCAGGGCCACAGAGGGCACCTGGCCTTTAGAGAGTTCCCTGGAAAATTCCTCGCCCAGGCCCTTGGTCCACAAGTCTATCCTGGGTACAGTGTCTGTGCCAGGCTGGGAGTGCTTCTGGGCAGTGTTCCCCAGGGGAAATCGCGTGGTCCTCTAGGTGGCAGGGAGGGCTCCTGTGTCCACGGACAGGTGCCCAGGGACCCTGTGGAACTGCTGTGACCTCTAAAGGGTGGGTCAGGTGAGCCAAGGGAGGTGTGTGCTTGGGAGCCTGAGTGCGCATGCGCGGCCCACGTATAGGCCCGAAACGAGCCAGCCGCGGCTCGGAGAAAAGCCATCTCCTGGGGGCCTCCCCATGTTCTTCCACTCCTCAAGCGTGACCCCTTTACGGATGGAGGAAAAGGGGGATCTTCGCAGTGGTGGGTTCGCGCCAGGGGGGTCTGCGGGTTTGCCTCCACGTACGCCAGGTGCCCGCACACCGGGCCCAGGTGTTTGAGCCCCGTGGAGGCAGAGGGCTGCTTATTGCTGGATGCAAGTGTCCTGCGGGGTCAAGGAACGGCATGGGCACTCCCCGGGCCACACAGGGCACCGGGCCCTTAGAGAGTTCCATGGGAAATCCCCCGCCCATGCCCCCGGTACCCAAGTCTGTCCTTAGCACACTGTCTGTGCGGGGCTGAAGGTACTGCTAGGCAGTGTGGCCTGTGGGAAATCGTGCGGTCCTCTGAGTGGCAGGGAGGGCTGCTGTTTCCCCGAACAGGTGCGCAGGGACCCTGTAAAACAGCTGTGACCTCTCAAGGTGGGTCATGTGACCCCTCAAGGGTGGGGCACGTGACCTCCCAAGGGTGGGTCAGGAGACCCCACAAGGGTGGGTCACGAGACCCCTCAAGGGTTGGTCACGTGACCCCAAAAGTGTAGGTCACGAGACCCCTCAAGGGTGGGTCACGAGACCCCTCAAGGGTGGGTCACGTGACCCCTCAGGGGTGGATCACGTGACCCCTCGGGAGTGGGTCACGTGACCCCTCGGGAGTGGGTCACGAGACCCCTCAGGGGTGGGTCACGTGACCCCTCGGGAGTGGGTCACGAGACCCCTCAGGGGTGTGTCACGTGACCCCTCAGGGGTGGGTCACGTGACCCCTCGGGAGTGGGTCACGAGACCCCTCAGGGGTGGGTCACGTGATACCTCTGGAGTGGGTCACGAGACACCTCAGGGGTGGGTCACGTGACACCTCCAGGGTGGCTCCCGTGACCCCTCAGGGGTGGGTGACGTGACCCCTCAACAGTGGTTCAGGAGACACGTCAAGGGTGGGTCCCGTGACCCGAGGGAGGCTTGTGGTGGGGAGCCTGAGTGCGCACGCGCGGCCCGCTTATAGGCCCGAAATGAGCCAGCCGCGGCTCGGAGAAAGGCCATCTCCTGGGGGCCTCCCCATGTTCCTCCACTCCTCAAGGAGGACCCCTTTACGGATGGAAGAAAAGGGGGATCTTCGCAGTGGTGGGTTCGCGCCAGGGGGGTCTGCGGGTTTGCCTCCACGTACGCCAGGTGCCCGCACACCGGGCCCAGGTGTTTGAGCCCCGTGGAGGCAGAGGGCTGCTTATTGCTGGATGCAAGTGTCCTGCGGGGTCAAGGAACGGCATGGGCACTCCCCGGGCCACACAGGGCACCGGGCCCTTAGAGAGTTCCATGGGAAATCCCCCGCCCATGCCCCCGGTACCCAAGTCTGTCCTTAGCACACTGTCTGTGCGGGGCTGAAGGTACTGCTAGGCAGTGTGGCCTGTGGGAAATCGTGCGGTCCTCTGAGTGGCAGGGAGGGCTGCTGTTTCCCCGAACAGGTGCGCAGGGACCCTGTAAAACAGCTGTGACCTCTCAAGGTGGGTCATGTGACCCCTCAAGGGTGGGGCACGTGACCTCCCAAGGGTGGGTCAGGAGACCCCACAAGGGTGGGTCACGAGACCCCTCAAGGGTTGGTCACGTGACCCCAAAAGGGTAGGTCACGAGACCCCTCAAGGGTGGGTCACGTGACCCCTCAGGGGTGGGTCACGTGACCCCTCGGGAGTGGGTCACGTGACCCCTCGGGAGTGGGTCACGAGACCCCTCAGGGGTGGGTCACGTGACCCCTCGGGAGTGGGTCACGAGACCCCTCATGGGTGGGTCACGTGATACCTCTGGAGTGGGTCACGAGACCCCTCAGGGGTGGGTCACGTGACCCCTCCGGGGTGGCTCCCGTGACGCCTCAGGGGTGGGTGACGTGACCCCTCAACAGTGGTTCAGGAGACACGTCAAGGGTGGGTCCCGTGACCCGAGGGAGGCTTGTGGTGGGGAGCCTGAGTGCGCACGCGCGGCCCGCTTATAGGCCCGAAATGAGCCAGCCGCGGCTCGGAGAAAAGCCATCTCCTGAGGGCCTCCCCATGTTCCTCCACTCCTCAAGGAGGACCCCTTTACGGATGGAAGAAAAGGGGGATCTTCGCAGTGGTGGGTTCCGGCCAGAGGCGTCTGCGGGTTTGCCTGCACGTACGCCAGGTGCTCGCACAACGGGCCCAGGTGTTTGAGCCCCGTGGAGGCAGAGGGCTGCTTATTGCTGGATGATAGTGTCCTGCAGGGTTAAGGGACGGCGTGGGCACTCCCAGGGCCACAGAGGGCACCTGGCCTTTAGAGAGTTCCCTGGAAAATTCCTCGCCCAGGCCCTTGGTCCACAAGTCTATCCTGCGTACAGTGTCTGTGCGACGCTGGGAGTGCTTCTGGGCAGTGTTCCCCAGGGGAAATCGCGTGGTCCTCTAGGTGGCAGGGAGGGCTCCTGTGTCCACGGACAGGTGCCCAGGGACCCTGTGGAACTGCTGTGACCTCTAAAGAGTGGGTCAGGTGAGCCAAGGGAGGTGTGTGCTTGGGAGCCTGAGTGCGCATGCGCGGCCCACGTATAGGCCCGAAACGAGCCAGCCGCGGCTCGGAGAAAAGCCATCTCCTGGGGGCCTCCCCATGTTCTTCCACTCCTCAAGCGTGACCCCTTTACGGATGGAGGAAAAGGGGGATCTTCGCAGTGGTGGGTTCGCGCCAGGGGGGTCTGCGGGTTTGCCTCCACGTACGCCAGGTGCCCGCACACCGGGCCCAGGTGTTTGAGCCCCGTGGAGGCAGAGGGCTGCTTATTGCTGGATGCAAGTGTCCTGCGGGGTCAAGGAACGGCATGGGCACTCCCCGGGCCACACAGGGCACCGGGCCCTTAGAGAGTTCCATGGGAAATCCCCCGCCCATGCCCCCGGTACCCAAGTCTGTCCTTAGCACACTGTCTGTGCGGGGCTGAAGGTACTGCTAGGCAGTGTGGCCTGTGGGAAATCGTGCGGTCCTCTGAGTGGCAGGGAGGGCTGCTGTTTCCCCGAACAGGTGCGCAGGGACCCTGTAAAACAGCTGTGACCTCTCAAGGTGGGTCATGTGACCCCTCAAGGGTGGGGCACGTGACCTCCCAAGGGTGGGTCAGAAGACCCGACAAGGGTGGGTCACGGGACCCCTCAAGGGTGGGTCTCGAGACCCCTCAAGGGTTGGTCACGTGACCCCAAAAGGGTAGGTCACGAGACCCTTCAAGGGTGGGTCACGTGACCGTTAAGGGGTGGATCACGTGACCCCTCGGGAGTGGGTCACGTGACCCCTCGGGAGTGGGTCACGAGACCCCTCAGGGGTGGGTCACGTGACCCCTCGGGAGTGGGTCACGAGACCCCTCAGGGGTGTGTCACGTGACCCCTCAGGGGTGGGTCACGTGACCCCTCGGGAGTGGGTCACGAGACCCCTCAGGGGTGGGTCACGTGATACCTCTGGATTGGGTCACGAGACCCCTCAGGGGTGGGTCACGTGACACCTCCAGGGTGGCTCCCGTGACCCCTCAGGGGTGGGTGACGTGACCCCTCAACAGTGGTTCAGGAGACACGTCAAGGGTGGGTCCCGTGACCCGAGGGAGGCTTGTGGTGGGGAGCCTGAGTGCGCACGCGCGGCCCGCTTATAGGCCCGAAATGAGCCAGCCGCGGCTCGGAGAAAGGCCATCTCCTGGGGGCCTCCCCATGTTCCTCCACTCCTCAAGGAGGACCCCTTTACGGATGGAAGAAAAGGGGGATCTTCGCAGTGGTGGGTTCCGGCCAGAGGCGTCTGCGGGTTTGCCTGCACGTACGCCAGGTGCTCGCACAACGGGCCCAGGTGTTTGAGCCCCGTGGAGGCAGAGGGCTGCTTATTGCTGGATGATAGTGTCCTGCAGGGTTAAGGGACGGCGTGGGCACTCCCAGGGCCACAGAGGGCACCTGGCCTTTAGAGAGTTCCCTGGAAAATTCCCCGCCCAGGCCCCTGGTCCACAAGTCTATCCTGCGTACAGTGTCTGTGCGAGGCTGGGAGTGCTTCTGGGCAGTGTTCCCCAGGGGAAATCGCGTGGTCCTCTAGGTGGCAGGGAGGGCTCCTGTGTCCACGGACAGGTGCCCAGGGACCCTGTGGAACTGCTGTGACCTCTAAAGGGTGGGTCAGGTGAGCCAAGGGAGGTGTGTGCTTGGGAGCCTGAGTGCGCATGCGCGGCCCACGTATAGGCCCGAAAAGAGCCAGCCGCGGCTCGGAGAAAAGCCATCTCCTGGGGGCCTCCCCATGTTCTTCCACTCCTCAAGCGTGACCCCTTTACGGATGGAGGAAAAGGGGGATCTTCGCAGTGGTGGGTTCGCGCCAGGGGGGTCTGCGGGTTTGCCTCCACGTACGCCAGGTGCCCGCACACCGGGCCCAGGTGTTTGAGCCCCGTGGAGGCAGAGGGCTGCTTATTGCTGGATGCAAGTGTCCTGCGGGGTCAAGGAACGGCATGGGCACTCCCCGGGCCACACAGGGCACCGGGCCCTTAGAGAGTTCCATGGGAAATCCCCCGCCCATGCCCCCGGTACCCAAGTCTGTCCTTAGCACACTGTCTGTGCGGGGCTGAAGGTACTGCTAGGCAGTGTGGCCTGTGGGAAATCGTGCGGTCCTCTGAGTGGCAGGGAGGGCTGCTGTTTCCCCGAACAGGTGCGCAGGGACCCTGTAAAACAGCTGTGACCTCTGAAGGTGGGTCATGTGACCCCTCAAGGGTGGGGCACGTGACCTCCCAAGGGTGGGTCAGGAGACCCCACAAGGGTGGGTCACGGGACCCCTCAAGGGTTGGTCACGTGACCCCAAAAAGGGTAGGTCACGAGACCCCTCAAGGGTGGGTCACGTGACCCCTCAGGGGTGGGTCACGTGACCCCTCGGGAGTGGGTCACGAGACCCCTCAGGGGTGGGTCACGTGACCCCTCGGGAGTGGGTCACGAGACCCCTCAGGGGTGGGTCACGTGACCCCTCGGGAGTGGGTCACGAGACCCCTCAGGGGTGGGTCACGTGACCCCTCGGGAGTGGGTCACGAGACCCCTCAGGGGTGGGTCACGTGACCCCTCGGGAGTGGGTCACGAGACCCCTCAGGGGTGGGTCACGTGACCCCTCGGGAGTGGGTCACGAGACCTCTCAGGGGTGGGTCACGTGATACCTCTGGAGTGGGTCACGAGACCCCTCAGGGGTGGGTCACGTGACCCCTCCGGGGTGGCTCCCGTGACCCCTCAGGGGTGGGTGACGTGACCCCTCAACAGTGGTTCAGGAGACACGTCAAGGGTGGGTCCCGTGACCCGAGGGAGGCTTGTGGTGGGGAGCCTGAGTGCGCACGCGCGGCCCGCTTATAGGCCCGAAATGAGCCAGCCGCGGCTCGGAGAAAGGCCATCTCCTGGGGGCCTCCCCATGTTCCTCCACTCCTCAAGGAGGACCCCTTTACGGATGGAAGAAAAGGGGGATCTTCGCAGTGGTGGGTTCGGGCCAGAGCGGTCTGCGGGTTTGCCTGCACGTACGCCAGGTGCTCGCACAACGGGCCCAGGTGTTTGAGCCCCGTGGAGGCAGAGGGCTGCTTATTGCTGGATGATAGTGTCCTGCAGGGTTAAGGGACGGCGTGGGCACTCCCAGGGCCACAGAGGGCACCTGGCCTTTAGAGAGTTCCCTGGAAAATTCCTCGCCCAGGCCCTTGGTCCACAAGTCTATCCTGGGTACAGTGTCTGTGCCAGGCTGGGAGTGCTTCTGGGCAGTGTTCCCCAGGGGAAATCGCGTGGTCCTCTAGGTGGCAGGGAGGGCTCCTGTGTCCACGGACAGGTGCCCAGGGACCCTGTGGAACTGCTGTGACCTCTAAAGGGTGGGTCAGGTGAGCCAAGGGAGGTGTGTGCTTGGGAGCCTGAGTGCGCATGCGCGGCCCACGTATAGGCCCGAAACGAGCCAGCCGCGGCTCGGAGAAAAGCCATCTCCTGGGGGCCTCCCCATGTTCTTCCACTCCTCAAGCGTGACCCCTTTACGGATGGAGGAAAAGGGGGATCTTCGCAGTGGTGGGTTCGCGCCAGGGGGGTCTGCGGGTTTGCCTCCACGTACGCCAGGTGCCCGCACACCGGGCCCAGGTGTTTGAGCCCCGTGGAGGCAGAGGGCTGCTTATTGCTGGATGCAAGTGTCCTGCGGGGTCAAGGAACGGCATGGGCACTCCCCGGGCCACACAGGGCACCGGGCCCTTAGAGAGTTCCATGGGAAATCCCCCGCCCATGCCCCCGGTACCCAAGTCTGTCCTTAGCACACTGTCTGTGCGGGGCTGAAGGTACTGCTAGGCAGTGTGGCCTGTGGGAAATCGTGCGGTCCTCTGAGTGGCAGGGAGGGCTGCTGTTTCCCCGAACAGGTGCGCAGGGACCCTGTAAAACAGCTGTGACCTCTCAAGGTGGGTCATGTGACCCCTCAAGGGTGGGGCACGTGACCTCCCAAGGGTGGGTCAGGAGACCCCACAAGGGTGGGTCACGGGACCCCTCAAGGGTTGGTCACGTGACCCCAAAAGGGTAGGTCCCGAGACCCCTCAAGGGTGGGTCACGTGACCCCTCAGGGGTGGGTCACGTGACCCCTCGGGAGTGGGTCACGAGACCCCTCAGGGGTGGGTCACGTGACCCCTCGGGAGTGGGTCACGAGACCCCTCAGGGGTGGGTCACGTGACCCCTCGGGAGTGGGTCACGAGACCCCTCAGGGGTAGGTCACGTGACCCCTCGGGAGTGGGTCACGAGACCTCTCAGGGGTGGGTCACGTGATACCTCTGGATTGGGTCACGAGACCCCTCAGGGGTGGGTCACGTGACCCCTCCGGGGTGGCTCCCGTGACCCCTCAGGGGTGGGTGACGTGACCCCTCAACAGTGGTTCAGGAGACACGTCAAGGGTGGGTCCCGTGACCCGAGGGAGGCTTGTGGTGGGGAGCCTGAGTGCGCACGCGCGCCCCGCTTATAGGCCCGAAATGAGCCAGCCGCGGCTCGGAGAAAAGCCATCTCCTGGGGGCCTCCCCATGTTCCTCCACTCCTCAAGGAGGACCCCTTTACGGATGGAAGAAAAGGGGGATCTTCGCAGTGGTGGGTTCCGGCCAGAGGCGTCTGCGGGTTTGCCTGCACGTACGCCAGGTGCTCGCACAACGGGCCCAGGTGTTTGAGCCCCGTGGAGGCAGAGGGCTGCTTATTGCTGGATGATAGTGTCCTGCAGGGTTAAGGGACGGCGTGGGCACTCCCAGGGCCACAGAGGGCACCTGGCCTTTAGAGAGTTCCCTGGAAAATTCCCCGCCCAGGCCCCTGGTCCACAAGTCTATCCTGCGTACAGTGTCTGTGCGAGGCTGGGAGTGCTTCTGGGCAGTGTTCCCCAGGGGAAATCGCGTGGTCCTCTAGGTGGCAGGGAGGGCTCCTGTGTCCACGGACAGGTGCCCAGGGACCCTGTGGAACTGCTGTGACCTCTAAAGGGTGGGTCAGGTGAGCCAAGGGAGGTGTGTGCTTGGGAGCCTGAGTGCGCATGCGCGGCCCACGTATAGGCCCGAAAAGAGCCAGCCGCGGCTCGGAGAAAAGCCATCTCCTGGGGGCCTCCCCATGTTCTTCCACTCCTCAAGCGTGACCCCTTTACGGATGGAGGAAAAGGGGGATCTTCGCAGTGGTGGGTTCGCGCCAGGGGGGTCTGCGGGTTTGCCTCCACGTACGCCAGGTGCCCGCACACCGGGCCCAGGTGTTTGAGCCCCGTGGAGGCAGAGGGCTGCTTATTGCTGGATGCAAGTGTCCTGCGGGGTCAAGGAACGGCATGGGCACTCCCCGGGCCACACAGGGCACCGGGCCCTTAGAGAGTTCCATGGGAAATCCCCCGCCCATGCCCCCGGTACCCAAGTCTGTCCTTAGCACACTGTCTGTGCGGGGCTGAAGGTACTGCTAGGCAGTGTGGCCTGTGGGAAATCGTGCGGTCCTCTGAGTGGCAGGGAGGGCTGCTGTTTCCCCGAACAGGTGCGCAGGGACCCTGTAAAACAGCTGTGACCTCTGAAGGTGGGTCATGTGACCCCTCAAGGGTGGGGCACGTGACCTCCCAAGGGTGGGTCAGGAGACCCCACAAGGGTGGGTCACGGGACCCCTCAAGGGTTGGTCACGTGACCCCAAAAAGGGTAGGTCACGAGACCCCTCAAGGGTGGGTCACGTGACCCCTCAGGGGTGGGTCACGTGACCCCTCGGGAGTGGGTCACGAGACCCCTCAGGGGTGGGTCACGTGACCCCTCGGGAGTGGGTCACGAGACCCCTCAGGGGTGGGTCACGTGACCCCTCGGGAGTGGGTCACGAGACCCCTCAGGGGTGGGTCACGTGACCCCTCGGGAGTGGGTCACGAGACCCCTCAGGGGTGGGTCACGTGACCCCTCGGGAGTGGGTCACGAGACCCCTCAGGGGTGGGTCACGTGACCCCTCGGGAGTGGGTCACGAGACCTCTCAGGGGTGGGTCACGTGATACCTCTGGAGTGGGTCACGAGACCCCTCAGGGGTGGGTCACGTGACCCCTCCGGGGTGGCTCCCGTGACCCCTCAGGGGTGGGTGACGTGACCCCTCAACAGTGGTTCAGGAGACACGTCAAGGGTGGGTCCCGTGACCCGAGGGAGGCTTGTGGTGGGGAGCCTGAGTGCGCACGCGCGGCCCGCTTATAGGCCCGAAATGAGCCAGCCGCGGCTCGGAGAAAGGCCATCTCCTGGGGGCCTCCCCATGTTCCTCCACTCCTCAAGGAGGACCCCTTTACGGATGGAAGAAAAGGGGGATCTTCGCAGTGGTGGGTTCGGGCCAGAGCGGTCTGCGGGTTTGCCTGCACGTACGCCAGGTGCTCGCACAACGGGCCCAGGTGTTTGAGCCCCGTGGAGGCAGAGGGCTGCTTATTGCTGGATGATAGTGTCCTGCAGGGTTAAGGGACGGCGTGGGCACTCCCAGGGCCACAGAGGGCACCTGGCCTTTAGAGAGTTCCCTGGAAAATTCCTCGCCCAGGCCCTTGGTCCACAAGTCTATCCTGGGTACAGTGTCTGTGCCAGGCTGGGAGTGCTTCTGGGCAGTGTTCCCCAGGGGAAATCGCGTGGTCCTCTAGGTGGCAGGGAGGGCTCCTGTGTCCACGGACAGGTGCCCAGGGACCCTGTGGAACTGCTGTGACCTCTAAAGGGTGGGTCAGGTGAGCCAAGGGAGGTGTGTGCTTGGGAGCCTGAGTGCGCATGCGCGGCCCACGTATAGGCCCGAAACGAGCCAGCCGCGGCTCGGAGAAAAGCCATCTCCTGGGGGCCTCCCCATGTTCTTCCACTCCTCAAGCGTGACCCCTTTACGGATGGAGGAAAAGGGGGATCTTCGCAGTGGTGGGTTCGCGCCAGGGGGGTCTGCGGGTTTGCCTCCACGTACGCCAGGTGCCCGCACACCGGGCCCAGGTGTTTGAGCCCCGTGGAGGCAGAGGGCTGCTTATTGCTGGATGCAAGTGTCCTGCGGGGTCAAGGAACGGCATGGGCACTCCCCGGGCCACACAGGGCACCGGGCCCTTAGAGAGTTCCATGGGAAATCCCCCGCCCATGCCCCCGGTACCCAAGTCTGTCCTTAGCACACTGTCTGTGCGGGGCTGAAGGTACTGCTAGGCAGTGTGGCCTGTGGGAAATCGTGCGGTCCTCTGAGTGGCAGGGAGGGCTGCTGTTTCCCCGAACAGGTGCGCAGGGACCCTGTAAAACAGCTGTGACCTCTCAAGGTGGGTCATGTGACCCCTCAAGGGTGGGGCACGTGACCTCCCAAGGGTGGGTCAGGAGACCCCACAAGGGTGGGTCACGGGACCCCTCAAGGGTTGGTCACGTGACCCCAAAAGGGTAGGTCCCGAGACCCCTCAAGGGTGGGTCACGTGACCCCTCAGGGGTGGGTCACGTGACCCCTCGGGAGTGGGTCACGAGACCCCTCAGGGGTGGGTCACGTGACCCCTCGGGAGTGGGTCACGAGACCCCTCAGGGGTGGGTCACGTGACCCCTCGGGAGTGGGTCACGAGACCCCTCAGGGGTAGGTCACGTGACCCCTCGGGAGTGGGTCACGAGACCTCTCAGGGGTGGGTCACGTGATACCTCTGGATTGGGTCACGAGACCCCTCAGGGGTGGGTCACGTGACCCCTCCGGGGTGGCTCCCGTGACCCCTCAGGGGTGGGTGACGTGACCCCTCAACAGTGGTTCAGGAGACACGTCAAGGGTGGGTCCCGTGACCCGAGGGAGGCTTGTGGTGGGGAGCCTGAGTGCGCACGCGCGCCCCGCTTATAGGCCCGAAATGAGCCAGCCGCGGCTCGGAGAAAAGCCATCTCCTGGGGGCCTCCCCATGTTCCTCCACTCCTCAAGGAGGACCCCTTTACGGATGGAAGAAAAGGGGGATCTTCGCAGTGGTGGGTTCCGGCCAGAGGCGTCTGCGGGTTTGCCTGCACGTACGCCAGGTGCTAGCACAACGGGCCCAGGTGTTTGAGCCCCGTGGAGGCAGAGGGCTGCTTATTGCTGGATGATAGTGTCCTGCAGGGTTAAGGGACGGCGTGGGCACTCCCAGGGCCACAGAGGGCACCTGGCCTTTAGAGAGTTCCCTGGAAAATTCCTCGCCCAGGCCCTTGGTCCACAAGTCTATCCTGGGTACAGTGTCTGTGCGAGGCTGGGAGTGCTTCTGGGCAGTGTTCCCCATGGGAAATCGCGTGGTCCTCTAGGTGGCAGGGAGGGCTCCTGTGTCCACGGACAGGTGCCCAGGGACCCTGTGGAACTGCTGTGACCTCTAAAGGGTGGGTCAGGTGAGCCAAGGGAGGTGTGTGCTTGGGAGCCTGAGTGCGCATGCGCGGCCCACGTATAGGCCCGAAACGAGCCAGCCGCGGCTCGGAGAAAAGCCATCTCCTGGGGGCCTCCCCATGTTCTTCCACTCCTCAAGCGTGACCCCTTTACGGATGGAGGAAAAGGGGGATCTTCGCAGTGGTGGGTTCGCGCCAGGGGGGTCTGCGGGTTTGCCTCCACGTACGCCAGGTGCCCGCACACCGGGCCCAGGTGTTTGAGCCCCGTGGAGGCAGAGGGCTGCTTATTGCTGGATGCAAGTGTCCTGCGGGGTCAAGGAACGGCATGGGCACTCCCCGGGCCACACAGGGCACCGGGCCCTTAGAGAGTTCCATGGGAAATCCCCCGCCCATGCCCCCGGTACCCAAGTCTGTCCTTAGCACACTGTCTGTGCGGGGCTGAAGGTACTGCTAGGCAGTGTGGCCTGTGGGAAATCGTGCGGTCCTCTGAGTGGCAGGGAGGGCTGCTGTTTCCCCGAACAGGTGCGCAGGGACCCTGTAAAACAGCTGTGACCTCTCAAGGTGGGTCATGTGACCCCTCAAGGGTGGGGCACGTGACCTCCCAAGGGTGGGTCAGGAGACCCCACAAGGGTGGGTCACGAGACCCCTCAAGGGTTGGTCACGTGACCCCAAAAGGGTAGGTCACGAGACCCCTCAAGGGTGGGTCACGTGACCCCTAAGGGGTGGGTCACGTGACCCCTCGGGGGTGGGTCACGTGACCCCTCGGGAGTGGGTCACGAGACCCCTCAGGGGTGGGTCACGTGACCCCTCGGGAGTGGGTCACGAGACCCCTCATGGGTGGGTCACGTGATACCTCTGGAGTGGGTCACGAGACCCCTCAGGGGTGGGTCACGTGACCCCTCCGGGGTGACTCCCGTGACGCCTCAGGGGTGGGTGACGTGACCCCTCAACAGTGGTTCAGGAGACACGTCAAGGGTGGGTCCCGTGACCCGAGGGAGGCTTGTGGTGGGGAGCCTGAGTGCGCACGCGCGGCCCGCTTATAGGCCCGAAATGAGCCAGCCGCGGCTCGGAGAAAAGCCATCTCCTGAGGGCCTCCCCATGTTCCTCCACTCCTCAAGGAGGACCCCTTTACGGATGGAAGAAAAGGGGGATCTTCGCAGTGGTGGGTTCCGGCCAGAGGCGTCTGCGGGTTTGCCTGCACGTACGCCAGGTGCTCGCACAACGGGCCCAGGTGTTTGAGCCCCGTGGAGGCAGAGGGCTGCTTATTGCTGGATGATAGTGTCCTGCAGGGTTAAGGGACGGCGTGGGCACTCCCAGGGCCACAGAGGGCACCTGGCCTTTAGAGAGTTCCCTGGAAAATTCCTCGCCCAGGCCCTTGGTCCACAAGTCTATCCTGCGTACAGTGTCTGTGCGACGCTGGGAGTGCTTCTGGGCAGTGTTCCCCAGGGGAAATCGCGTGGTCCTCTAGGTGGCAGGGAGGGCTCCTGTGGCCACGGACAGGTGCCCAGGGACCCTGTGGAACTGCTGTGACCTCTAAAGAGTGGGTCAGGTGAGCCAAGGGAGGTGTGTGCTTGGGAGCCTGAGTGCGCATGCGCGGCCCACGTATAGGCCCGAAACGAGCCAGCCGCGGCTCGGAGAAAAGCCATCTCCTGGGGGCCTCCCCATGTTCTTCCACTCCTCAAGCGTGACCCCTTTACGGATGGAGGAAAAGGGGGATCTTCGCAGTGGTGGGTTCGCGCCAGGGGGGTCTGCGGGTTTGCCTCCACGTACGCCAGGTGCCCGCACACCGGGCCCAGGTGTTTGAGCCCCGTGGAGGCAGAGGGCTGCTTATTGCTGGATGCAAGTGTCCTGCGGGGTCAAGGAACGGCATGGGCACTCCCCGGGCCACACAGGGCACCGGGCCCTTAGAGAGTTCCATGGGAAATCCCCCGCCCATGCCCCCGGTACCCAAGTCTGTCCTTAGCACACTGTCTGTGCGGGGCTGAAGGTACTGCTAGGCAGTGTGGCCTGTGGGAAATCGTGCGGTCCTCTGAGTGGCAGGGAGGGCTGCTGTTTCCCCGAACAGGTGCGCAGGGACCCTGTAAAACAGCTGTGACCTCTCAAGGTGGGTCATGTGACCCCTCAAGGGTGGGGCACGTGACCTCCCAAGGGTGGGTCAGAAGACCCGACAAGGGTGGGTCACGGGACCCCTCAAGGGTGGGTCACGAGACCCCTCAAGGGTTGGTCACGTGACCCCAAAAGGGTAGGTCACGAGACCCCTCAAGGGTGGGTCACGTGACCGTTAAGGGGTGGATCACGTGACCCCTCGGGAGTGGGTCACGTGACCCCTCGGGAGTGGGTCACGAGACCCCTCAGGGGTGGGTCACGTGACCCCTCGGGAGTGGGTCACGAGACCCCTCAGGGGTGTGTCACGTGACCCCTCAGGGGTGGGTCACGTGACCCCTCGGGAGTGGGTCACGAGACCCCTCAGGGGTGGGTCACGTGATACCTCTGGAGTGGGTCACGAGACACCTCAGGGGTGGGTCACGTGACACCTCCAGGGTGGCTCCCGTGACCCCTCAGGGGTGGGTGACGTGACCCCTCAACAGTGGTTCAGGAGACACGTCAAGGGTGGGTCCCGTGACCCGAGGGAGGCTTGTGGTGGGGAGCCTGAGTGCGCACGCGCGGCTCGCTTATAGGCCCGAAATGAGCCAGCCGCGGCTCGGAGAAAGGCCATCTCCTGGGGGCCTCCCCATGTTCCTCCACTCCTCAAGGAGGACCCCTTTACGGATGGAAGAAAAGGGGGATCTTCGCAGTGGTGGGTTCCGGCCAGAGGCGTCTGCGGGTTTGCCTGCACGTACGCCAGGTGCTCGCACAACGGGCCCAGGTGTTTGAGCCCCGTGGAGGCAGAGGGCTGCTTATTGCTGGATGATAGTGTCCTGCAGGGTTAAGGGACGGCGTGGGCACTCCCAGGGCCACAGAGGGCACCTGGCCTTTAGAGAGTTCCCTGGAAAATTCCCCGCCCAGGCCCCTGGTCCACAAGTCTATCCTGCGTACAGTGTCTGTGCGAGGCTGGGAGTGCTTCTGGGCAGTGTTCCCCAGGGGAAATCGCGTGGTCCTCTAGGTGGCAGGGAGGGCTCCTGTGTCCACGGACAGGTGCCCAGGGACCCTGTGGAACTGCTGTGACCTCTAAAGGGTGGGTCAGGTGAGCCAAGGGAGGTGTGTGCTTGGGAGCCTGAGTGCGCATGCGCGGCCCACGTATAGGCCCGAAAAGAGCCAGCCGCGGCTCGGAGAAAAGCCATCTCCTGGGGGCCTCCCCATGTTCTTCCACTCCTCAAGCGTGACCCCTTTACGGATGGAGGAAAAGGGGGATCTTCGCAGTGGTGGGTTCGCGCCAGGGGGATCTGCGGGTTTGCCTCCACGTACGCCAGGTGCCCGCACACCGGGCCCAGGTGTTTGAGCCCCGTGGAGGCAGAGGGCTGCTTATTGCTGGATGCAAGTGTCCTGCGGGGTCAAGGAACGGCATGGGCACTCCCCGGGCCACACAGGGCACCGGGCCCTTAGAGAGTTCCATGGGAAATCCCCCGCCCATGCCCCCGGTTCCCAAGTCTGTCCTTAGCACACTGTCTGTGCGGGGCTGAAGGTACTGCTAGGCAGTGTGGCCTGTGGGAAATCGTGCGGTCCTCTGAGTGGCAGGGAGGGCTGCTGTTTCCCCGAACAGGTGCGCAGGGACCCTGTAAAACAGCTGTGACCTCTGAAGGTGGGTCATGTGACCCCTCAAGGGTGGGGCACGTGACCTCCCAAGGGTGGGTCAGGAGACCCCACAAGGGTGGGTCACGGGACCCCTCAAGGGTTGGTCACGTGACCCCAAAAAGGGTAGGTCACGAGACCCCTCAAGGGTGGGTCACGTGACCCCTCAGGGGTGGGTCACGTGACCCCTCGGGAGTGGGTCACGAGACCCCTCAGGGGTGGGTCACGTGACCCCTCGGGAGTGGGTCACGAGACCCCTCAGGGGTGGGTCACGTGACCCCTCGGGAGTGGGTCACGAGACCCCTCAGGGGTGGGTCACGTGACCCCTCGGGAGTGGGTCACGAGACCCCTCAGGGGTGGGTCACGTGACCCCTCGGGAGTGGGTCACGAGACCTCTCAGGGGTGGGTCACGTGATACCTCTGGAGTGGGTCACGAGACCCCTCAGGGGTGGGTCACGTGACCCCTCCGGGGTGGCTCCCGTGACCCCTCAGGGGTGGGTGACGTGACCCCTCAACAGTGGTTCAGGAGACACGTCAAGGGTGGGTCCCGTGACCCGAGGGAGGCTTGTGGTGGGGAGCCTGAGTGCGCACGCGCGCCCCGCTTATAGGCCCGAAATGAGCCAGCCGCGGCTCGGAGAAAAGCCATCTCCTGGGGGCCTCCCCATGTTCCTCCACTCCTCAAGGAGGACCCCTTTACGGATGGAAGAAAAGGGGGATCTTCGCAGTGGTGGGTTCCGGCCAGAGGCGTCTGCGGGTTTGCCTGCACGTACGCCAGGTGCTCGCACAACGGGCCCAGGTGTTTGAGCCCCGTGGAGGCAGAGGGCTGCTTATTGCTGGATGATAGTGTCCTGCAGGGTTAAGGGACGGCGTGGGCACTCCCAGGGCCACAGAGGGCACCTGGCCTTTAGAGAGTTCCCTGGAAAATTCCTCGCCCAGGCCCTTGGTCCACAAGTCTATCCTGGGTACAGTGTCTGTGCCAGGCTGGGAGTGCTTCTGGGCAGTGTTCCCCAGGGGAAATCGCGTGGTCCTCTAGGTGGCAGGGAGGGCTCCTGTGTCCACGGACAGGTGCCCAGGGACCCTGTGGAACTGCTGTGACCTCTAAAGGGTGGGTCAGGTGAGCCAAGGGAGGTGTGTGCTTGGGAGCCTGAGTGCGCATGCGCGGCCCACGTATAGGCCCGAAACGAGCCAGCCGCGGCTCGGAGAAAAGCCATCTCCTGGGGGCCTCCCCATGTTCTTCCACTCCTCAAGCGTGACCCCTTTACGGATGGAGGAAAAGGGGGATCTTCGCAGTGGTGGGTTCGCGCCAGGGGGGTCTGCGGGTTTGCCTCCACGTACGCCAGGTGCCCGCACACCGGGCCCAGGTGTTTGAGCCCCGTGGAGGCAGAGGGCTGCTTATTGCTGGATGCAAGTGTCCTGCGGGGTCAAGGAACGGCATGGGCACTCCCCGGGCCACACAGGGCACCGGGCCCTTAGAGAGTTCCATGGGAAATCCCCCGCCCATGCCCCCGGTACCCAAGTCTGTCCTTAGCACACTGTCTGTGCGGGGCTGAAGGTACTGCTAGGCAGTGTGGCCTGTGGGAAATCGTGCGGTCCTCTGAGTGGCAGGGAGGGCTGCTGTTTCCCCGAACAGGTGCGCAGGGACCCTGTAAAACAGCTGTGACCTCTCAAGGTGGGTCATGTGACCCCTCAAGGGTGGGGCACGTGACCTCCCAAGGGTGGGTCAGGAGACCCCACAAGGGTGGGTCACGAGACCCCTCAAGGGTTGGTCACGTGACCCCAAAAGGGTAGGTCACGAGACCCCTCAAGGGTGGGTCACGTGACCCCTCAGGGGTGGGTCACGTGACCCCTCGGGAGTGGGTCACGTGACCCCTCGGGAGTGGGTCACGAGACCCCTCAGGGGTGGGTCACGTGACCCCTCGGGAGTGGGTCACGAGACCCCTCATGGGTGGGTCACGTGATACCTCTGGAGTGGGTCACGAGACCCCTCAGGGGTGGGTCACGTGACCCCTCCGGGGTGGCTCCCGTGACGCCTCAGGGGTGGGTGACGTGACCCCTCAACAGTGGTTCAGGAGACACGTCAAGGGTGGGTCCCGTGACCCGAGGGAGGCTTGTGGTGGGGAGCCTGAGTGCGCACGCGCGGCCCGCTTATAGGCCCGAAATGAGCCAGCCGCGGCTCGGAGAAAAGCCATCTCCTGAGGGCCTCCCCATGTTCCTCCACTCCTCAAGGAGGACCCCTTTACGGATGGAAGAAAAGGGGGATCTTCGCAGTGGTGGGTTCCGGCCAGAGGCGTCTGCGGGTTTGCCTGCACGTACGCCAGGTGCTCGCACAACGGGCCCAGGTGTTTGAGCCCCGTGGAGGCAGAGGGCTGCTTATTGCTGGATGATAGTGTCCTGCAGGGTTAAGGGACGGCGTGGGCACTCCCAGGGCCACAGAGGGCACCTGGCCTTTAGAGAGTTCCCTGGAAAATTCCTCGCCCAGGCCCTTGGTCCACAAGTCTATCCTGCGTACAGTGTCTGTGCGACGCTGGGAGTGCTTCTGGGCAGTGTTCCCCAGGGGAAATCGCGTGGTCCTCTAGGTGGCAGGGAGGGCTCCTGTGGCCACGGACAGGTGCCCAGGGACCCTGTGGAACTGCTGTGACCTCTAAAGAGTGGGTCAGGTGAGCCAAGGGAGGTGTGTGCTTGGGAGCCTGAGTGCGCATGCGCGGCCCACGTATAGGCCCGAAACGAGCCAGCCGCGGCTCGGAGAAAAGCCATCTCCTGGGGGCCTCCCCATGTTCTTCCACTCCTCAAGCGTGACCCCTTTACGGATGGAGGAAAAGGGGGATCTTCGCAGTGGTGGGTTCGCGCCAGGGGGGTCTGCGGGTTTGCCTCCACGTACGCCAGGTGCCCGCACACCGGGCCCAGGTGTTTGAGCCCCGTGGAGGCAGAGGGCTGCTTATTGCTGGATGCAAGTGTCCTGCGGGGTCAAGGAACGGCATGGGCACTCCCCGGGCCACACAGGGCACCGGGCCCTTAGAGAGTTCCATGGGAAATCCCCCGCCCATGCCCCCGGTACCCAAGTCTGTCCTTAGCACACTGTCTGTGCGGGGCTGAAGGTACTGCTAGGCAGTGTGGCCTGTGGGAAATCGTGCGGTCCTCTGAGTGGCAGGGAGGGCTGCTGTTTCCCCGAACAGGTGCGCAGGGACCCTGTAAAACAGCTGTGACCTCTCAAGGTGGGTCATGTGACCCCTCAAGGGTGGGGCACGTGACCTCCCAAGGGTGGGTCAGAAGACCCGACAAGGGTGGGTCACGGGACCCCTCAAGGGTGGGTCACGAGACCCCTCAAGGGTTGGTCACGTGACCCCAAAAGGGTAGGTCACGAGACCCCTCAAGGGTGGGTCACGTGACCGTTAAGGGGTGGATCACGTGACCCCTCGGGAGTGGGTCACGTGACCCCTCGGGAGTGGGTCACGAGACCCCTCAGGGGTGGGTCACGTGACCCCTCGGGAGTGGGTCACGAGACCCCTCAGGGGTGTGTCACGTGACCCCTCAGGGGTGGGTCACGTGACCCCTCGGGAGTGGGTCACGAGACCCCTCAGGGGTGGGTCACGTGATACCTCTGGAGTGGGTCACGAGACACCTCAGGGGTGGGTCACGTGACACCTCCAGTGTGGCCCCGTGACCCCTCAGGGGTGGGTGACGTGACCCCTCAACAGTGGTTCAGGAGACACGTCAAGGGTGGGTCCCGTGACCCGAGGGAGGCTTGTAGTGGGGAGCCTGAGTGCGCACGCGCGGCCCGCTTATAGGCCCGAAATGAGCCAGCCGCGGCTCGGAGAAAGGCCATCTCCTGGGGGCCTCCCCATGTTCCTCCACTCCTCAAGGAGGACCCCTTTACGGATGGAAGAAAAGGGGGATCTTCGCAGTGGTGGGTTCCGGCCAGAGGCGTCTGCGGGTTTGCCTGCACGTACGCCAGGTGCTCGCACAACGGGCCCAGGTGTTTGAGCCCCGTGGAGGCAGAGGGCTGCTTATTGCTGGATGATAGTGTCCTGCAGGGTTAAGGGACGGCGTGGGCACTCCCAGGGCCACAGAGGGCACCTGGCCTTTAGAGAGTTCCCTGGAAAATTCCTCGCCCAGGCCCTTGGTCCACAAGTCTATCCTGCGTACAGTGTCTGTGCGACGCTGGGAGTGCTTCTGGGCAGTGTTCCCCAGGGGAAATCGCGTGGTCCTCTAGGTGGCAGGGAGGGCTCCTGTGGCCACGGACAGGTGCCCAGGGACCCTGTGGAACTGCTGTGACCTCTAAAGAGTGGGTCAGGTGAGCCAAGGGAGGTGTGTGCTTGGGAGCCTGAGTGCGCATGCGCGGCCCACGTATAGGCCCGAAACGAGCCAGCCGCGGCTCGGAGAAAAGCCATCTCCTGGGGGCCTCCCCATGTTCTTCCACTCCTCAAGCGTGACCCCTTTACGGATGGAGGAAAAGGGGGATCTTCGCAGTGGTGGGTTCGCGCCAGGGGGGTCTGCGGGTTTGCCTCCACGTACGCCAGGTGCCCGCACACCGGGCCCAGGTGTTTGAGCCCCGTGGAGGCAGAGGGCTGCTTATTGCTGGATGCAAGTGTCCTGCGGGGTCAAGGAACGGCATGGGCACTCCCCGGGCCACACAGGGCACCGGGCCCTTAGAGAGTTCCATGGGAAATCCCCCGCCCATGCCCCCGGTACCCAAGTCTGTCCTTAGCACACTGTCTGTGCGGGGCTGAAGGTACTGCTAGGCAGTGTGGCCTGTGGGAAATCGTGCGGTCCTCTGAGTGGCAGGGAGGGCTGCTGTTTCCCCGAACAGGTGCGCAGGGACCCTGTAAAACAGCTGTGACCTCTCAAGGTGGGTCATGTGACCCCTCAAGGGTGGGGCACGTGACCTCCCAAGGGTGGGTCAGAAGACCCGACAAGGGTGGGTCACGGGACCCCTCAAGGGTGGGTCACGAGACCCCTCAAGGGTTGGTCACGTGACCCCAAAAGGGTAGGTCACGAGACCCCTCAAGGGTGGGTCACGTGACCGTTAAGGGGTGGATCACGTGACCCCTCGGGAGTGGGTCACGTGAACCCTCGGGAGTGGGTCACGAGACCCCTCAGGGGTGGGTCACGTGACCCCTCGGGAGTGGGTCACGAGACCCCTCAGGGGTGTGTCACGTGACCCCTCAGGGGTGGGTCACGTGACCCCTCGGGAGTGGGTCACGAGACCCCTCAGGGGTGGGTCACGTGATACCTCTGGAGTGGGTCACGAGACACCTCAGGGGTGGGTCACGTGACACCTCCAGGGTGGCTCCCGTGACCCCTCAGGGGTGGGTGACGTGACCCCTCAACAGTGGTTCAGGAGACACGTCAAGGGTGGGTCCCGTGACCCGAGGGAGGCTTGTGGTGGGGAGCCTGAGTGCGCACGCGCGGCCCGCTTATAGGCCCGAAATGAGCCAGCCGCGGCTCGGAGAAAGGCCATCTCCTGGGGGCCTCCCCATGTTCCTCCACTCCTCAAGGAGGACCCCTTTACGGATGGAAGAAAAGGGGGATCTTCGCAGTGGTGGGTTCCGGCCAGAGGCGTCTGCGGGTTTGCCTGCACGTACGCCAGGTGCTCGCACAACGGGCCCAGGTGTTTGAGCCCCGTGGAGGCAGAGGGCTGCTTATTGCTGGATGATAGTGTCCTGCAGGGTTAAGGGACGGCGTGGGCACTCCCAGGGCCACAGAGGGCACCTGGCCTTTAGAGAGTTCCCTGGAAAATTCCTCGCCCAGGCCCTTGGTCCACAAGTCTATCCTGCGTACAGTGTCTGTGCGACGCTGGGAGTGCTTCTGGGCAGTGTTCCCCAGGGGAAATCGCGTGGTCCTCTAGGTGGCAGGGAGGGCTCCTGTGGCCACGGACAGGTGCCCAGGGACCCTGTGGAACTGCTGTGACCTCTAAAGAGTGGGTCAGGTGAGCCAAGGGAGGTGTGTGCTTGGGAGCCTGAGTGCGCATGCGCGGCCCACGTATAGGCCCGAAACGAGCCAGCCGCGGCTCGGAGAAAAGCCATCTCCTGGGGGCCTCCCCATGTTCTTCCACTCCTCAAGCGTGACCCCTTTACGGATGGAGGAAAAGGGGGATCTTCGCAGTGGTGGGTTCGCGCCAGGGGGGTCTGCGGGTTTGCCTCCACGTACGCCAGGTGCCCGCACACCGGGCCCAGGTGTTTGAGCCCCGTGGAGGCAGAGGGCTGCTTATTGCTGGATGCAAGTGTCCTGCGGGGTCAAGGAACGGCATGGGCACTCCCCGGGCCACACAGGGCACCGGGCCCTTAGAGAGTTCCATGGGAAATCCCCCGCCCATGCCCCCGGTACCCAAGTCTGTCCTTAGCACACTGTCTGTGCGGGGCTGAAGGTACTGCTAGGCAGTGTGGCCTGTGGGAAATCGTGCGGTCCTCTGAGTGGCAGGGAGGGCTGCTGTTTCCCCGAACAGGTGCGCAGGGACCCTGTAAAACAGCTGTGACCTCTCAAGGTGGGTCATGTGACCCCTCAAGGGTGGGGCACGTGACCTCCCAAGGGTGGGTCAGGAGACCCCACAAGGGTGGGTCACGAGACCCCTCAAGGGTTGGTCACGTGACCCCAAAAGGGTAGGTCACGTGACCCCAAAAGGGTAGGTCACGAGACCCCTCAAGGGTGGGTCACGTGACCGTTAAGGGGTGGATCACGTGACCCCTCGGGAGTGGGTCACGTGACCCCTCGGGAATGGGTCACGAGACCCCTCAGGGGTGGGTCACGTGACCCCTCGGGAGTGGGTCACGAGACCCCTCAGGGGTGTGTCACGTGACCCCTCAGGGGTGGGTCACGTGACCCCTCGGGAGTGGGTCACGAGACCCCTCAGGGGTGGGTCACGTGATACCTCTGGAGTGGGTCACGAGACACCTCAGGGGTGGGTCACGTGACACCTCCAGGGTGGCTCCCGTGACCCCTCAGGGGTGGGTGACGTGACCCCTCAACAGTGGTTCAGGAGACACGTCAAGGGTGGGTCCCGTGACCCGAGGGAGGCTTGTGGTGGGGAGCCTGAGTGCGCACGCGCGGCCCGCTTATAGGCCCGAAATGAGCCAGCCGCGGCTCGGAGAAAGGCCATCTCCTGGGGGCCTCCACATGTTCCTCCACTCCTCAAGGAGGACCCCTTTACGGATGGAAGAAAAGGGGGATCTTCGCAGTGGTGGGTTCCGGCCAGAGGCGTCTGCGGGTTTGCCTGCACGTACGCCAGGTGCTCGCACAACGGGCCCAGGTGTTTGAGCCCCGTGGAGGCAGAGGGCTGCTTATTGCTGGATGATAGTGTCCTGCAGGGTTAAGGGACGGCGTGGGCACTCCCAGGGCCACAGAGGGCACCTGGCCTTTAGAGAGTTCCCTGGAAAATTCCCCGCCCAGGCCCCTGGTCCACAAGTCTATCCTGCGTACAGTGTCTGTGCGAGGCTGGGAGTGCTTCTGGGCAGTGTTCCCCAGGGGAAATCGCGTGGTCCTCTAGGTGGCAGGGAGGGCTCCTGTGTCCACGGACAGGTGCCCAGGGACCCTGTGGAACTGCTGTGACCTCTAAAGGGTGGGTCAGGTGAGCCAAGGGAGGTGTGTGCTTGGGAGCCTGAGTGCGCATGCGCGGCCCACGTATAGGCCCGAAAAGAGCCAGCCGCGGCTCGGAGAAAAGCCATCTCCTGGGGGCCTCCCCATGTTCTTCCACTCCTCAAGCGTGACCCCTTTACGGATGGAGGAAAAGGGGGATCTTCGCAGTGGTGGGTTCGCGCCAGGGGGGTCTGCGGGTTTGCCTCCACGTACGCCAGGTGCCCGCACACCGGGCCCAGGTGTTTGAGCCCCGTGGAGGCAGAGGGCTGCTTATTGCTGGATGCAAGTGTCCTGCGGGGTCAAGGAACGGCATGGGCACTCCCCGGGCCACACAGGGCACCGGGCCCTTAGAGAGTTCCATGGGAAATCCCCCGCCCATGCCCCCGGTACCCAAGTCTGTCCTTAGCACACTGTCTGTGCGGGGCTGAAGGTACTGCTAGGCAGTGTGGCCTGTGGGAAATCGTGCGGTCCTCTGAGTGGCAGGGAGGGCTGCTGTTTCCCCGAACAGGTGCGCAGGGACCCTGTAAAACAGCTGTGACCTCTGAAGGTGGGTCATGTGACCCCTCAAGGGTGGGGCACGTGACCTCCCAAGGGTGGGTCAGGAGACCCCACAAGGGTGGGTCACGGGACCCCTCAAGGGTTGGTCACGTGACCCCAAAAAGGGTAGGTCACGAGACCCCTCAAGGGTGGGTCACGTGACCCCTCAGGGGTGGGTCACGTGACCCCTCGGGAGTGGGTCACGAGACCCCTCAGGGGTGGGTCACGTGACCCCTCGGGAGTGGGTCACGAGACCCCTCAGGGGTGGGTCACGTGACCCCTCGGGAGTGGGTCACGAGACCCCTCAGGGGTGGGTCACGTGACCCCTCGGGAGTGGGTCACGAGACCCCTCAGGGGTGGGTCACGTGACCCCTCGGGAGTGGGTCACGAGACCCCTCAGGGGTGGGTCACGTGACCCCTCGGGAGTGGGTCACGAGACCTCTCAGGGGTGGGTCACGTGATACCTCTGGAGTGGGTCACGAGACCCCTCAGGGGTGGGTCACGTGACCCCTCCGGGGTGGCTCCCGTGACCCCTCAGGGGTGGGTGACGTGACCCCTCAACAGTGGTTCAGGAGACACGTCAAGGGTGGGTCCCGTGACCCGAGGGAGGCTTGTGGTGGGGAGCCTGAGTGCGCACGCGCGGCCCGCTTATAGGCCCGAAATGAGCCAGCCGCGGCTCGGAGAAAGGCCATCTCCTGGGGGCCTCCCCATGTTCCTCCACTCCTCAAGGAGGACCCCTTTACGGATGGAAGAAAAGGGGGATCTTCGCAGTGGTGGGTTCCGGCCAGAGGCGTCTGCGGGTTTGCCTGCACGTACGCCAGGTGCTCGCACAACGGGCCCAGGTGTTTGAGCCCCGTGGAGGCAGAGGGCTGCTTATTGCTGGATGATAGTGTCCTGCAGGGTTAAGGGACGGCGTGGGCACTCCCAGGGCCACAGAGGGCACCTGGCCTTTAGAGAGTTCCCTGGAAAATTCCCCGCCCAGGCCCCTGGTCCACAAGTCTATCCTGCGTACAGTGTCTGTGCGAGGCTGGGAGTGCTTCTGGGCAGTGTTCCCCAGGGGAAATCGCGTGGTCCTCTAGGTGGCAGGGAGGGCTCCTGTGTCCACGGACAGGTGCCCAGGGACCCTGTGGAACTGCTGTGACCTCTAAAGGGTGGGTCAGGTGAGCCAAGGGAGGTGTGTGCTTGGGAGCCTGAGTGCGCATGCGCGGCCCACGTATAGGCCCGAAACGAGCCAGCCGCGGCTCGGAGAAAAGCCATCTCCTGGGGGCCTCCCCATGTTCTTCCACTCCTCAAGCGTGACCCCTTTACGGATGGAGGAAAAGGGGGATCTTCGCAGTGGTGGGTTCGCGCCAGGGGGGTCTGCGGGTTTGCCTCCACGTACGCCAGGTGCCCGCACACCGGGCCCAGGTTTTTGAGCCCCGTGGAGGCAGAGGGCTGCTTATTGCTGGATGCAAGTGTCCTGCGGGGTCAAGGAACGGCATGGGCACTCCCCGGGCCACACAGGGCACCGGGCCCTTAGAGAGTTCCATGGGAAATCCCCCGCCCATGCCCCCGGTACCCAAGTCTGTCCTTAGCACACTGTCTGTGCGGGGCTGAAGGTACTGCTAGGCAGTGTGGCCTGTGGGAAATCGTGCGGTCCTCTGAGTGGCAGGGAGGGCTGCTGTTTCCCCGAACAGGTGCGCAGGGACCCTGTAAAACAGCTGTGACCTCTGAAGGTGGGTCATGTGACCCCTCAAGGGTGGGGCACGTGACCTCCCAAGGGTGGGTCAGGAGACCCCACAAGGGTGGGTCACGGGACCCCTCAAGGGTTGGTCACGTGACCCCAAAAAGGGTAGGTCACGAGACCCCTCAAGGGTGGGTCACGTGACCCCTCAGGGGTGGGTCACGTGACCCCTCGGGAGTGGGTCACGAGACCCCTCAGGGGTGGGTCACGTGACCCCTCGGGAGTGGGTCACGAGACCCCTCAGGGGTGGGTCACGTGACCCCTCGGGAGTGGGTCACGAGACCCCTCAGGGGTGGGTCACGTGACCCCTCGGGAGTGGGTCACGAGACCCCTCAGGGGTGGGTCACGTGACCCCTCTGGAGTGGGTCACGAGACACCTCAGTGGTGGGTCACGTGACACCTCCAGGGTGGCCCCGTGACCCCTCAGGGGTGGGTGACGTGACCCCTCAACAGTGGTTCAGGAGACACGTCAAGGGTGGGTCCCGTGACCCGAGGGAGGCTTGTGGTGGGGAGCCTGAGTGCGCACGCGCGGCCCGCTTATAGGCCCGAAATGAGCCAGCCGCGGCTCGGAGAAAGGCCATCTCCTGGGGGCCTCCCCATGTTCCTCCACTCCTCAAGGAGGACCCCTTTACGGATGGAAGAAAAGGGGGATCTTCGCAGTGGTGGGTTCCGGCCAGAGGCGTCTGCGGGTTTGCCTGCACGTACGCCAGGTGCTCGCACAACGGGCCCAGGTGTTTGAGCCCCGTGGAGGCAGAGGGCTGCTTATTGCTGGATGATAGTGTCCTGCAGGGTTAAGGGATGGCGTGGGCACTCCCAGGGCCACAGAGGGCACCTGGCCTTTAGAGAGTTCCCTGGAAAATTCCTCGCCCAGGCCCTTGGTCCACAAGTCTATCCTGCGTACAGTGTCTGTGCGACGCTGGGAGTGCTTCTGGGCAGTGTTCCCCAGGGGAAATCGCGTGGTCCTCTAGGTGGCAGGGAGGGCTCCTGTGGCCACGGACAGGTGCCCAGGGACCCTGTGGAACTGCTGTGACCTCTAAAGAGTGGGTCAGGTGAGCCAAGGGAGGTGTGTGCTTGGGAGCCTGAGTGCGCATGCGCGGCCCACGTATAGGCCCGAAACGAGCCAGCCGCGGCTCGGAGAAAAGCCATCTCCTGGGGGCCTCCCCATGTTCTTCCACTCCTCAAGCGTGACCCCTTTACGGATGGAGGAAAAGGGGGATCTTCGCAGTGGTGGGTTCGCGCCAGGGGGGTCTGCGGGTTTGCCTCCACGTACGCCAGGTGCCCGCACACCGGGCCCAGGTGTTTGAGCCCCGTGGAGGCAGAGGGCTGCTTATTGCTGGATGCAAGTGTCCTGCGGGGTCAAGGAACGGCATGGGCACTCCCCGGGCCACACAGGGCACCGGGCCCTTAGAGAGTTCCATGGGAAATCCCCCGCCCATGCCCCCGGTACCCAAGTCTGTCCTTAGCACACTGTCTGTGCGGGGCTGAAGGTACTGCTAGGCAGTGTGGCCTGTGGGAAATCGTGCGGTCCTCTGAGTGGCAGGGAGGGCTGCTGTTTCCCCGAACAGGTGCGCAGGGACCCTGTAAAACAGCTGTGACCTCTCAAGGTGGGTCATGTGACCCCTCAAGGGTGGGGCACGTGACCTCCCAAGGGTGGGTCAGAAGACCCGACAAGGGTGGGTCACGGGACCCCTCAAGGGTGGGTCACGAGACCCCTCAAGGGTTGGTCACGTGACCCCAAAAGGGTAGGTCACGAGACCCCTCAAGGGTGGGTCACGTGACCGTTAAGGGGTGGATCACGTGACCCCTCGGGAGTGGGTCACGTGAACCCTCGGGAGTGGGTCACGAGACCCCTCAGGGGTGGGTCACGTGACCCCTCGGGAGTGGGTCACGAGACCCCTCAGGGGTGTGTCACGTGACCCCTCAGGGGTGGGTCACGTGACCCCTCGGGAGTGGGTCACGAGACCCCTCAGGGGTGGGTCACGTGATACCTCTGGAGTGGGTCACGAGACACCTCAGGGGTGGGTCACGTGACACCTCCAGGGTGGCTCCCGTGACCCCTCAGGGGTGGGTGACGTGACCCCTCAACAGTGGTTCAGGAGACACGTCAAGGGTGGGTCCCGTGACCCGAGGGAGGCTTGTGGTGGGGAGCCTGAGTGCGCACGCGCGGCCCGCTTATAGGCCCGAAATGAGCCAGCCGCGGCTCGGAGAAAGGCCATCTCCTGGGGGCCTCCCCATGTTCCTCCACTCCTCAAGGAGGACCCCTTTACGGATGGAAGAAAAGGGGGATCTTCGCAGTGGTGGGTTCCGGCCAGAGGCGTCTGCGGGTTTGCCTGCACGTACGCCAGGTGCTCGCACAACGGGCCCAGGTGTTTGAGCCCCGTGGAGGCAGAGGGCTGCTTATTGCTGGATGATAGTGTCCTGCAGGGTTAAGGGACGGCGTGGGCACTCCCAGGGCCACAGAGGGCACCTGGCCTTTAGAGAGTTCCCTGGAAAATTCCTCGCCCAGGCCCTTGGTCCACAAGTCTATCCTGCGTACAGTGTCTGTGCGACGCTGGGAGTGCTTCTGGGCAGTGTTCCCCAGGGGAAATCGCGTGGTCCTCTAGGTGGCAGGGAGGGCTCCTGTGGCCACGGACAGGTGCCCAGGGACCCTGTGGAACTGCTGTGACCTCTAAAGAGTGGGTCAGGTGAGCCAAGGGAGGTGTGTGCTTGGGAGCCTGAGTGCGCATGCGCGGCCCACGTATAGGCCCGAAACGAGCCAGCCGCGGCTCGGAGAAAAGCCATCTCCTGGGGGCCTCCCCATGTTCTTCCACTCCTCAAGCGTGACCCCTTTACGGATGGAGGAAAAGGGGGATCTTCGCAGTGGTGGGTTCGCGCCAGGGGGGTCTGCGGGTTTGCCTCCACGTACGCCAGGTGCCCGCACACCGGGCCCAGGTGTTTGAGCCCCGTGGAGGCAGAGGGCTGCTTATTGCTGGATGCAAGTGTCCTGCGGGGTCAAGGAACGGCATGGGCACTCCCCGGGCCACACAGGGCACCGGGCCCTTAGAGAGTTCCATGGGAAATCCCCCGCCCATGCCCCCGGTACCCAAGTCTGTCCTTAGCACACTGTCTGTGCGGGGCTGAAGGTACTGCTAGGCAGTGTGGCCTGTGGGAAATCGTGCGGTCCTCTGAGTGGCAGGGAGGGCTGCTGTTTCCCCGAACAGGTGCGCAGGGACCCTGTAAAACAGCTGTGACCTCTCAAGGTGGGTCAAGTGACCCCTCAAGGGTGGGGCACGTGACCTCCCAAGGGTGGGTCAGAAGACCCGACAAGGGTGGGTCACGGGACCCCTCAAGGGTGGGTCACGAGACCCCTCAAGGGTTGGTCACGTGACCCCAAAAGGGTAGGTCACGAGACCCCTCAAGGGTGGGTCACGTGACCGTTAAGGGGTGGATCACGTGACCCCTCGGGAGTGGGTCACGTGACCCCTCGGGAGTGGGTCACGTGACCCCTCGGGAGTGGGTCACGAGACCCCTCAGGGGTGGGTCACGTGACCCCTCGGGAGTGGGTCACGAGACCCCTCAGGGGTGTGTCACGTGACCCCTCAGGGGTGGGTCACGTGACCCCTCGGGAGTGGGTCACGAGACCCCTCAGGGGTGGGTCACGTGATACCTCTGGAGTGGGTCACGAGACACCTCAGGGGTGGGTCACGTGACACCTCCAGGGTGGCTCCCGTGACCCCTCAGGGGTGGGTGACGTGACCCCTCAACAGTGGTTCAGGAGACACGTCAAGGGTGGGTCCCGTGACCCGAGGGAGGCTTGTGGTGGGGAGCCTGAGTGCGCACGCGCGGCCCGCTTATAGGCCCGAAATGAGCCAGCCGCGGCTCGGAGAAAGGCCATCTCCTGGGGGCCTCCCCATGTTCCTCCACTCCTCAAGGAGGACCCCTTTACGGATGGAAGAAAAGGGGGATCTTCGCAGTGGTGGGTTCCGGCCAGAGGCGTCTGCGGGTTTGCCTGCACGTACGCCAGGTGCTCGCACAACGGGCCCAGGTGTTTGAGCCCCGTGGAGGCAGAGGGCTGCTTATTGCTGGATGATAGTGTCCTGCAGGGTTAAGGGACGGCGTGGGCACTCCCAGGGCCACAGAGGGCACCTGGCCTTTAGAGAGTTCCCTGGAAAATTCCCCGCCCAGGCCCCTGGTCCACAAGTCTATCCTGCGTACAGTGTCTGTGCGAGGCTGGGAGTGCTTCTGGGCAGTGTTCCCCAGGGGAAATCGCGTGGTCCTCTAGGTGGCAGGGAGGGCTCCTGTGTCCACGGACAGGTGCCCAGGGACCCTGTGGAACTGCTGTGACCTCTAAAGGGTGGGTCAGGTGAGCCAAGGGAGGTGTGTGCTTGGGAGCCTGAGTGCGCATGCGCGGCCCACGTATAGGCCCGAAACGAGCCAGCCGCGGCTCGGAGAAAAGCCATCTCCTGGGGGCCTCCCCATGTTCTTCCACTCCTCAAGCGTGACCCCTTTACGGATGGAGGAAAAGGGGGATCTTCGCAGTGGTGGGTTCGCGCCAGGGGGGTCTGCGGGTTTGCCTCCACGTACGCCAGGTGCCCGCACACCGGGCCCAGGTGTTTGAGCCCCGTGGAGGCAGAGGGCTGCTTATTGCTGGATGCAAGTGTCCTGCGGGGTCAAGGAACGGCATGGGCACTCCCCGGGCCACACAGGGCACCGGGCCCTTAGAGAGTTCCATGGGAAATCCCCCGCCCATGCCCCCGGTACCCAAGTCTGTCCTTAGCACACTGTCTGTGCGGGGCTGAAGGTACTGCTAGGCAGTGTGGCCTGTGGGAAATCGTGCGGTCCTCTGAGTGGCAGGGAGGGCTGCTGTTTCCCCGAACAGGTGCGCAGGGACCCTGTAAAACAGCTGTGACCTCTGAAGGTGGGTCATGTGACCCCTCAAGGGTGGGGCACGTGACCTCCCAAGGGTGGGTCAGGAGACCCCACAAGGGTGGGTCACGGGACCCCTCAAGGGTTGGTCACGTGACCCCAAAAAGGGTAGGTCACGAGACCCCTCAAGGGTGGGTCACGTGACCCCTCAGGGGTGGGTCACGTGACCCCTCGGGAGTGGGTCACGAGACCCCTCAGGGGTGGGTCACGTGACCCCTCGGGAGTGGGTCACGAGACCCCTCAGGGGTGGGTCACGTGACCCCTCGGGAGTGGGTCACGAGACCCCTCAGGGGTGGGTCACGTGACCCCTCGGGAGTGGGTCACGAGACCCCTCAGGGGTGGGTCACGTGACCCCTCGGGAGTGGGTCACGAGACCCCTCAGGGGTGGGTCACGTGACCCCTCGGGAGTGGGTCACGAGACCTCTCAGGGGTGGGTCACGTGATACCTCTGGAGTGGGTCACGAGACCCCTCAGGGGTGGGTCACGTGACCCCTCCGGGGTGGCTCCCTTGACGCCTCAGGGGTGGGTGACGTGACCCCTCAACAGTGGTTCAGGAGACACGTCAAAAGTGGGTCCCGTGACCCGAGGGAGGCTTGTGGTGGGGAGCCTGAGTGCGCACGCGCGGCCCGCTTATAGGCCCGAAATGAGCCAGCCGCGGCTCGGAGAAAAGCCATCTCCTGAGGGCCTCCCCATGTTCCTCCACTCCTCAAGGAGGACCCCTTTACGGATGGAAGAAAAGGGGGATCTTCGCAGTGGTGGGTTCGGGCCAGAGCGGTCTGCGGGTTTGCCTGCACGTACACCAGGTGCTCGCACAACGGGCCCAGGTGTTTGAGCCCCGTGGAGGCAGAGGGATGCTTATTGCTGGATGATAGTGTCCTGCAGGGTTAAGGGACGGCGTGGGCACTCCCAGGGCGACAGAGGGCACCTGGCCTTTAGAGAGTTCCCTGGAAAATTCCCCGCCCTGGCCCCTGGTCCACAAGTCTATCCTGCGTACAGTGTCTGTGCGACGCTGGGAGTGCTTCTGGGCAGTGTTGCCCAGGGGAAATCGCGTGGTCCTCTAGGTGGCAGGGAGGGCTCCTGTGTCCACGGACAGGTGCCCAGGGACCCTGTGGAACTGCTGTGACCTCTAAAGGGTGGGTCAGGTGAGCCAAGGGAGGTGTGTGCTTGGGAGCCTGAGTGCGCATGCGCGGCCCACGTATAGGCCCGAAACGAGCCAGCCGCGGCTCGGAGAAAAGCCATCTCCTGGGGGCCTCCCCATGTTCTTCCACTCCTCAAGCGTGACCCCTTTACGGATGGAGGAAAAGGGGGATCTTCGCAGTGGTGGGTTCGCGCCAGAGGGGTCTGCGGGTTTGCCTCCACGTACGCCAGGTGCCCGCACACCGGGCCCAGGTGTTTGAGCCCCGTGGAGGCAGAGGGCTGCTTATTGCTGGATGCAAGTGTCCTGCGGGGTCAAGGAACGGCATGGGCACTCCCCGGGCCACACAGGGCACCGGGCCCTTAGAGAGTTCCATGGGAAATCCCCCGCCCATGCCCCCGGTACCCAAGTCTGTCCTTAGCACACTGTCTGTGCGGGGCTGAAGGTACTGCTAGGCAGTGTGGCCTGTGGGAAATCGTGCGGTCCTCTGAGTGGCAGGGAGGGCTGCTGTTTCCCCGAACAGGTGCGCAGGGACCCTGTAAAACAGCTGTGACCCCTCAAGGTGGGTCATGTGACCCCTCAAGGGTGGGGCACGTGACCTCCCAAGGGTGGGTCAGGAGACCCCACAAGGGTGGGTCACGGGACCCCTCAAGGGTGGGTCACGAGACCCCTCAAGGGTGGGTCACGTGACCCCTCAGGGGTGGGTCACGTGACCTCTCGGGAGTGGGTCACGAGACCCCTCAGGGGTGGGTCACGTGACCCCTCGGGAGTGGGTCACGAGACCCCTCAAGGGTGGGTCACGTGACCCCTCGGGAGTGGGTCACGAGACCCCTCAGGGGTGGGTCACGTGACCCCTCGGGAGTGGGTCACGAGACCTCTCAGGGGTGGGTCACGTGATACCTCTGGAGTGGGTCACGAGACCCCTCAGGGGTGGGTCACGTGACCCCTCCGGGGTGGCTCCCGTGACCCCTCAGGGGTGGGTGACGTGACCCCTCAACAGTGGTTCAGGAGACACGTCAAGGGTGGGTCCCGTGACCCGAGGGAGGCTTGTGGTGGGGAGCCTGAGTGCGCTCGCGCGCCCCGCTTATAGGCCCGAAATGAGCCAGCCGCGGCTCGGAGAAAAGCCATCTCCTGGGGGCCTCCCCATGTTCCTCCACTCCTCAAGGAGGACCCCTTTACGGATGGAAGAAAAGGGGGATCTTCGCAGTGGTGGGTTCCGGCCAGAGGCGTCTGCGGGTTTGCCTGCACGTACGCCAGGTGCTCGCACAACGGGCCCAGGTGTTTGAGCCCCGTGGAGGCAGAGGGCTGCTTATTGCTGGATGATAGTGTCCTGCAGGGTTAAGGGACGGCGTGGGCACTCCCAGGGCCACAGAGGGCACCTGGCCTTTAGAGAGTTCCCTGGAAAATTCCTCGCCCAGGCCCTTGGTCCACAAGTCTATCCTGGGTACAGTGTCTGTGCGAGGCTGGGAGTGCTTCTGGGCAGTGTTCCCCAGGGGAAATCGCGTGGTCCTCTAGGTGGCAGGGAGGGCTCCTGTGTCCACGGACAGGTGCCCAGGGACCCTGTGGAACTGCTGTGACCTCTAAAGGGTGGGTCAGGTGAGCCAAGGGAGGTGTGTGCTTGGGAGCCTGAGTGCGCATGTGCGTCCCACGTATAGGCCCGAAACGAGCCAGCCGCGGCTTGGAGAAAAGCCATCTCCTGGGGGCCTCCCCATGTTCTTCCACTCCTCAAGAGTGACCCCTTTACGGATGGAGGAAAAGGGGGATCTTCGCAGTGGTGGGTTCGCGCCAGGGGGGTCTGCGGGTTTGCCTCCACGTACGCCAGGTGCCCGCACACCGGGCCCAGGTGTTTGAGCCCCGTGGAGGCAGAGGGCTGCTTATTGCTGGATGCAAGTGTCCTGCGGGGTCAAGGAACGGCATGGGCACTCCCCGGGCCACACAGGGCACCGGGCCCTTAGAGAGTTCCATGGGAAATCCCCCGCCCATGCCCCCGGTACCCAAGTCTGTCCTTAGCACACTGTCTGTGCGGGGCTGAAGGTACTGCTAGGCAGTGTGGCCTGTGGGAAATCGTGCGGTCCTCTGAGTGGCAGGGAGGGCTGCTGTTTCCCCGAACAGGTGCGCAGGGACCCTGTAAAACAGCTGTGACCTCTGAAGGTGGGTCATGTGACCCCTCAAGGGTGGGGCACGTGACCTCCCAAGGGTGGGTCAGGAGACCCCACAAGGGTGGGTCACGGGACCCCTCAAGGGTGGGTCACGAGACCCCTCAAGGGTTGGTCACGTGACCCCAAAAGGGTAGGTCACGAGACCCCTCAAGGGTGGGTCACGTGACCCCTCAGGGGTGGGTCACGTGACCCCTCGGGAGTAGGTCACGTGACCCCTCGGGAGTCGGTCACGAGACCCCTCAGGGGTGGGTCACGTGACCCCTCGGGAGTGGGTCACGAGACCCCTCATGGGTGGGTCACGTGATACCTCTGGTGTGGGTCACGAGACCCCTCAGGGGTGGGTCACGTGACCCCTCCGGGGTGGCTCCCGTGACGCCTCAGGGGTGGGTGACGTGACCCCTCAACAGTGGTTCAGGAGACACGTCAAGGGTGGGTCCCGTGACCCGAGGGAGGCTTGTGGTGGGGAGCCTGAGTGCGCACGCGCGGCCCGCTTATAGGCCCGAAATGAGCCAGCCGCGGCTCGGAGAAAAGCCATCTCCTGAGGGCCTCCCCATGTTCCTCCACTCCTCAAGGAGGACCCCTTTACGGATGGAAGAAAAGGGGGATCTTCGCAGTGGTGGGTTCGGGCCAGAGCGGTCTGCGGGTTTGCCTGCACGTACACCAGGTGCTCGCACAACGGGCCCAGGTGTTTGAGCCCCGTGGAGGCAGAGGGATGCTTATTGCTGGATGATAGTGTCCTGCAGGGTTAAGGGACGGCGTGGGCACTCCCAGGGCGACAGGGGGCACCTGGCCTTTAGAGAGTTCCCTGGAAAATTCCCCGCCCTGGCCCCTGGTCCACAAGTCTATCCTGGGTACAGTGTCTGTGCGACGCTGGGAGTGCTTCTGGGCAGTGTTCCCCAGGGGAAATCGCGTGGTCCTCTAGGTGGCAGGGAGGGCTCCTGTGTCCACGGACAGGTGCCCAGGGACCCTGTGGAACTGCTGTGACCTCTAAAGGGTGGGTCAGGTGAGCCAAGGGAGGTGTGTGCTTGGGAGCCTGAGTGCGCATGCGCGGCCCACAGATAGGCCCGAAACGAGCCAGCCGCGGCTCGGAGAAAAGCCATCTCCTGGGGGCCTCCCCATGTTCTTCCACTCCTCAAGCGTGACCCCTTTACGGATGGAGGAAAAGGGGGATCTTCGCAGTGGTGGGTTCGCGCCAGAGGGGTCTGCGGGTTTGCCTCCACGTACGCCAGGTGCCCGCACACCGGGCCCAGGTGTTTGAGCCCCGTGGAGGCAGAGGGCTGCTTATTGCTGGATGCAAGTGTCCTGCGGGGTCAAGGAACGGCATGGGCACTCCCCGGGCCACACAGGGCACCGGGCCCTTAGAGAGTTCCATGGGAAATCCCCCGCCCATGCCCCCAGTACCCAAGTCTGTCCTTAGCACACTGTCTGTGCGGGGCTGAAGGTACTGCTAGGCAGTGTGGCCTGTGGGAAATCGTGCGGTCCTCTGAGTGGCAGGGAGGGCTGCTGTTTCCCCGAACAGGTGCGCAGGGACCCTGTAAAACAGCTGTGACCTCTCAAGGTGGGTCATGTGACCCCTCAAGGGTGGGGCACGTGACCTCCCAAGGGTGGGTCAGGAGACCCCACAAGGGTGGGTCACGGGACCCCTCAAGGGTGGGTCACGAGACCCCTCAAGGGTTGGTCACGTGACCCCAAAAGGGTAGGTCACGAGACCCCTCAAGGGTGGGTCACGTGACCCCTCAGGGGTGGGTCACGTGACCTCTCGGGAGTGGGTCACGAGACCCCTCAGGGGTGGGTGACGTGACCCCTCAACAGTGGTTCAGGAGACACGTCAAGGGTGGGTCCCGTGACCCGAGGGAGGCTTGTGGTGGGGTGCCTGAGTGCGCACGCGCGGCCCGCTTATAGGCCGGAAATGAGCCAGCCGCGGTTCGGAGAAAAGCCATCTCCTGGGGGCCTCCCCATGTTCCTCCACTCCTCAAGGAGGACCCCTTTACGGATGGAAGAAAAGGGGGATCTTCGCAGTGGAGGGTTCGGGCCAGAGGGGTCTGCGGGTTTGCCTGCACGTACGCCAGGTGCTCGCACAACGGGCCCAGGTGTTTGAGCCCCGTGGAGGCAGAGGGCTGCTTATTGCTGGATGATAGTGTCCTGCAGGGTTAAGGGACGGCGTGGGCACTCCCAGGGCCACAGAGGGCACCTGGCCTTTAGAGAGTTCCCTGGAAAATTCCCCGCCCAGGCCCCTGGTCCACAAGTCTATCCTGCGTACAGTGTCTGTGCGAGGCTGGGAGTGCTTCTGGGCAGTGTTCCCCAGGGGAAATCGCGTGGTCCTCTAGGTGGCAGGGAGGGCTCCTGTGTCCACGGACAGGTGCCCAGGGACCCTGTGGAACTGCTGTGACCTCTAAAGGGTGGGTCAGGTGAGCCAAGGGAGGTGTGTGCTTGGGAGCCTGAGTGCGCATGCGCGGCCCACGTATAGGCCCGAAACGAGCCAGCCGCGGCTCGGAGAAAAGCCATCTCCTGGGGCCTCACCATGTTCTTCCACTCCTCAAGCGTGACCCCTTTACGGATGGAGGAAAAGGGGGATCTTCGCAGTGGTGGGTTCGCGCCAGAGGGGTCTGCGGGTTTGCCTCCACGTACGCCAGGTGCCCGCACACCGGGCCCAGGTGTTTGAGCCCCGTGGAGGCAGAGGGCTGCTTATTGCTGGATGCAAGTGTCCTGCGGGGTCAAGGAACGGCATGGGCACTCCCCAGGCCACACAGGGCACCGGGCCCTTAGAGAGTTCCATGGGAAATCCCCCGCCCATGCACCCGGTACCCAAGTCTGTCCTTAGCACACTGTCTGTGCGGGGCTGAAGGTACTGCTAGGCAGTGTGGCCTGTGGGAAATCGTGCGGTCCTCTGAGTGGCAGGGAGGGCTGCTGTTTTTCCGAACAGGTGCGCAGGGACCCTGTAAAACAGCTGTGACCTCTCAAGGTGGGTCATGTGACCCCTCAAGGGTGGGGCACGTGACCTCCCAAGGGTGGGTCAGGAGACCCCACAAGGGTGGGTCACGGGACCCCTCAAGGGTTGGTCACGTGACCCCAAAAGGGTAGGTCACGAGACCCCTCAAGGGTGGGTCACGTGACCCCTCAGGGGTGGGTCACGTGACCCCTCGGGAGTGGGTCACGAGACCCCTCAGGGGTGGGTCACGTGACCCCTCGGGAGTGGGTCACGAGACCCCTCAGGGGTGGGTCACGTGACCCCTCGGGAGTGGGTCACGAGACCCCTCAGTGGTGGGTCAGGTGATACCTCTGGAGTGGGTCACGAGACCCCTCAGGGGTGGGTCACGTGACCCCTCCGGGGTGGCTCCCGTGACCCCTCAGGGGTGGGTGACGTGACCCCTCAACAGTGGTTCAGGAGACACGTCAAGGGTGGGTCCCGTGACCCGAGGGAGGCTTGTGGTGGGGAGCCTGAGTGCGCACGCGCGGCCCGCTTATAGGCCCGAAATGAGCCAGCCGCGGCTCGGAGAAAAGCCATCTCCTGGGGGCCTCCCCATGTTCCTCCACTCCTCAAGGAGGACCCCTTTACGGATGGAAGAAAAGGGGGATCTTCGCAGTGGTGGGTTCCGGCCAGAGGCGTCTGCGGGTTTGCCTGCACGTACGCCAGGTGCTCGCACAACGGGCCCAGGTGTTTGAGCCCCGTGGAGGCAGAGGGCTGCTTATTGCTGGATGATAGTGTCCTGCAGGGTTAAGGGACGGCGTGGGCACTCCCAGGGCCACAGAGGGCACCTGGCCTTTAGAGAGTTCCCTGGAAAATTCCTCGCCCAGGCCCTTGGTCCACAAGTCTATCCTGGGTACAGTGTCTGTGCGAGGCTGGGAGTGCTTCTGGGCAGTGTTCCCCAGGGGAAATCGCGTGGTCCTCTAGGTGGCAGGGAGGGCTCCTGTGTCCACGGACAGGTGCCCAGGGACCCTGTGGAACTGGTGTGACCTCCAAAGGGTGGGTCAGGTGAGCCAAGGGAGGTGTGTGCTTGGGAGCCTGAGTGCGCATGCGCGGCCCACGTATAGGCCCGAAACGAGCCAGCCGCGGCTCGGAGAAAAGCCATCTCCTGGGGGCCTCCCCATGTTCTTCCACTCCTCAAGCGTGACCCCTTTACGGATGGAGGAAAAGGGGGATCTTCGCAGTGGTGGGTTCGCGCCAGAGGGGTCTGCGGGTTTGCCTCCACGTACGCCAGGTGCCCGCACACCGGGCCCAGGTGTTTGAGCCCCGTGGAGGCAGAGGGCTGCTTATTGCTGGATGCAAGTGTCCTGCGGGGTCAAGGAACGGCATGGGCACTCCCCGGGCCACACAGGGCACCGGGCCCTTAGAGAGTTCCATGGGAAATCCCCCGCCCATGCCCCCGGTACCCAAGTCTGTCCTTAGCACACTGTCTGTGCGGGGCTGAAGGTACTGCTAGGCAGTGTGGCCTGTGGGAAATCGTGCGGTCCTCTGAGTGGCAGGGAGGGCTGCTGTTTCCCCGAACAGGTGCGCAGGGACCCTGTAAAACAGCTGTGACCTCTCAAGGTGGGTCATGTGACCCCTCAAGGGTGGGGCACGTGACCTCCCAAGGGTGGGTCAGGAGACCCCACAAGGGTGGGTCACGGGACCCCTCAAGGGTGGGTCACGAGACCCCTCAGGGGTGGGTCACGTGACCCCTCGGGAGTGGGTCACGTGACCCCTCGGGAGTGGGTCACGAGACCCCTCAGGGGTGGGTCACGTGACCCCTCGGGAGTGGGTCACGAGACCCCTCAGGGGTGGGTCACGTGATACCTCTGGAGTGGGTCACGAGACCCCTCAGGGGTGGGTCACGTGACCCCTCCGGGGTGGCTCCCGTGACCCCTCAGGGGTGGGTGATGTGACCCCTCAACAGTGGTTCAGGAGACACGTCAAGGGTGGGTCCCGTGACCCGAGGGAGACTTGTGGTGGGGAGCCTGAGTGCGCACGCGCGGCCCGCTTATAGGCCCGAAATGAGCCAGCCGCGGCTGGGAGAAAGGCCATCTCCTGGGGGCCTCCCCATGTTCCTCCACTCCTCAAGGAGGACCCCTTTACGGATGGAAGAAAAGGGGGATCTTCGCAGTGGTGGGTTCCGGCCAGAGGCGTCTGCGGGTTTGCCTGCACGTACGCCAGGTGCTCGCACAACGGGCCCAGGTGTTTGAGCCCCGTGGAGGCAGAGGGCTGCTTATTGCTGGATGATAGTGTCCTGCAGGGTTAAGGGACGGCGTGGGCACTCCCAGGGCCACAGAGGGCACCTGGCCTTTAGAGAGTTCCCTGGAAAATTCCTCGCCCAGGCCCTTGGTCCACAAGTCTATCCTGGGTACAGTGTCTGTGCGAGGCTGGGAGTGCTTCTGGGCAGTGTTCCCCAGGGGAAATCGCGTGGTCCTCTAGGTGGCAGGGAGGGCTCCTGTGTCCACGGACAGGTGCCCAGGGACCCTGTGGAACTGCTGTGACCTCTAAAGGGTGGGTCAGGTGAGCCAAGGGAGGTGTGTGCTTGGGAGCCTGAGTGCGCATGCGCGGCCCACGTATAGGCCCGAAACGAGCCAGCCGCGGCTCGGAGAAAAGCCATCTCCTGGGCCTCCCCATGTTCTTCCACTCCTCAAGCGTGACCCCTTTACGGATGGAGGAAAAGGGGGATCTTCGCAGTGGTGGGTTCGCGCCAGAGGGGTCTGCGGGTTTGCCTCCACGTACGCCAGGTGCCCGCACACCGGGCCCAGGTGTTTGAGCCCCGTGGAGGCAGAGGGCTGCTTATTGCTGGATGCAAGTGTCCTGCGGGGTCAAGGAACGGCATGGGCACTCCCCAGGCCACACAGGGCACCGGGCCCTTAGAGAGTTCCATGGGAAATCCCCCGCCCATGCACCCGGTACCCAAGTCTGTCCTTAGCACACTGTCTGTGCGGGGCTGAAGGTACTGCTAGGCAGTGTGGCCTGTGGGAAATCGTGCGGTCCTCTGAGTGGCAGGGAGGGCTGCTGTTTTTCCGAACAGGTGCGCAGGGACCCTGTAAAACAGCTGTGACCTCTCAAGGTGGGTCATGTGACCCCTCAAGGGTGGGGCACGTGACCTCCCAAGGGTGGGTCAGGAGACCCCACAAGGGTGGGTCACGGGACCCCTCAAGGGTGGGTCACGTGACCCCTCAGGTGTGGGTCACGCGACCCCTCGGGAGTGGGTCACGTGACGCCTCGGGAGTGGGTCACGAGACCCCTCAGGGATGGGTCACGTGACCCCTCGGGAGTGGGTCACGAGACCCCTCAGGGGTGGGTCACGTGACCCCTCAGGGGTGGGTCACGAGACCCCTCAGTGGTGGGTCAGGTGATACCTCTGGAGTGGGTCACGAGACCCCTCAGGGGTGGGTCACGTGACCCCTCCGGGGTGGCTCCCGTGACCCCTCAGGGGTGGGTGACGTGACCCCTCAACAGTGGTTCAGGAGACACGTCAAGGGTGGGTCCCGTGACCCGAGGGAGGCTTGTGGTGGGGAGCCTGAGTGCGCACGCGCGGCCCGCTTATAGGCCCGAAATGAGCCAGCCGCGGCTCGGAGAAAAGCCATCTCCTGGGGGCCTCCCCATGTTCCTCCACTCCTCAAGGAGGACCCCTTTACGGATGGAAGAAAAGGGGGATCTTCGCAGTGGTGGGTTCCGGCCAGAGGCGTCTGCGGGTTTGCCTGCACGTACGCCAGGTGCTCGCACAACGGGCCCAGGTGTTTGAGCCCCGTGGAGGCAGAGGGCTGCTTATTGCTGGATGATAGTGTCCTGCAGGGTTAAGGGACGGCGTGGGCACTCCCAGGGCCACAGAGGGCACCTGGCCTTTAGAGAGTTCCCTGGAAAATTCCTCGCCCAGGCCCTTGGTCCACAAGTCTATCCTGGGTACAGTGTCTGTGCGAGGCTGGGAGTGCTTCTGGGCAGTGTTCCCCAGGGGAAATCGCGTGGTCCTCTAGGTGGCAGGGAGGGCTCCTGTGTCCACGGACAGGTGCCCAGGGACCCTGTGGAACTGGTGTGACCTCCAAAGGGTGGGTCAGGTGAGCCAAGGGAGGTGTGTGCTTGGGAGCCTGAGTGCGCATGCGCGGCCCACGTATAGGCCCGAAACGAGCCAGCCGCGGCTCGGAGAAAAGCCATCTCCTGGGGGCCTCCCCATGTTCTTCCACTCCTCAAGCGTGACCCCTTTACGGATGGAGGAAAAGGGGGATCTTCGCAGTGGTGGGTTCGCGCCAGAGGGGTCTGCGGGTTTGCCTCCACGTACGCCAGGTGCCCGCACACCGGGCCCAGGTGTTTGAGCCCCGTGGAGGCAGAGGGCTGCTTATTGCTGGATGCAAGTGTCCTGCGGGGTCAAGGAACGGCATGGGCACTCCCCGGGCCACACAGGGCACCGGGCCCTTAGAGAGTTCCATGGGAAATCCCCCGCCCATGCCCCCGGTACCCAAGTCTGTCCTTAGCACACTGTCTGTGCGGGGCTGAAGGTACTGCTAGGCAGTGTGGCCTGTGGGAAATCGTGCGGTCCTCTGAGTGGCAGGGAGGGCTGCTGTTTCCCCGAACAGGTGCGCAGGGACCCTGTAAAACAGCTGTGACCTCTCAAGGTGGGTCATGTGACCCCTCAAGGGTGGGGCACGTGACCTCCCAAGGGTGGGTCAGGAGACCCCACAAGGGTGGGTCACGGGACCCCTCAAGGGTGGGTCACGAGACCCCTCAAGGGTGGGTCACGTGACCCCTCAGGGGTGGGTCACGTGACCTCTCGGGAGTGGGTCACGTGACCCCTCGGGAGTGGGTCACGAGACCCCTCAGGGGTGGGTCACGTGACCCCTCGGGAGTGGGTCACGAGACCCCTCAGGGGTGGGTCACGTGATACCTCTGGAGTGGGTCACGAGACCCCTCAGGGGTGGGTCACGTGACCCCTCCGGGGTGGCTCCCGTGACCCCTCAGGGGTGGGTGATGTGACCCCTCAACAGTGGTTCAGGAGACACGTCAAGGGTGGGTCCCGTGACCCGAGGGAGACTTGTGGTGGGGAGCCTGAGTGCGCACGCGCGGCCCGCTTATAGGCCCGAAATGAGCCAGCCGCGGCTGGGAGAAAGGCCATCTCCTGGGGGCCTCCCCATGTTCCTCCACTCCTCAAGGAGGACCCCTTTACGGATGGAAGAAAAGGGGGATCTTCGCAGTGGTGGGTTCCGGCCAGAGGCGTCTGCGGGTTTGCCTGCACGTACGCCAGGTGCTCGCACAACGGGCCCAGGTGTTTGAGCCCCGTGGAGGCAGAGGGCTGCTTATTGCTGGATGATAGTGTCCTGCAGGGTTAAGGGACGGCGTGGGCACTCCCAGGGCCACAGAGGGCACCTGGCCTTTAGAGAGTTCCCTGGAAAATTCCTCGCCCAGGCCCTTGGTCCACAAGTCTATCCTGGGTACAGTGTCTGTGCGAGGCTGGGAGTGCTTCTGGGCAGTGTTCCCCAGGGGAAATCGCGTGGTCCTCTAGGTGGCAGGGAGGGCTCCTGTGTCCACGGACAGGTGCCCAGGGACCCTGTGGAACTGCTGTGACCTCTAAAGGGTGGGTCAGGTGAGCCAAGGGAGGTGTGTGCTTGGGAGCCTGAGTGCGCATGCGCGGCCCACGTATAGGCCCGAAACGAGCCAGCCGCGGCTCGGAGAAAAGCCATCTCCTGGGGGCCTCCCCATGTTCTTCCACTCCTCAAGCGTGACCCCTTTACGGATGGAGGAAAAGGGGGATCTTCGCAGTGGTGGGTTCGCGCCAGGGGGTTCTGCGGGTTTGCCTCCACGTACGCCAGGTGCCCGCACACCGGGCCCAGGTGTTTGAGCCCCGTGGAGGCAGAGGGCTGCTTATTGCTGGATGCAAGTGTCCTGCGGGGTCAAGGAACGGCATGGGCACTCCCCGGGCCACTCAGGGCACCGGGCCCTTAGAGAGTTCCATGGGAAATCCCCCGCCCATGCCCCCGGTACCCAAGTCTGTCCTTAGCACACTGTCTGTGCGGGGCTGAAGGTACTGCTAGGCAGTGTGGCCTGTGGGAAATCGTGCGGTCCTCTGAGTGGCAGGGAGGGCTGCTGTTTCCCCGAACAGGTGCGCAGGGACCCTGTAAAACAGCTGTGACCTCTCAAGGTGGGTCATGTGACCCCTCAAGGGTGGGGCACGTGACCTCCCAAGGGTGGGTCAGGAGACCCCACAAGGGTGGGTCACGGGACCCCTCAAGGGTGGGTCACGAGACCCCTCAAGGGTTGGTCACGTGACCCCAAAAGTGTAGGTAACGAGACCCCTCAAGGGTGGGTCACGTGACCCCTCAGGGGTGGGTCACGTGACCCCTCGGGAGTGGGTCAGGAGACCCCTCAGGGGTGGGTCACGTGACCCCTCGGGAGTGGGTCACGAGACCCCTCAGGGGTGGGTCACGTGACCCCTCAGTGGTGGGTCACGTGATACCTCTGGAGTGGGTCACGAGACCCCTCAGGGGTGGGTCACGTGACCCCTCCGGGGTGGCTCCCGTGACCCCTCAGGGGTGGGTGATGTGACTCCTCAACAGTGGTTCAGGAGACACGTCAAGGGTGGGTCCCGTGACCCGAGGGAGGCTTGTGGTGGGGAGCCTGAGTGCGCACGCGCGGCCCGCTTATAGGCCCGAAATGAGCCAGCCGCGGCTCGGAGAAAAGCCATCTCCTTGGGGCCTCCCCATGTTCCTCCACTCCTCAAGGAGGACCCCTTTACGGATGGAAGAAAAGGGGGATCTTCGCAGTGGTGGGTTCCGGCCAGAGGCGTCTGCGGGTTTGCCTGCACGTACGCCAGGTGCTCGCACAACGGGCCCAGGTGTTTGAGCCCCGTGGAGGCAGAGGGCTGCTTATTGCTGGATGATAGTGTCCTGCAGGGTTAAGGGACGGCGTGGGCACTCCCAGGGCCACAGAGGGCACCTGGCCTTTAGAGAGTTCCCTGGAAAATTCCTCGCCCAGGCCCTTGGTCCACAAGTCTATCCTGGGTACAGTGTCTGTGCGAGGCTGGGAGTGCTTCTGGGCAGTGTTCCCCAGGGGAAATCGCGTGGTCCTCTAGGTGGCAGGGAGGGCTCCTGTGTCCACGGTTAGGTGCCCAGGGACCCTGTGGAACTGCTGTGACCTCTAAAGGGTGGGTCAGGTGAGCCAAGGGAGGTGTGTGCTTGGGAGCCTGAGTGCGCATGCGCGGCCCACGTATAGGCCCGAAACGAGCCAGCCGCGGCTCGGAGAAAAGCCATCTCCTGGGGGCCTCCCCATGTTCCTCCACTCCTCAAGCGTGACCCCTTTACGGATGGAGGAAAAGGGGGATCTTCGCAGTGGTGGGTTCGCGCCAGAGGGGTCTGCGGGTTTGCCTCCACGTACGCCAGGTGCCCGCACACCGGGCCCAGGTGTTTGAGCCCCGTGGAGGCAGAGGGCTGCTTATTGCTGGATGCAAGTGTCCTGCGGGGTCAAGGAACGGCATGGGCACTCCCCGGGCCACACAGGGCACCGGGCCCTTAGAGAGTTCCATGGGAAATCCCCCGCCCATGCCCCCGGTACCCAAGTCTGTCCTTAGCACACTGTCTGTGCGGGGCTGAAGGTACTGCTAGGCAGTGTGGCCTGTGGGAAATCGTGCGGTCCTCTGAGTGGCAGGGAGGGCTGCTGTTTCCCCGAACAGGTGCGCAGGGACCCTGTAAAACAGCTGTCACCTCTCAAGGTGGGTCATGTGACCCCTCAAGGGTGGGGCACGTGACCTCCCAAGGGTGGGTCAGGAGACCCCTCAAGGGTGGGTCACGAGACCCCTCGGGAGTGGGTCACGAGACCCCTCACGGGTGGGTCCCGAGACCCCTCAAGGGTGGGTCACGTGACACCTCGGGAGTGGGTCACGAGACCCCTCAGGGGTGGGTCACGTGACCCCTCGGGAGTGGGTCACGAGACCCCTCAGGGGTGGGTCACGTGACCCCTCGGGAGTGGGTCACGAGACCCCTCAGGGGTGGGTCACGTGACCCCTCCGGGGTGGCTCCCGTGACCCCTCAGGGGTGGGTGACGTGACCCCTCAACAGTGGTTCAGGAGACACGTCAAGGGTGGTTCCCGTGACCTGAGGGAGGCTTGTGGTGGGGAGCCTGAGTGCGCACGCGCGGCCCGCTTAAAGGCCGGAAATGAGCCAGCCGCGGCTCGGAGAAAAGCCATCTCCTGGGGGCCTCCCCATGTTCCTCCACTCCTCAAGGAGGACCCCTTTACGGATGGAAGAAAAGGGGGATCTTCGCAGTGGTGGGTTCGGGCCAGAGCGGTCTGCGGGTTTGCCTGCACGTACGCCAGGTGCTCGCACAACGGGCCCAGGTGTTTGAGCCCCGTGGAGGCAGAGGGCTGCTTATTGCTGGATGATAGTGTCCTGCAGGGTTAAGGGACGGCGTGGGCACTCCCAGGGCCACAGAGGGCACCTGGCCTTTAGAGAGTTCCCTGGAAAATTCCCCGCCCAGGCCCCTGGTCCACAAGTCTATCCTGCGTACAGTGTCTGTGCGAGGCTGGGAGTGCTTCTGGGCAGTGTTCCCCAGGGGAAATCGCGTGGTCCTCTAGGTGGCAGGGAGGGCTCCTGTGTCCACGGACAGGTGCCCAGGGACCCTGTGGAACTGCTGTGACCTCTAAAGGGTGGGTCAGGTGAGCCAAGGGAGGTGTGTGCTTGGGAGCCTGAGTGCGCATGCGCGGCCCACGTATAGGCCCGAAACGAGCCAGCCGCGGCTCGGAGAAAAGCCATCTCCTGGGGGCCTCCCCATGTTCTTCCACTCCTCAAGCGTGACCCCTTTACGGATGGAGGAAAAGGGGGATCTTCGCAGTGGTGGGTTCACGCCAGAGGGGTCTGCGGGTTTGCCTCCACGTACGCCAGGTGCCCGCACACCGGGCCCAGGTGTTTGAGCCCCGTGGAGGCAGAGGGCTGCTTATTGCTGGATGCAAGTGTCCTGCGGGGTCAAGGAACGGCATGGGCACTCCCCGGGCCACACAGGGCACCGGGCCCTTAGAGAGTTCCATGGGAAATCCCCCGCCCATGCCCCCGGTACCCAAGTCTGTCCTTAGCACACTGTCTGTGCGGGGCTGAAGGTACTGCTAGGCAGTGTGGCCTGTGGGAAATCGTGCGGTCCTCTGAGTGGCAGGGAGGGCTGCTGTTTCCCCGAACAGGTGCGCAGGGACCCTGTAAAACAGCTGTGACCTCTCAAGGTGGGTCATGTGACCCCTCAAGGGTGGGGCACGTGACCTCCCAAGGGTGGGTCAGGAGACCCCACAAGGGTGGGTCACGGGACCCCTCAAGGGTGGGTCACGAGACCCCTCAAGGGTTGGTCACGTGACCCCAAAAGGGTAGGTCACGAGACCCCTCAAGGGTGGGTCACGTGACCCCTCAGGGGTGGGTCACGTGACCCCTCAGAGGTGGGTCACGTGACCCCTCGGGAGTGGGTCACGAGACCCCTCAGGGGTGGGTCACGTGATACCTCTGGAGTGGGTCACGAGACCCCTCAGGGGTGGGTCACGTGACCCCTCCGGGGTGGCTCCCGTGACCCCTCAGGGGTGGGTGACGTGACCCCTCAACAGTGGTTCAGGAGACACGTCAAGGGTGGGTCCCGTGACCCGAGGGAGGCTTGTGGTGGGGTGCCTGACTGCGCACGCGCGGCCCGCTTATAGGCCCGAAATGAGCCAGCCGCGGCTCGGAGAAAAGCCATCTCCTGGGGGCCTCCCCATGTTCCTCCACTCCTCAAGGAGGACCCCTTTACGGATGGAAGAAAAGGGGTATCTTCGCAGTGGAGGGTTCGGGCCAGAGGGGTCTGCGGGTTTGCCTGCACGTACGCCAGGTGCTCGCACAACGGGCCCAGGTGTTTGAGCCCCGTGGAGGCAGAGGGCTGCTTATTGCTGGATGATAGTGTCCTGCAGGGTTAAGGGACGGCGTGGGCACTCCCAGGGCGACAGAGGGCACCTGGCCTTTAGAGAGTTCCCTGGAAAATTCCCCGCCCAGGCCCCTGGTCCACAAGTCTATCCTGCGTACAGTGTCTGTGCGACGCTGGGAGTGCTTCTGGGCAGTGTTCCCCAGGGGAAATCGCGTGGTCCTCTAGGTGGCAGGGAGGGCTCCTGTGTCCACGGACAGGTGCCCAGGGACCCTGTGGAACTGCTGTGACCTCTAAAGGGTGGGTCAGGTGAGCCAAGGGAGGTGTGTGCTTGGGAGCCTGAGTGCGCATGCGCGGCCCACGTATAGGCCCGAAACGAGCCAGCCGCGGCTCGGAGAAAAGCCATCTCCTGGGGCCTCCCCATGTTCTTCCACTCCTCAAGCGTGACCCCTTTACGGATGGAGGAAAAGGGGGATCTTCGCAGTGGTGGGTTCGCGCCAGAGGGGTCTGCGTGTTTGCCTCCACGTACGCCAGGTGCCCGCACACCGGGCCCAGGTGTTTGAGCCCCGTGGAGGCAGAGGGCTGCTTATTGCTGGATGCAAGTGTCCTGCGGGGTCAAGGAACGGCATGGGCACTCCCCGGGCCACACAGGGCACCGGGCCCTTAGAGAGTTCCATGGGAAATCCCCCGCCAATGCCCCCGGTACCCAAGTCTGTCCTTAGCACACTGTCTGTGCGGGGCTGAAGGTACTGCTAGGCAGTGTGGCCTGTGGGAAATCGTGCGGTCCTCTGAGTGGCAGGGAGGGCTGCTGTTTCCCCGAACAGGTGCGCAGGGACCCTGTAAAACAACTGTGACCTCTCAAGGTGGGTCATGTGACCCCTCAAGGGTGGGGCACGTGACCTCCCAAGGGTGGGTCAGGAGACCCCACAAGGGTGGGTCACGGGACCCCAAAAGGGTAGGTCACGAGACCCCTCAAGGGTGGGGCACGTGACCCCTCAGGGGTGGGTCACGTGACCCCTCGGGAGTGGGTCACGAGACCCCTCAGGGGTGGGTCACGTGATACCTCTGGAGTGGGTCACGTGACCCCTCGGGAGTGGGTCACGAGACCCCTCAGGGGTGGGTCACGTGATACCTCTGGAGTGGGTCACGAGACCCCTCAGGGGTGGGTCACGTGACCCCTCCGGGGTGGCTCCCCTGACCCCTCAGGGGTGGGTGACGTGACCCCTCAACAGTGGTTCAGGAGACACGTCAAGGGTGGGTCCCGTGACCCGAGGGAGGCTTGTGGTGGGGTGCCTGACTGCGCACTCGCGGCCCGCTTATAGGCCCGAAATGAGCCAGCCGCGGCTCGGAGAAAGGCCATCTCCTGGGGGCCTCCCCATGTTCCTCCACTCCTCAAGGAGGACCCCTTTACGGATGGAAGAAAAGGGGGATCTTCGCAGTGGTGGGTTCCGGCCAGAGGCGTCTGCGGGTTTGCCTGCACGTACGCCAGGTGCTCGCACAACGGGCCCAGGTGTTTGAGCCCCGTGGAGGCAGAGGGCTGCTTATTGCTGGATGATAGTGTCCTGCAGGGTTAAGGGACGGCGTGGGCACTCCCAGGGCCACAGAGGGCACCTGGCCTTTAGAGAGTTCCCTGGAAAATTCCCCGCCCAGGCCCCTGGTCCACAAGTCTATCCTGCGTACAGTGTCTGTGCGAGGCTGTGAGTGCTTCTGGGCAGTGTTCCCCAGGGGAAATCGCGTGGTCCTCTAGGTGGCAGGGAGGGCTCCTGTGTCCACGGACAGGTGCCCAGGGACCCTGTGGAACTGCTGTGACCTCTAAAGGGTGGGTCAGGTGAGCCAAGGGAGGTGTGTGCTTGGGAGCCTGAGTGCGCATGCGCGGCCCACGTATAGGCCCGAAACGAGCCAGCCGCGGCTCGGAGAAAAGCCATCTCCTGGGGGCCTCCCCATGTTCTTCCACTCCTCAAGCGTGACCCCTTTACGGATGGAGGAAAAGGGGGATCTTCGCAGTGGTGGGTTCACGCCAGAGGGGTCTGCGGGTTTGCCTCCACGTACGCCAGGTGCCCGCACACCGGGCCCAGGTGTTTGAGCCCCGTGGAGGCAGAGGGCTGCTTATTGCTGGATGCAAGTGTCCTGCGGGGTCAAGGAACGGCATGGGCACTACCCGGGCCACACAGGGCACCGGGCCCTTAGAGAGTTCCATGGGAAATCCCCCGCCCATGCCCCCGGTACCCAAGTCTGTCCTTAGCACACTGTCTGTGCGGGGCTGAAGGTACTGCTAGGCAGTGTGGCCTGTGGGAAATCGTGCGGTCCTCTGAGTGGCAGGGAGGGCTGATGTTTCCCCGAACAGGTGCGCAGGGACCCTGTAAAACAGCTGTGACCTCTCAAGGTGGGTCATGTGACCCCTCAAGGGTGGGGCACGTGACCTCCCAAGGGTGGGTCAGGAGACCCCACAAGGGTGGGTCACGGGACCCCTCAAGGGTGGGTCACGAGACCCCTCAAGGGTTGGTCACGTGACCCCAAAAGGGTAGGTCACGAGACCCCTCAAGGGTGGGTCACGTGACCCCTCAGGGGTGGGTCACGTGACCCCTCAGAGGTGGGTCACGTGACCCCTCGGGAGTGGGTCACGAGACCCCTCAGGGGTGGGTCACGTGATACCTCTGGAGTGGGTCACGAGACCCCTCAGGGGTGGGTCACGTGACCCCTCCGGGGTGGCTCCCGTGACCCCTCAGGGGTGGGTGACGTGACCCCTCAACAGTGGTTCAGGAGACACGTCAAGGGTGGGTCCCGTGACCCGAGGGAGGCTTGTGGTGGGGTGCCTGACTGCGCACGCGCGGCCCGCTTATAGGCCCGAAATGAGCCAGCCGCGGCTCGGAGAAAAGCCATCTCCTGGGGGCCTCCCCATGTTCCTCCACTCCTCAAGGAGGACCCCTTTACGGATGGAAGAAAAGGGGTATCTTCGCAGTGGAGGGTTCGGGCCAGAGGGGTCTGCGGGTTTGCCTGCACGTACGCCAGGTGCTCGCACAACGGGCCCAGGTGTTTGAGCCCCGTGGAGGCAGAGGGCTGCTTATTGCTGGATGATAGTGTCCTGCAGGGTTAAGGGACGGCGTGGGCACTCCCAGGGCGACAGAGGGCACCTGGCCTTTAGAGAGTTCCCTGGAAAATTCCCCGCCCAGGCCCCTGGTCCACAAGTCTATCCTGCGTACAGTGTCTGTGCGACGCTGGGAGTGCTTCTGGGCAGTGTTCCCCAGGGGAAATCGCGTGGTCCTCTAGGTGGCAGGGAGGGCTCCTGTGTCCACGGACAGGTGCCCAGGGACCCTGTGGAACTGCTGTGACCTCTAAAGGGTGGGTCAGGTGAGCCAAGGGAGGTGTGTGCTTGGGAGCCTGAGTGCGCATGCGCGGCCCACGTATAGGCCCGAAACGAGCCAGCCGCGGCTCGGAGAAAAGCCATCTCCTGGGGGCCTCCCCATGTTCTTCCACTCCTCAAGCGTGACCCCTTTACGGATGGAGGAAAAGGGGGATCTTCGCAGTGGTGGGTTCGCGCCAGAGGGGTCTGCGTGTTTGCCTCCACGTACGCCAGGTGCCCGCACACCGGGCCCAGGTGTTTGAGCCCCGTGGAGGCAGAGGGCTGCTTATTGCTGGATGCAAGTGTCCTGCGGGGTCAAGGAACGGCATGGGCACTCCCCGGGCCACACAGGGCACCGGGCCCTTAGAGAGTTCCATGGGAAATCCCCCGCCAATGCCCCCGGTACCCAAGTCTGTCCTTAGCACACTGTCTGTGCGGGGCTGAAGGTACTGCTAGGCAATGTGGCCTGTGGGAAATCGTGCGGTCCTCTGAGTGGCAGGGAGGGCTGCTGTTTCCCCGAACAGGTGCGCAGGGACCCTGTAAAACAACTGTGACCTCTCAAGGTGGGTCATGTGACCCCTCAAGGGTGGGGCACGTGACCTCCCAAGGGTGGGTCAGGAGACCCCACAAGGGTGGGTCACGGGACCCCAAAAGGGTAGGTCACGAGACCCCTCAAGGGTGGGGCACGTGACCCCTCAGGGGTGGGTCACGTGACCCCTCGGGAGTGGGTCACGAGACCCCTCAGGGGTGGGTCACGTGATACCTCTGGAGTGGGTCACGTGACCCCTCGGGAGTGGGTCACGAGACCCCTCAGGGGTGGGTCACGTGATACCTCTGGAGTGGGTCACGAGACCCCTCAGGGGTGGGTCACGTGACCCCTCCGGGGTGGCTCCCCTGACCCCTCAGGGGTGGGTGACGTGACCCCTCAACAGTGGTTCAGGAGACACGTCAAGGGTGGGTCCCGTGACCCGAGGGAGGCTTGTGGTGGGGTGCCTGACTGCGCACTCGCGGCCCGCTTATAGGCCCGAAATGAGCCAGCCGCGGCTCGGAGAAAGGCCATCTCCTGGGGGCCTCCCCATGTTCCTCCACTCCTCAAGGAGGACCCCTTTACGGATGGAAGAAAAGGGGGATCTTCGCAGTGGTGGGTTCCGGCCAGAGGCGTCTGCGGGTTTGCCTGCACGTACGCCAGGTGCTCGCACAACGGGCCCAGGTGTTTGAGCCCCGTGGAGGCAGAGGGCTGCTTATTGCTGGATGATAGTGTCCTGCAGGGTTAAGGGACGGCGTGGGCACTCCCAGGGCCACAGAGGGCACCTGGCCTTTAGAGAGTTCCCTGGAAAATTCCTCGCCCAGGCCCTTGGTCCACAAGTCTATCCTGGGTACAGTGTCTGTGCGAGGCTGGGAGTGCTTCTGGGCAGTGTTCCCCAGGGGAAATCGCGTGGTCCTCTAGGTGGCAGGGAGGGCTCCTGTGTCCACGGACAGGTGCCCAGGGACCCTGTGGAACTGCTGTGACCTCTAAAGGGTGGGTCAGGTGAGCCAAGGGAGGTGTGTGCTTGGGAGCCTGAGTGCGCATGTGCGGCCCACGTATAGGCCCGAAACGAGCCAGCCGCGGCTTGGAGAAAAGCCATCTCCTGGGGGCCTCCCCATGTTCTTCCACTCCTCAAGCGTGACCCCTTTACGGATGGAGGAAAAGGGGGATCTTCGCAGTGGTGGGTTCGCGCCAGGGGGGTCTGCGGGTTTGCCTCCACGTACGCCAGGTGCCCGCACACCGGGCCCAGGTGTTTGAGCCCCGTGGAGGCAGAGGGCTGCTTATTGCTGGATGCAAGTGTCCTGCGGGGTCAAGGAACGGCATGGGCACTCCCCGGGCCACACAGGGCACCGGGCCCTTAGAGAGTTCCATGGGAAATCCCCCGCCCATGCCCCCGGTACCCAAGTCTGTCCTTAGCACACTGTCTGTGCGGGGCTGAAGGTACTGCTAGGCAGTGTGGCCTGTGGGAAATCGTGCGGTCCTCTGAGTGGCAGGGAGGGCTGCTGTTTCCCCGAACAGGTGCGCAGGGACCCTGTAAAACAGCTGTGACCTCTGAAGGTGGGTCATGTGACCCCTCAAGGGTGGGGCACGTGACCTCCCAAGGGTGGGTCAGGAGACCCCACAAGGGTGGGTCACGAGACCCCTCAAGGGTTGGTCACGTGACCCCAAAAGTGTAGGTCACGAGACCCCTCAAGGGTGGGTCACGAGACCCCTCAAGGGTGGGTCACGTGACCCCTCAGGGGTGGATCACGTGACCCCTCGGGAGTGGGTCACGTGACCCCTCGGGAGTGGGTCACGAGACCCCTCAGGGGTGGGTCACGTGACCCCTCGGGAGTGGGTCACGAGACCCCTCAGGGGTGTGTCACGTGACCCCTCAGGGGTGGGTCACGTGACCCCTCGGGAGTGGGTCACGAGACCCCTCAGGGGTGGGTCACGTGATACCTCTGGAGTGGGTCACGAGACACCTCAGGGGTGGGTCACGTGACACCTCCAGGGTGGCTCCCGTGACCCCTCAGGGGTGGGTGACGTGACCCCTCAACAGTGGTTCAGGAGACACGTCAAGGGTGGGTCCCGTGACCCGAGGGAGGCTTGTGGTGGGGAGCCTGAGTGCGCACGCGCGGCCCGCTTATAGGCCCGAAATGAGCCAGCCGCGGCTCGGAGAAAGGCCATCTCCTGGGGGCCTCCCCATGTTCCTCCACTCCTCAAGGAGGACCCCTTTACGGATGGAAGAAAAGGGGGATCTTCGCAGTGGTGGGTTCCGGCCAGAGGCGTCTGCGGGTTTGCCTGCACGTACGCCAGGTGCTCGCACAACGGGCCCAGGTGTTTGAGCCCCGTGGAGGCAGAGGGCTGCTTATTGCTGGATGATAGTGTCCTGCAGGGTTAAGGGACGGCGTGGGCACTCCCAGGGCCACAGAGGGCACCTGGCCTTTAGAGAGTTCCCTGGAAAATTCCTCGCCCAGGCCCTTGGTCCACAAGTCTATCCTGGGTACAGTGTCTGTGCGAGGCTGGGAGTGCTTCTGGGCAGTGTTCCCCAGGGGAAATCGCGTGGTCCTCTAGGTGGCAGGGAGGGCTCCTGTGTCCACGGACAGGTGCCCAGGGACCCTGTGGAACTGCTGTGACCTCTAAAGTGTGGGTCAGGTGAGCCAAGGGTGGTGTGTGCTTGGGAGCCTGAGTGCGCATGCGCGGCCCACGTATAGGCCCGAAACGAGCCAGCCGCGGCTCGGAGAAAAGCCATCTCCTGGGGGCCTCCCCATGTTCTTCCACTCCTCAAGCGTGACCCCTTTACGGATGGAGGAAAAGGGGGATCTTCGCAGTGGTGGGTTCGCGCCAGGGGGGTCTGCGGGTTTGCCTCCACGTACGCCAGGTGCCCGCACACCGGGCCCAGGTGTTTGAGCCCAGTGGAGGCAGAGGGCTGCTTATTGCTGGATGCACTGTCCTGCGGGGTCAAGGAACGGCATGGGCACTCCCCGGGCCACACAGGGCACCGGGCCCTTAGAGAGTTCCATGGGAAATCCCCCGCCCATGCCCCCGGTACCCAAGTCTGTCCTTAGCACACTGTCTGTGCGGGGCTGAAGGTACTGCTAGGCAGTGTGGCCTGTGGGAAATCGTGCGGTCCTCTGAGTGGCAGGGAGGGCTGCTGTTTCCCCGAACAGGTGCGCAGGGACCCTGTAAAACAGCTGTGACCTCTCAAGGTGGGTCATGTGACCCCTCAAGGGTGGGGCACGTGACCTCCCAAGGGTGGGTCAGAAGACCCGACAAGGGTGGGTCACGGGACCCCTCAAGGGTGGGGCACGTGACCTCCCAAGGGTGGGTCAGGAGACCCCACAAGGGTGGGTCACGGGACCCCTCAAGGGTTGGTCACGTGACCCCAAAAGGGTAGGTCCCGAGACCCCTCAAGGGTGGGTCACGTGACCCCTCAGGGGTGGGTCACGTGACCCCTCGGGAGTGGGTCACGAGACCCCTCAGGGGTGGGTCACGTGACCCCTCGGGAGTGGGTCACGAGACCCCTCAGGGGTGGGTCACGTGACCCCTCGGGAGTGGGTCACGAGACCCCTCAGGGGTGGGTCACGAGACCCCTCAGGGGTGGGTCACGTGACCCCTCGGGAGTAGGTCACGAGACCTCTCAGGGGTGGGTCACGTGATACCTCTGGATTGGGTCACGAGACCCCTCAGGGGTGGGTCACGTGACCCCTCCGGGGTGGCTCCCGTGACCCCTCAGGGGTGGGTGACGTGACCCCTCAACAGTGGTTCAGGAGACACGTCAAGGGTGGGTCCCGTGACCCGAGGGAGGCTTGTGGTGGGGAGCCTGAGTGCGCACGCGCGCCCCGCTTATAGGCCCGAAATGAGCCAGCCGCGGCTCGGAGAAAAGCCATCTCCTGGGGGCCTCCCCATGTTCCTCCACTCCTCAAGGAGGACCCCTTTACGGATGGAAGAAAAGGGGGATCTTCGCAGTGGTGGGTTCCGGCCAGAGGCGTCTGCGGGTTTGCCTGCACGTACGCCAGGTGCTCGCACAACTGGCCCAGGTGTTTGAGCCCCGTGGAGGCAGAGGGCTGCTTATTGCTGGATGATAGTGTCCTGCAGGGTTAAGGGACGGCGTGGGCACTCCCAGGGCCACAGAGGGCACCTGGCCTTTAGAGAGTTCCCTGGAAAATTCCTCGCCCAGGCCCTTGGTCCACAAGTCTATCCTGGGTACAGTGTCTGTGCGAGGCTGGGAGTGCTTCTGGGCAGTGTTCCCCAGGGGAAATCGCGTGGTCCTCTAGGTGGCAGGGAGGGCTCCTGTGTCCACGGACAGGTGCCCAGGGACCCTGTGGAACTGCTGTGACCTCTAAAGGGTGGGTCAGGTGAGCCAAGGGAGGTGTGTGCTTGGGAGCCTGAGTGCGCATGCGCGGCCCACGTATAGGCCCGAAACGAGCCAGCCGCGGCTCGGAGAAAAGCCATCTCCTGGGGGCCTCCCCATGTTCTTCCACTCCTCAAGCGTGACCCATTTACGGATGGAGGAAAAGGGGGATCTTCGCAGTGGTGGGTTCACGCCAGGGGGGTCTGCGGGTTTGCCTCCACGTACGCCAGGTGCCCGCACACCGGGCCCAGGTGTTTGAGCCCCGTGGAGGCAGAGGGCTGCTTATTGCTGGATGCAAGTGTCCTGCGGGGTCAAGGAACGGCATGGGCACTCCCCGGGCCACACAGGGCACCGGGCCCTTAGAGAGTTCCATGGGAAATCCCCCGCCCATGCCCCCGGTACCCAAGTCTGTCCTTAGCACACTGTCTGTGCGGGGCTGAAGGTACTGCTAGGCAGTGTGGCCTGTGGGAAATCGTGCGGTCCTCTGAGTGGCAGGGAGGGCTGCTGTTTCCCCGAACAGGTGCGCAGGGACCCTGTAAAACAGCTGTGACCTCTCAAGGTGGGTCATGTGACCCCTCAAGGGTGGGGCACGTGACCTCCCAAGGGTGGGTCAGGAGACCCCACAAGGGTGGGTCACGAGACCCCTCAAGGGTTGGTCACGTGACCCCAAAAGGGTAGGTCACGAGACCCCTCAAGGGTGGGTCACGAGACCCCTCAGGGGTGGGTCACGTGACCCCTCCGGGGTGGCTCCCGTGACGCCTCAGGGGTGGGTGACGTGACCCCTCAACAGTGGTTCAGGAGACACGTCAAGGGTGGGTCCCGTGACCCGAGGGAGGCTTGTGGTGGGGAGCCTGAGTGCGCACGCGCGGCCCGCTTATAGGCCCGAAATGAGCCAGCCGCGGCTCAGAGAAAAGCCATCTCCTGAGGGCCTCCCCATGTTCCTCCACTCCTCAAGGAGGACCCCTTTACGGATGGAAGAAAAGGGGGATCTTCGCAGTGGTGGGTTCCGGCCAGAGGCGTCTGCGGGTTTGCCTGCACTTACGCCAGGTGCTCGCACAACGGGCCCAGGTGTTTGAGCCCCGTGGAGTCAGAGGGCTGCTTATTGCTGGATGATAGTGTCCTGCAGGGTTAAGGGACGGCGTGGGCACTCCCAGGGCCACAGAGGGCACCTGGCCTTTAGAGAGTTCCCTGGAAAATTCCTCGCCCAGGCCCTTGGTCCACAAGTCTATCCTGCGTACAGTGTCTGTGCGACGCTGGGAGTGCTTCTGGGCAGTGTTCCCCAGGGGAAATCGCGTGGTCCTCTAGGTGGCAGGGAGGGCTCCTGTGTCCACGGACAGGTGCCCAGGGACCCTGTGGAACTGCTGTGACCTCTAAAGAGTGGGTCAGGTGAGCCAAGGGAGGTGTGTGCTTGGGAGCCTGAGTGCGCATGCGCGGCCCACGTATAGGCCCGAAACGAGCCAGCCGCGGCTCGGAGAAAAGCCATCTCCTGGGGGCCTCCCCATGTTCTTCCACTCCTCAAGCGTGACCCCTTTACGGATGGAGGAAAAGGGGGATCTTCGCAGTGGTGGGTTCGCGCCAGGGGGGTCTGCGGGTTTGCCTCCACGTACGCCAGGTGCCCGCACACCGGGCCCAGGTGTTTGAGCCCCGTGGAGGCAGAGGGCTGCTTATTGCTGGATGCAAGTGTCCTGCGGGGTCAAGGAACGGCATGGGCACTCCCCGGGCCACACAGGGCACCGGGCCCTTAGAGAGTTCCATGGGAAATCCCCCGCCCATGCCCCCGGTACCCAAGTCTGTCCTTAGCACACTGTCTGTGCGGGGCTGAAGGTACTGCTAGGCAGTGTGGCCTGTGGGAAATCGTGCGGTCCTCTGAGTGGCAGGGAGGGCTGCTGTTTCCCCGAACAGGTGCGCAGGGACCCTGTAAAACAGCTGTGACCTCTCAAGGTGGGTCATGTGACCCCTCAAGGGTGGGGCACGTGACCTCCCAAGGGTGGGTCAGAAGACCCGACAAGGGTGGGTCACGGGACCCCTCAAGGGTGGGTCACGAGACCCCTCAAGGGTTGGTCACGTGACCCCAAAAGGGTAGGTCACGAGACCCTTCAAGGGTGGGTCACGTGACCGTTAAGGGGTGGATCACGTGACCCCTCGGGAGTGGGTCACGTGACCCCTCGGGAGTGGGTCACGAGACCCCTCAGGGGTGGGTCACGTGACCCCTCGGGAGTGGGTCACGAGACCCCTCAGGGGTGTGTCACGTGACCCCTCAGGGGTGGGTCACGTGACCCCTCGGGAGTGGGTCACGAGACCCCTCAGGGGTGGGTCACGTGATACCTCTGGAGTGGGTCACGAGACACCTCAGGGGTGGGTCACGTGACACCTCCAGGGTGGCTCCCGTGACCCCTCAGGGGTGGGTGACGTGACCCCTCAACAGTGGTTCAGGAGACACGTCAAGGGTGAGTCCCGTGACCCGAGGGAGGCTTGTGGTGGGGAGCCTGAGTGCGCACGCGCGGCCCGCTTATAGGCCCGAAATGAGCCAGCCGCGGCTCGGAGAAAGGCCATCTCCTGGGGGCCTCCCCATGTTCCTCCACTCCTCAAGGAGGACCCCTTTACGGATGGAAGAAAAGGGGGATCTTCGCAGTGGTGGGTTCCGGCCAGAGGCGTCTGCGGGTTTGCCTGCACGTACGCCAGGTGCTCGCACAACGGGCCCAGGTGTTTGAGCCCCATGGAGGCAGAGGGCTGCTTATTGCTGGATGATAGTGTCCTGCAGGGTTAAGGGACGGCGTGGGCACTCCCAGGGCCACAGAGGGCACCTGGCCTTTAGAGAGTTCCCTGGAAAATTCCCCGCCCAGGCCCCTGGTCCACAAGTCTATCCTGCGTACAGTGTCTGTGCGAGGCTGGGAGTGCTTCTGGGCAGTGTTCCCCAGGGGAAATCGCGTGGTCCTCTAGGTGGCAGGGAGGGCTCCTGTGTCCACGGACAGGTGCCCAGGGACCCTGTGGAACTGCTGTGACCTCTAAAGGGTGGGTCAGGTGAGCCAAGGGAGGTGTGTGCTTGGGAGCCTGAGTGCGCATGCGCGGCCCACGTATAGGCCCGAAAAGAGCCAGCCGCGGCTCGGAGAAAAGCCATCTCCTGGGGGCCTCCCCATGTTCTTCCACTCCTCAAGCGTGACCCCTTTACGGATGGAGGAAAAGGGGGATCTTCGCAGTGGTGGGTTCGCGCCAGGGGGGTCTGCGGGTTTGCCTCCACGTACGCCAGGTGCCCGCACACCGGGCCCAGGTGTTTGAGCCCCGTGGAGGCAGAGGGCTGCTTATTGCTGGATGCAAGTGTCCTGCGGGGTCAAGGAACGGCATGGGCACTCCCCGGGCCACACAGGGCACCGGGCCCTTAGAGAGTTCCATGGGAAATCCCCCGCCCATGCCCCCGGTACCCAAGTCTGTCCTTAGCACACTGTCTGTGCGGGGCTGAAGGTACTGCTAGGCAGTGTGGCCTGTGGGAAATCGTGCGGTCCTCTGAGTGGCAGGGAGGGCTGCTGTTTCCCCGAACAGGTGCGCAGGGACCCTGTAAAACAGCTGTGACCTCTGAAGGTGGGTCATGTGACCCCTCAAGGGTGGGGCACGTGACCTCCGAAGGGTGGGTCAGGAGACCCCACAAGGGTGGGTCACGGGACCCCTCAAGGGTTGGTCACGTGACCCCAAAAAGGGTAGGTCACGAGACCCCTCAAGGGTGGGTCACGTGACCCCTCAGGGGTGGGTCACGTGACCCCTCGGGAGTGGGTCACGAGACCCCTCAGGGGTGGGTCACGTGACCCCTCGGGAGTGGGTCACGAGACCCCTCAGGGGTGGGTCACGTGACCCCTCGGGAGTGGGTCACGAGACCCCTCAGGGGTGGGTCACGTGACCCCTCGGGAGTGGGTCACGAGACCCCTCAGGGGTGGGTCACGTGACCCCTCGGGAGTGGGTCACGAGACCCCTCAGGGGTGGGTCACGTGACCCCTCGGGAGTGGGTCACGAGACCTCTCAGGGGTGGGTCACGTGATACCTCTGGAGTGGGTCACGAGACCCCTCAGGGGTGGGTCACGTGACCCCTCCGGGGTGGCTCCCGTGACCCCTCAGGGGTGGGTGACGTGACCCCTCAACAGTGGTTCAGGAGACACGTCAAGGGTGGGTCCCGTGACCCGAGGGAGGCTTGTGGTGGGGAGCCTGAGTGCGCACGCGCGGCCCGCTTATAGGCCCGAAATGAGCCAGCCGCGGCTCGGAGAAAGGCCATCTCCTGGGGGCCTCCCCATGTTCCTCCACTCCTCAAGGAGGACCCCTTTACGGATGGAAGAAAAGGGGGATCTTCGCAGTGGTGGGTTCGGGCCAGAGCGGTCTGCGGGTTTGCCTGCACGTACGCCAGGTGCTCGCACAACGGGCCCAGGTGTTTGAGCCCCGTGGAGGCAGAGGGCTGCTTATTGCTGGATGATAGTGTCCTGCAGGGTTAAGGGACGGCGTGGGCACTCCCAGGGCCACAGAGGGCACCTGGCCTTTAGAGAGTTCCCTGGAAAATTCCTCGCCCAGGCCCTTGGTCCACAAGTCTATCCTGGGTACAGTGTCTGTGCCAGGCTGGGAGTGCTTCTGGGCAGTGTTCCCCAGGGGAAATCGCGTGGTCCTCTAGGTGGCAGGGAGGGCTCCTGTGTCCACGGACAGGTGCCCAGGGACCCTGTGGAACTGCTGTGACCTCTAAAGGGTGGGTCAGGTGAGCCAAGGGAGGTGTGTGCTTGGGAGCCTGAGTGCGCATGCGCGGCCCACGTATAGGCCCGAAACGAGCCAGCCGCGGCTCGGAGAAAAGCCATCTCCTGGGGGCCTCCCCATGTTCTTCCACTCCTCAAGCGTGACCCCTTTACGGATGGAGGAAAAGGGGGATCTTCGCAGTGGTGGGTTCGCGCCAGGGGGGTCTGCGGGTTTGCCTCCACGTACGCCAGGTGCCCGCACACCGGGCCCAGGTGTTTGAGCCCCGTGGAGGCAGAGGGCTGCTTATTGCTGGATGCAAGTGTCCTGCGGGGTCAAGGAACGGCATGGGCACTCCCCGGGCCACACAGGGCACCGGGCCCTTAGAGAGTTCCATGGGAAATCCCCCGCCCATGCCCCCGGTACCCAAGTCTGTCCTTAGCACACTGTCTGTGCGGGGCTGAAGGTACTGCTAGGCAGTGTGGCCTGTGGGAAATCGTGCGGTCCTCTGAGTGGCAGGGAGGGCTGCTGTTTCCCCGAACAGGTGCGCAGGGACCCTGTAAAACAGCTGTGACCTCTCAAGGTGGGTCATGTGACCCCTCAAGGGTGGGGCACGTGACCTCCCAAGGGTGGGTCAGGAGACCCCACAAGGGTGGGTCACGGGACCCCTCAAGGGTTGGTCACGTGACCCCAAAAGGGTAGGTCCCGAGACCCCTCAAGGGTGGGTCACGTGACCCCTCAGGGGTGGGTCACGTGACCCCTCGGGAGTGGGTCACGAGACCCCTCAGGGGTGGGTCACGTGACCCCTCGGGAGTGGGTCACGAGACCCCTCAGGGGTGGGTCACGTGACCCCTCGGGAGTGGGTCACGAGACCCCTCAGGGGTAGGTCACGTGACCCCTCGGGAGTGGGTCACGAGACCTCTCAGGGGTGGGTCACGTGATACCTCTGGATTGGGTCACGAGACCCCTCAGGGGTGGGTCACGTGACCCCTCCGGGGTGGCTCCCGTGACCCCTCAGGGGTGGGTGACGTGACCCCTCAACAGTGGTTCAGGAGACACGTCAAGGGTGGGTCCCGTGACCCGAGGGAGGCTTGTGGTGGGGAGCCTGAGTGCGCACGCGCGCCCCGCTTATAGGCCCGAAATGAGCCAGCCGCGGCTCGGAGAAAAGCCATCTCCTGGGGGCCTCCCCATGTTCCTCCACTCCTCAAGGAGGACCCCTTTACGGATGGAAGAAAAGGGGGATCTTCACAGTGGTGGGTTCCGGCCAGAGGCGTCTGCGGGTTTGCCTGCACGTACGCCAGGTGCTCGCACAACGGGCCCAGGTGTTTGAGCCCCGTGGAGGCAGAGGGCTGCTTATTGCTGGATGATAGTGTCCTGCAGGGTGAAGGGACGGCGTGGGCACTCCCAGGGCCACAGAGGGCACCTGGCCTTTAGAGAGTTCCCTGGAAAATTCCTCGCCCAGGCCCTTGGTCCACAAGTCTATCCTGGGTACAGTGTCTGTGCGAGGCTGGGAGTGCTTCTGGGCAGTGTTCCCCAGGGGAAATCGCGTGGTCCTCTAGGTGGCAGGGAGGGCTCCTGTGTCCACGGACAGGTGCCCCGGGACCCTGTGGAACTGCTGTGACCTCTAAAGGGTGGGTCAGGTGAGCCAAGGGAGGTGTGTGCTTGGGAGCCTGAGTGCGCATGCGCGGCCCACGTATAGGCCCGAAACGAGCCAGCCGCGGCTCGGAGAAAAGCCATCTCCTGGGGGCCTCCCCATGTTCTTCCACTCCTCAAGCGTGACCCCTTTACGGATGGAGGAAAAGGGGGATCTTCGCAGTGGTGGGTTCGCGCCAGGGGGGTCTGCGGGTTTGCCTCCACGTACGCCAGGTGCCCGCACACCGGGCCCAGGTGTTTGAGCCCCGTGGAGGCAGAGGGCTGCTTATTGCTGGATGCAAGTGTCCTGCGGGGTCAAGGAACGGCATGGGCACTCCCCGGGCCACACAGGGCACCGGGCCCTTAGAGAGTTCCATGGGAAATCCCCCGCCCATGCCCCCGGTACCCAAGTCTGTCCTTAGCACACTGTCTGTGCGGGGCTGAAGGTACTGCTAGGCAGTGTGGCCTGTGGGAAATCGTGCGGTCCTCTGAGTGGCAGGGAGGGCTGCTGTTTCCCCGAACAGGTGCGCAGGGACCCTGTAAAACAGCTGTGACCTCTCAAGGTGGGTCATGTGACCCCTCAAGGGTGGGGCACGTGACCTCCCAAGGGTGGGTCAGGAGACCCCACAAGGGTGGGTCACGAGACCCCTCAAGGGTTGGTCACGTGACCCCAAAAGGGTAGGTCACGAGACCCCTCAAGGGTGGGTCACGTGACCCCTCAGGGGTGGGTCACGTGACCCCTCGGGAGTGGGTCACGTGACCCCTCGGGAGTGGGTCACGAGACCCCTCAGGGGTGGGTCACGTGACCCCTCGGGAGTGGGTCACGAGACCCCTCATGGGTGGGTCACGTGATACCTCTGGAGTGGGTCACGAGACCCCTCAGGGGTGGGTCACGTGACCCCTCCGGGGTGGCTCCCGTGACGCCTCAGGGGTGGGTGACGTGACCCCTCAACAGTGGTTCAGGAGACACGTCAAGGGTGGGTCCCGTGACCCGAGGGAGGCTTGTGGTGGGGAGCCTGAGTGCGCACGCGCGGCCCGCTTATAGGCCCGAAATGAGCCAGCCGCGGCTCGGAGAAAAGCCATCTCCTGAGGGCCTCCCCATGTTCCTCCACTCCTCAAGGAGGACCCCTTTACGGATGGAAGAAAAGGGGGATCTTCGCAGTGGTGGGTTCCGGCCAGAGGCGTCTGCGGGTTTGCCTGCACGTACGCCAGGTGCTCGCACAACGGGCCCAGGTGTTTGAGCCCCGTGGAGGCAGAGGGCTGCTTATTGCTGGATGATAGTGTCCTGCAGGGTTAAGGGACGGCGTGGGCACTCCCAGGGCCACAGAGGGCACCTGGCCTTTAGAGAGTTCCCTGGAAAATTCCTCGCCCAGGCCCTTGGTCCACAAGTCTATCCTGCGTACAGTGTCTGTGCGACGCTGGGAGTGCTTCTGGGCAGTGTTCCACAGGGGAAATCGCGTGGTCCTCTAGGTGGCAGGGAGGGCTCCTGTGGCCACGGACAGGTGCCCAGGGACCCTGTGGAACTGCTGTGACCTCTAAAGAGTGGGTCAGGTGAGCCAAGGGAGGTGTGTGCTTGGGAGCCTGAGTGCGCATGCGCGGCCCACGTATAGGCCCGAAACGAGCCAGCCGCGGCTCGGAGAAAAGCCATCTCCTGGGGGCCTCCCCATGTTCTTCCACTCCTCAAGCGTGACCCCTTTACGGATGGAGGAAAAGGGGGATCTTCGCAGTGGTGGGTTCGCGCCAGGGGGGTCTGCGGGTTTGCCTCCACGTACGCCAGGTGCCCGCACACCGGGCCCAGGTGTTTGAGCCCCGTGGAGGCAGAGGGCTGCTTATTGCTGGATGCAAGTGTCCTGCGGGGTCAAGGAACGGCATGGGCACTCCCCGGGCCACACAGGGCACCGGGCCCTTAGAGAGTTCCATGGGAAATCCCCCGCCCATGCCCCCGGTACCCAAGTCTGTCCTTAGCACACTGTCTGTGCGGGGCTGAAGGTACTGCTAGGCAGTGTGGCCTGTGGGAAATCGTGCGGTCCTCTGAGTGGCAGGGAGGGCTGCTGTTTCCCCGAACAGGTGCGCAGGGACCCTGTAAAACAGCTGTGACCTCTCAAGGTGGGTCATGTGACCCCTCAAGGGTGGGGCACGTGACCTCCCAAGGGTGGGTCAGAAGACCCGACAAGGGTGGGTCACGGGACCCCTCAAGGGTGGGTCACGAGACCCCTCAAGGGTTGGTCACGTGACCCCAAAAGGGTAGGTCACGAGACCCCTCAAGGGTGGGTCACGTGACCGTTAAGGGGTGGATCACGTGACCCCTCGGGAGTGGGTCACGTGACCCCTCGGGAGTGGGTCACGAGACCCCTCAGGGGTGGGTCACGTGACCCCTCGGGAGTGGGTCACGAGACCCCTCAGGGGTGTGTCACGTGACCCCTCAGGGGTGGGTCACGTGACCCCTCGGGAGTGGGTCACGAGACCCCTCAGGGGTGGGTCACGTGATACCTCTGGAGTGGGTCACGAGACACCTCAGGGGTGGGTCACGTGACACCTCCAGGGTGGCTCCCGTGACCCCTCAGGGGTGGGTGACGTGACCCCTCAACAGTGGTTCAGGAGACACGTCAAGGTTGGGTCCCGTGACCCGAGGGAGGCTTGTGGTGGGGAGCCTGAGTGCGCACGCGCGGCCCGCTTATAGGCCCGAAATGAGCCAGCCGCGGCTCGGAGAAAGGCCATCTCCTGGGGGCCTCCCCATGTTCCTCCACTCCTCAAGGAGGACCCCTTTACGGATGGAAGAAAAGGGGGATCTTCGCAGTGGTGGGTTCCGGCCAGAGGCGTCTGCGGGTTTGCCTGCACGTACGCCAGGTGCTCGCACAACGGGCCCAGGTGTTTGAGCCCCATGGAGGCAGAGGGCTGCTTATTGCTGGATGATAGTGTCCTGCAGGGTTAAGGGACGGCGTGGGCACTCCCAGGGCCACAGAGGGCACCTGGCCTTTAGAGAGTTCCCTGGAAAATTCCCCGCCCAGGCCCCTGGTCCACAAGTCTATCCTGCGTACAGTGTCTGTGCGAGGCTGGGAATGCTTCTGGGCAGTGTTCCCCAGGGGAAATCGCGTGGTCCTCTAGGTGGCAGGGAGGGCTCCTGTGTCCACGGACAGGTGCCCAGGGACCCTGTGGAACTGCTGTGACCTCTAAAGGGTGGGTCAGGTGAGCCAAGGGAGGTGTGTGCTTGGGAGCCTGAGTGCGCATGCGCGGCCCACGTATAGGCCCGAAACGAGCCAGCCGCGGCTCGGAGAAAAGCCATCTCCTGGGGGCCTCCCCATGTTCTTCCACTCCTCAAGCGTGACCACTTTACGGATGGAGGAAAAGGGGGATCTTCGCAGTGGTGGGTTCGCGCCAGGGGGGTCTGCGGGTTTGCCTCCACGTACGCCAGGTGCCCGCACACCGGGCCCAGGTGTTTGAGCCCCGTGGAGGCAGAGGGCTGCTTATTGCTGGATGCAAGTGTCCTGCGGGGTCAAGGAACGGCATGGGCACTCCCCGGGCCACACAGGGCACCGGGCCCTTAGAGAGTTCCATGGGAAATCCCCCGCCCATGCCCCCGGTACCCAAGTCTGTCCTTAGCACACTGTCTGTGCGGGGCTGAAGGTACTGCTAGGCAGTGTGGCCTGTGGGAAATCGTGCGGTCCTCTGAGTGGCAGGGAGGGCTGCTGTTTCCCCGAACAGGTGCGCAGGGACCCTGTAAAACAGCTGTGACCTCTGAAGGTGGGTCATGTGACCCCTCAAGGGTGGGGCACGTGACCTCCGAAGGGTGGGTCAGGAGACCCCACAAGGGTGGGTCACGGGACCCCTCAAGGGTTGGTCACGTGACCCCAAAAAGGGTAGGTCACGAGACCCCTCAAGGGTGGGTCACGTGACCCCTCAGGGGTGGGTCACGTGACCCCTCGGGAGTGGGTCACGAGACCCCTCAGGGGTGGGTCACGTGACCCCTCGGGAGTGGGTCACGAGACCCCTCAGGGGTGGGTCACGTGACCCCTCGGGAGTGGGTCACGAGACCCCTCAGGGGTGGGTCACGTGACCCCTCGGGAGTGGGTCACGAGACCCCTCAGGGGTGGGTCACGTGACCCCTCGGGAGTGGGTCACGAGACCCCTCAGGGGTGGGTCACGTGACCCCTCGGGAGTGGGTCACGAGACCTCTCAGGGGTGGGTCACGTGATACCTCTGGAGTGGGTCACGAGACCCCTCAGGGGTGGGTCACGTGACCCCTCCGGGGTGGCTCCCGTGACCCCTCAGGGGTGGGTGACGTGACCCCTCAACAGTGGTTCAGGAGACACGTCAAGGGTGGGTCCCGTGACCCGAGGGAGGCTTGTGGTGGGGAGCCTGAGTGCGCACGCGCGGCCCGCTTATAGGCCCGAAATGAGCCAGCCGCGGCTCGGAGAAAGGCCATCTCCTGGGGGCCTCCCCATGTTCCTCCACTCCTCAAGGAGGACCCCTTTACGGATGGAAGAAAAGGGGGATCTTCGCAGTGGTGGGTTCGGGCCAGAGCGGTCTGCGGGTTTGCCTGCACGTACGCCAGGTGCTCGCACAACGGGCCCAGGTGTTTGAGCCCCGTGGAGGCAGAGGGCTGCTTATTGCTGGATGATAGTGTCCTGCAGGGTTAAGGGACGGCGTGGGCACTCCCAGGGCCACAGAGGGCACCTGGCCTTTAGAGAGTTCCCTGGAAAATTCCTCGCCCAGGCCCTTGGTCCACAAGTCTATCCTGGGTACAGTGTCTGTGCCAGGCTGGGAGTGCTTCTGGGCAGTGTTCCCCAGGGGAAATCGCGTGGTCCTCTAGGTGGCAGGGAGGGCTCCTGTGTCCACGGACAGGTGCCCAGGGACCCTGTGGAACTGCTGTGACCTCTAAAGGGTGGGTCAGGTGAGCCAAGGGAGGTGTGTGCTTGGGAGCCTGAGTGCGCATGCGCGGCCCACGTATAGGCCCGAAACGAGCCAGCCGCGGCTCGGAGAAAAGCCATCTCCTGGGGGCCTCCCCATGTTCTTCCACTCCTCAAGCGTGACCCCTTTACGGATGGAGGAAAAGGGGGATCTTCGCAGTGGTGGGTTCGCGCCAGGGGGGTCTGCGGGTTTGCCTCCACGTACGCCAGGTGCCCGCACACCGGGCCCAGGTGTTTGAGCCCCGTGGAGGCAGAGGGCTGCTTATTGCTGGATGCAAGTGTCCTGCGGGGTCAAGGAACGGCATGGGCACTCCCCGGGCCACACAGGGCACCGGGCCCTTAGAGAGTTCCATGGGAAATCCCCCGCCCATGCCCCCGGTACCCAAGTCTGTCCTTAGCACACTGTCTGTGCGGGGCTGAAGGTACTGCTAGGCAGTGTGGCCTGTGGGAAATCGTGCGGTCCTCTGAGTGGCAGGGAGGGCTGCTGTTTCCCCGAACAGGTGCGCAGGGACCCTGTAAAACAGCTGTGACCTCTCAAGGTGGGTCATGTGACCCCTCAAGGGTGGGGCACGTGACCTCCCAAGGGTGGGTCAGGAGACCCCACAAGGGTGGGTCACGGGACCCCTCAAGGGTTGGTCACGTGACCCCAAAAGGGTAGGTCCCGAGACCCCTCAAGGGTGGGTCACGTGACCCCTCAGGGGTGGGTCACGTGACCCCTCGGGAGTGGGTCACGAGACCCCTCAGGGGTGGGTCACGTGACCCCTCGGGAGTGGGTCACGAGACCCCTCAGGGGTGGGTCACGTGACCCCTCGGGAGTGGGTCACGAGACCCCTCAGGGGTAGGTCACGTGACCCCTCGGGAGTGGGTCACGAGACCTCTCAGGGGTGGGTCACGTGATACCTCTGGATTGGGTCACGAGACCCCTCAGGGGTGGGTCACGTGACCCCTCCGGGGTGGCTCCCGTGACCCCTCAGGGGTGGGTGACGTGACCCCTCAACAGTGGTTCAGGAGACACGTCAAGGGTGGGTCCCGTGACCCGAGGGAGGCTTGTGGTGGGGAGCCTGAGTGCGCACGCGCGCCCCGCTTATAGGCCCGAAATGAGCCAGCCGCGGCTCGGAGAAAAGCCATCTCCTGGGGGCCTCCCCATGTTCCTCCACTCCTCAAGGAGGACCCCTTTACGGATGGAAGAAAAGGGGGATCTTCACAGTGGTGGGTTCCGGCCAGAGGCGTCTGCGGGTTTGCCTGCACGTACGCCAGGTGCTCGCACAACGGGCCCAGGTGTTTGAGCCCCGTGGAGGCAGAGGGCTGCTTATTGCTGGATGATAGTGTCCTGCAGGGTGAAGGGACGGCGTGGGCACTCCCAGGGCCACAGAGGGCACCTGGCCTTTAGAGAGTTCCCTGGAAAATTCCTCGCCCAGGCCCTTGGTCCACAAGTCTATCCTGGGTACAGTGTCTGTGCGAGGCTGGGAGTGCTTCTGGGCAGTGTTCCCCAGGGGAAATCGCGTGGTCCTCTAGGTGGCAGGGAGGGCTCCTGTGTCCACGGACAGGTGCCCCGGGACCCTGTGGAACTGCTGTGACCTCTAAAGGGTGGGTCAGGTGAGCCAAGGGAGGTGTGTGCTTGGGAGCCTGAGTGCGCATGCGCGGCCCACGTATAGGCCCGAAACGAGCCAGCCGCGGCTCGGAGAAAAGCCATCTCCTGGGGGCCTCCCCATGTTCTTCCACTCCTCAAGCGTGACCCCTTTACGGATGGAGGAAAAGGGGGATCTTCGCAGTGGTGGGTTCGCGCCAGGGGGGTCTGCGGGTTTGCCTCCACGTACGCCAGGTGCCCGCACACCGGGCCCAGGTGTTTGAGCCCCGTGGAGGCAGAGGGCTGCTTATTGCTGGATGCAAGTGTCCTGCGGGGTCAAGGAACGGCATGGGCACTCCCCGGGCCACACAGGGCACCGGGCCCTTAGAGAGTTCCATGGGAAATCCCCCGCCCATGCCCCCGGTACCCAAGTCTGTCCTTAGCACACTGTCTGTGCGGGGCTGAAGGTACTGCTAGGCAGTGTGGCCTGTGGGAAATCGTGCGGTCCTCTGAGTGGCAGGGAGGGCTGCTGTTTCCCCGAACAGGTGCGCAGGGACCCTGTAAAACAGCTGTGACCTCTCAAGGTGGGTCATGTGACCCCTCAAGGGTGGGGCACGTGACCTCCCAAGGGTGGGTCAGGAGACCCCACAAGGGTGGGTCACGAGACCCCTCAAGGGTTGGTCACGTGACCCCAAAAGGGTAGGTCACGAGACCCCTCAAGGGTGGGTCACGTGACCCCTCAGGGGTGGGTCACGTGACCCCTCGGGAGTGGGTCACGTGACCCCTCGGGAGTGGGTCACGAGACCCCTCAGGGGTGGGTCACGTGACCCCTCGGGAGTGGGTCACGAGACCCCTCATGGGTGGGTCACGTGATACCTCTGGAGTGGGTCACGAGACCCCTCAGGGGTGGGTCACGTGACCCCTCCGGGGTGGCTCCCGTGACGCCTCAGGGGTGGGTGACGTGACCCCTCAACAGTGGTTCAGGAGACACGTCAAGGGTGGGTCCCGTGACCCGAGGGAGGCTTGTGGTGGGGAGCCTGAGTGCGCACGCGCGGCCCGCTTATAGGCCCGAAATGAGCCAGCCGCGGCTCGGAGAAAAGCCATCTCCTGAGGGCCTCCCCATGTTCCTCCACTCCTCAAGGAGGACCCCTTTACGGATGGAAGAAAAGGGGGATCTTCGCAGTGGTGGGTTCCGGCCAGAGGCGTCTGCGGGTTTGCCTGCACGTACGCCAGGTGCTCGCACAACGGGCCCAGGTGTTTGAGCCCCGTGGAGGCAGAGGGCTGCTTATTGCTGGATGATAGTGTCCTGCAGGGTTAAGGGACGGCGTGGGCACTCCCAGGGCCACAGAGGGCACCTGGCCTTTAGAGAGTTCCCTGGAAAATTCCTCGCCCAGGCCCTTGGTCCACAAGTCTATCCTGCGTACAGTGTCTGTGCGACGCTGGGAGTGCTTCTGGGCAGTGTTCCACAGGGGAAATCGCGTGGTCCTCTAGGTGGCAGGGAGGGCTCCTGTGGCCACGGACAGGTGCCCAGGGACCCTGTGGAACTGCTGTGACCTCTAAAGAGTGGGTCAGGTGAGCCAAGGGAGGTGTGTGCTTGGGAGCCTGAGTGCGCATGCGCGGCCCACGTATAGGCCCGAAACGAGCCAGCCGCGGCTCGGAGAAAAGCCATCTCCTGGGGGCCTCCCCATGTTCTTCCACTCCTCAAGCGTGACCCCTTTACGGATGGAGGAAAAGGGGGATCTTCGCAGTGGTGGGTTCGCGCCAGGGGGGTCTGCGGGTTTGCCTCCACGTACGCCAGGTGCCCGCACACCGGGCCCAGGTGTTTGAGCCCCGTGGAGGCAGAGGGCTGCTTATTGCTGGATGCAAGTGTCCTGCGGGGTCAAGGAACGGCATGGGCACTCCCCGGGCCACACAGGGCACCGGGCCCTTAGAGAGTTCCATGGGAAATCCCCCGCCCATGCCCCCGGTACCCAAGTCTGTCCTTAGCACACTGTCTGTGCGGGGCTGAAGGTACTGCTAGGCAGTGTGGCCTGTGGGAAATCGTGCGGTCCTCTGAGTGGCAGGGAGGGCTGCTGTTTCCCCGAACAGGTGCGCAGGGACCCTGTAAAACAGCTGTGACCTCTCAAGGTGGGTCATGTGACCCCTCAAGGGTGGGGCACGTGACCTCCCAAGGGTGGGTCAGGAGACCCCACAAGGGTGGGTCACGAGACCCCTCAAGGGTTGGTCACGTGACCCCAAAAGGGTAGGTCACGAGACCTCTCAAGGTGGGTCATGTGACCCCTCAAGGGTGGGGCACGTGACCTCCCAAGGGTGGGTCAGAAGACCCGACAAGGGTGGGTCACGGGACCCCTCAAGGGTGGGTCACGAGACCCCTCAAGGGTTGGTCACGTGACCCCAAAAGGGTAGGTCACGAGACCCCTCAAGGGTGGGTCACGTGACCGTTAAGGGGTGGATCACGTGACCCCTCGGGAGTGGGTCACGTGACCCCTCGGGAGTGGGTCACGAGACCCCTCAGGGGTGGGTCACGTGACCCCTCGGGAGTGGGTCACGAGACCCCTCAGGGGTGTGTCACGTGACCCCTCAGGGGTGGGTCACGTGACCCCTCGGGAGTGGGTCACGAGACCCCTCAGGGGTGGGTCACGTGATACCTCTGGAGTGGGTCACGAGACACCTCAGGGGTGGGTCACGTGACACCTCCAGGGTGGCTCCCGTGACCCCTCAGGGGTGGGTGACGTGACCCCTCAACAGTGGTTCAGGAGACACGTCAAGGTTGGGTCCCGTGACCCGAGGGAGGCTTGTGGTGGGGAGCCTGAGTGCGCACGCGCGGCCCGCTTATAGGCCCGAAATGAGCCAGCCGCGGCTCGGAGAAAGGCCATCTCCTGGGGGCCTCCCCATGTTCCTCCACTCCTCAAGGAGGACCCCTTTACGGATGGAAGAAAAGGGGGATCTTCGCAGTGGTGGGTTCCGGCCAGAGGCGTCTGCGGGTTTGCCTGCACGTACGCCAGGTGCTCGCACAACGGGCCCAGGTGTTTGAGCCCCATGGAGGCAGAGGGCTGCTTATTGCTGGATGATAGTGTCCTGCAGGGTTAAGGGACGGCGTGGGCACTCCCAGGGCCACAGAGGGCACCTGGCCTTTAGAGAGTTCCCTGGAAAATTCCCCGCCCAGGCCCCTGGTCCACAAGTCTATCCTGCGTACAGTGTCTGTGCGAGGCTGGGAATGCTTCTGGGCAGTGTTCCCCAGGGGAAATCGCGTGGTCCTCTAGGTGGCAGGGAGGGCTCCTGTGTCCACGGACAGGTGCCCAGGGACCCTGTGGAACTGCTGTGACCTCTAAAGGGTGGGTCAGGTGAGCCAAGGGAGGTGTGTGCTTGGGAGCCTGAGTGCGCATGCGCGGCCCACGTATAGGCCCGAAACGAGCCAGCCGCGGCTCGGAGAAAAGCCATCTCCTGGGGGCCTCCCCATGTTCTTCCACTCCTCAAGCGTGACCACTTTACGGATGGAGGAAAAGGGGGATCTTCGCAGTGGTGGGTTCGCGCCAGGGGGGTCTGCGGGTTTGCCTCCACGTACGCCAGGTGCCCGCACACCGGGCCCAGGTGTTTGAGCCCCGTGGAGGCAGAGGGCTGCTTATTGCTGGATGCAAGTGTCCTGCGGGGTCAAGGAACGGCATGGGCACTCCCCGGGCCACACAGGGCACCGGGCCCTTAGAGAGTTCCATGGGAAATCCCCCGCCCATGCCCCCGGTACCCAAGTCTGTCCTTAGCACACTGTCTGTGCGGGGCTGAAGGTACTGCTAGGCAGTGTGGCCTGTGGGAAATCGTGCGGTCCTCTGAGTGGCAGGGAGGGCTGCTGTTTCCCCGAACAGGTGCGCAGGGACCCTGTAAAACAGCTGTGACCTCTGAAGGTGGGTCATGTGACCCCTCAAGGGTGGGGCACGTGACCTCCGAAGGGTGGGTCAGGAGACCCCACAAGGGTGGGTCACGGGACCCCTCAAGGGTTGGTCACGTGACCCCAAAAAGGGTAGGTCACGAGACCCCTCAAGGGTGGGTCACGTGACCCCTCAGGGGTGGGTCACGTGACCCCTCGGGAGTGGGTCACGAGACCCCTCAGGGGTGGGTCACGTGACCCCTCGGGAGTGGGTCACGAGACCCCTCAGGGGTGGGTCACGTGACCCCTCGGGAGTGGGTCACGAGACCCCTCAGGGGTGGGTCACGTGACCCCTCGGGAGTGGGTCACGAGACCCCTCAGGGGTGGGTCACGTGACCCCTCGGGAGTGGGTCACGAGACCCCTCAGGGGTGGGTCACGTGACCCCTCGGGAGTGGGTCACGAGACCTCTCAGGGGTGGGTCACGTGATACCTCTGGAGTGGGTCACGAGACCCCTCAGGGGTGGGTCACGTGACCCCTCCGGGGTGGCTCCCGTGACCCCTCAGGGGTGGGTGACGTGACCCCTCAACAGTGGTTCAGGAGACACGTCAAGGGTGGGTCCCGTGACCCGAGGGAGGCTTGTGGTGGGGAGCCTGAGTGCGCACGCGCGGCCCGCTTATAGGCCCGAAATGAGCCAGCCGCGGCTCGGAGAAAGGCCATCTCCTGGGGGCCTCCCCATGTTCCTCCACTCCTCAAGGAGGACCCCTTTACGGATGGAAGAAAAGGGGGATCTTCGCAGTGGTGGGTTCGGGCCAGAGCGGTCTGCGGGTTTGCCTGCACGTACGCCAGGTGCTCGCACAACGGGCCCAGGTGTTTGAGCCCCGTGGAGGCAGAGGGCTGCTTATTGCTGGATGATAGTGTCCTGCAGGGTTAAGGGACGGCGTGGGCACTCCCAGGGCCACAGAGGGCACCTGGCCTTTAGAGAGTTCCCTGGAAAATTCCTCGCCCAGGCCCTTGGTCCACAAGTCTATCCTGGGTACAGTGTCTGTGCCAGGCTGGGAGTGCTTCTGGGCAGTGTTCCCCAGGGGAAATCGCGTGGTCCTCTAGGTGGCAGGGAGGGCTCCTGTGTCCACGGACAGGTGCCCAGGGACCCTGTGGAACTGCTGTGACCTCTAAAGGGTGGGTCAGGTGAGCCAAGGGAGGTGTGTGCTTGGGAGCCTGAGTGCGCATGCGCGGCCCACGTATAGGCCCGAAACGAGCCAGCCGCGGCTCGGAGAAAAGCCATCTCCTGGGGGCCTCCCCATGTTCTTCCACTCCTCAAGCGTGACCCCTTTACGGATGGAGGAAAAGGGGGATCTTCGCAGTGGTGGGTTCGCGCCAGGGGGGTCTGCGGGTTTGCCTCCACGTACGCCAGGTGCCCGCACACCGGGCCCAGGTGTTTGAGCCCCGTGGAGGCAGAGGGCTGCTTATTGCTGGATGCAAGTGTCCTGCGGGGTCAAGGAACGGCATGGGCACTCCCCGGGCCACACAGGGCACCGGGCCCTTAGAGAGTTCCATGGGAAATCCCCCGCCCATGCCCCCGGTACCCAAGTCTGTCCTTAGCACACTGTCTGTGCGGGGCTGAAGGTACTGCTAGGCAGTGTGGCCTGTGGGAAATCGTGCGGTCCTCTGAGTGGCAGGGAGGGCTGCTGTTTCCCCGAACAGGTGCGCAGGGACCCTGTAAAACAGCTGTGACCTCTCAAGGTGGGTCATGTGACCCCTCAAGGGTGGGGCACGTGACCTCCCAAGGGTGGGTCAGGAGACCCCACAAGGGTGGGTCACGGGACCCCTCAAGGGTTGGTCACGTGACCCCAAAAGGGTAGGTCCCGAGACCCCTCAAGGGTGGGTCACGTGACCCCTCAGGGGTGGGTCACGTGACCCCTCGGGAGTGGGTCACGAGACCCCTCAGGGGTGGGTCACGTGACCCCTCGGGAGTGGGTCACGAGACCCCTCAGGGGTGGGTCACGTGACCCCTCGGGAGTGGGTCACGAGACCCCTCAGGGGTAGGTCACGTGACCCCTCGGGAGTGGGTCACGAGACCTCTCAGGGGTGGGTCACGTGATACCTCTGGATTGGGTCACGAGACCCCTCAGGGGTGGGTCACGTGACCCCTCCGGGGTGGCTCCCGTGACCCCTCAGGGGTGGGTGACGTGACCCCTCAACAGTGGTTCAGGAGACACGTCAAGGGTGGGTCCCGTGACCCGAGGGAGGCTTGTGGTGGGGAGCCTGAGTGCGCACGCGCGCCCCGCTTATAGGCCCGAAATGAGCCAGCCGCGGCTCGGAGAAAAGCCATCTCCTGGGGGCCTCCCCATGTTCCTCCACTCCTCAAGGAGGACCCCTTTACGGATGGAAGAAAAGGGGGATCTTCGCAGTGGTGGGTTCCGGCCAGAGGCGTCTGCGGGTTTGCCTGCACGTACGCCAGGTGCTCGCACAACGGGCCCAGGTGTTTGAGCCCCGTGGAGGCAGAGGGCTGCTTATTGCTGGATGATAGTGTCCTGCAGGGTGAAGGGACGGCGTGGGCACTCCCAGGGCCACAGAGGGCACCTGGCCTTTAGAGAGTTCCCTGGAAAATTCCTCGCCCAGGCCCTTGGTCCACAAGTCTATCCTGGGTACAGTGTCTGTGCGAGGCTGGGAGTGCTTCTGGGCAGTGTTCCCCAGGGGAAATCGCGTGGTCCTCTAGGTGGCAGGGAGGGCTCCTGTGTCCACGGACAGGTGCCCCGGGACCCTGTGGAACTGCTGTGACCTCTAAAGGGTGGGTCAGGTGAGCCAAGGGAGGTGTGTGCTTGGGAGCCTGAGTGCGCATGCGCGGCCCACGTATAGGCCCGAAACGAGCCAGCCGCGGCTCGGAGAAAAGCCATCTCCTGGGGGCCTCCCCATGTTCTTCCACTCCTCAAGCGTGACCCCTTTACGGATGGAGGAAAAGGGGGATCTTCGCAGTGGTGGGTTCGCGCCAGGGGGGTCTGCGGGTTTGCCTCCACGTACGCCAGGTGCCCGCACACCGGGCCCAGGTGTTTGAGCCCCGTGGAGGCAGAGGGCTGCTTATTGCTGGATGCAAGTGTCCTGCGGGGTCAAGGAACGGCATGGGCACTCCCCGGGCCACACAGGGCACCGGGCCCTTAGAGAGTTCCATGGGAAATCCCCCGCCCATGCCCCCGGTACCCAAGTCTGTCCTTAGCACACTGTCTGTGCGGGGCTGAAGGTACTGCTAGGCAGTGTGGCCTGTGGGAAATCGTGCGGTCCTCTGAGTGGCAGGGAGGGCTGCTGTTTCCCCGAACAGGTGCGCAGGGACCCTGTAAAACAGCTGTGACCTCTCAAGGTGGGTCATGTGACCCCTCAAGGGTGGGGCACGTGACCTCCCAAGGGTGGGTCAGGAGACCCCACAAGGGTGGGTCACGAGACCCCTCAAGGGTTGGTCACGTGACCCCAAAAGGGTAGGTCACGAGACCCCTCAAGGGTGGGTCACGTGACCCCTCAGGGGTGGGTCACGTGACCCCTCGGGAGTGGGTCACGTGACCCCTCGGGAGTGGGTCACGAGACCCCTCAGGGGTGGGTCACGTGACCCCTCGGGAGTGGGTCACGAGACCCCTCATGGGTGGGTCACGTGATACCTCTGGAGTGGGTCACGAGACCCCTCAGGGGTGGGTCACGTGACCCCTCCGGGGTGGCTCCCGTGACGCCTCAGGGGTGGGTGACGTGACCCCTCAACAGTGGTTCAGGAGACACGTCAAGGGTGGGTCCCGTGACCCGAGGGAGGCTTGTGGTGGGGAGCCTGAGTGCGCACGCGCGGCCCGCTTATAGGCCCGAAATGAGCCAGCCGCGGCTCGGAGAAAAGCCATCTCCTGAGGGCCTCCCCATGTTCCTCCACTCCTCAAGGAGGACCCCTTTACGGATGGAAGAAAAGGGGGATCTTCGCAGTGGTGGGTTCCGGCCAGAGGCGTCTGCGGGTTTGCCTGCACGTACGCCAGGTGCTCGCACAACGGGCCCAGGTGTTTGAGCCCCGTGGAGGCAGAGGGCTGCTTATTGCTGGATGATAGTGTCCTGCAGGGTTAAGGGACGGCGTGGGCACTCCCAGGGCCACAGAGGGCACCTGGCCTTTAGAGAGTTCCCTGGAAAATTCCTCGCCCAGGCCCTTGGTCCACAAGTCTATCCTGCGTACAGTGTCTGTGCGACGCTGGGAGTGCTTCTGGGCAGTGTTCCACAGGGGAAATCGCGTGGTCCTCTAGGTGGCAGGGAGGGCTCCTGTGGCCACGGACAGGTGCCCAGGGACCCTGTGGAACTGCTGTGACCTCTAAAGAGTGGGTCAGGTGAGCCAAGGGAGGTGTGTGCTTGGGAGCCTGAGTGCGCATGCGCGGCCCACGTATAGGCCCGAAACGAGCCAGCCGCGGCTCGGAGAAAAGCCATCTCCTGGGGGCCTCCCCATGTTCTTCCACTCCTCAAGCGTGACCCCTTTACGGATGGAGGAAAAGGGGGATCTTCGCAGTGGTGGGTTCGCGCCAGGGGGGTCTGCGGGTTTGCCTCCACGTACGCCAGGTGCCCGCACACCGGGCCCAGGTGTTTGAGCCCCGTGGAGGCAGAGGGCTGCTTATTGCTGGATGCAAGTGTCCTGCGGGGTCAAGGAACGGCATGGGCACTCCCCGGGCCACACAGGGCACCGGGCCCTTAGAGAGTTCCATGGGAAATCCCCCGCCCATGCCCCCGGTACCCAAGTCTGTCCTTAGCACACTGTCTGTGCGGGGCTGAAGGTACTGCTAGGCAGTGTGGCCTGTGGGAAATCGTGCGGTCCTCTGAGTGGCAGGGAGGGCTGCTGTTTCCCCGAACAGGTGCGCAGGGACCCTGTAAAACAGCTGTGACCTCTCAAGGTGGGTCATGTGACCCCTCAAGGGTGGGGCACGTGACCTCCCAAGGGTGGGTCAGAAGACCCGACAAGGGTGGGTCACGGGACCCCTCAAGGGTGGGTCACGAGACCCCTCAAGGGTTGGTCACGTGACCCCAAAAGGGTAGGTCACGAGACCCCTCAAGGGTGGGTCACGTGACCGTTAAGGGGTGGATCACGTGACCCCTCGGGAGTGGGTCACGTGACCCCTCGGGAGTGGGTCACGAGACCCCTCAGGGGTGGGTCACGTGACCCCTCGGGAGTGGGTCACGAGACCCCTCAGGGGTGTGTCACGTGACCCCTCAGGGGTGGGTCACGTGACCCCTCGGGAGTGGGTCACGAGACCCCTCAGGGGTGGGTCACGTGATACCTCTGGAGTGGGTCACGAGACACCTCAGGGGTGGGTCACGTGACACCTCCAGGGTGGCTCCCGTGACCCCTCAGGGGTGGGTGACGTGACCCCTCAACAGTGGTTCAGGAGACACGTCAAGGTTGGGTCCCGTGACCCGAGGGAGGCTTGTGGTGGGGAGCCTGAGTGCGCACGCGCGGCCCGCTTATAGGCCCGAAATGAGCCAGCCGCGGCTCGGAGAAAGGCCATCTCCTGGGGGCCTCCCCATGTTCCTCCACTCCTCAAGGAGGACCCCTTTACGGATGGAAGAAAAGGGGGATCTTCGCAGTGGTGGGTTCCGGCCAGAGGCGTCTGCGGGTTTGCCTGCACGTACGCCAGGTGCTCGCACAACGGGCCCAGGTGTTTGAGCCCCATGGAGGCAGAGGGCTGCTTATTGCTGGATGATAGTGTCCTGCAGGGTTAAGGGACGGCGTGGGCACTCCCAGGGCCACAGAGGGCACCTGGCCTTTAGAGAGTTCCCTGGAAAATTCCCCGCCCAGGCCCCTGGTCCACAAGTCTATCCTGCGTACAGTGTCTGTGCGAGGCTGGGAATGCTTCTGGGCAGTGTTCCCCAGGGGAAATCGCGTGGTCCTCTAGGTGGCAGGGAGGGCTCCTGTGTCCACGGACAGGTGCCCAGGGACCCTGTGGAACTGCTGTGACCTCTAAAGGGTGGGTCAGGTGAGCCAAGGGAGGTGTGTGCTTGGGAGCCTGAGTGCGCATGCGCGGCCCACGTATAGGCCCGAAACGAGCCAGCCGCGGCTCGGAGAAAAGCCATCTCCTGGGGGCCTCCCCATGTTCTTCCACTCCTCAAGCGTGACCACTTTACGGATGGAGGAAAAGGGGGATCTTCGCAGTGGTGGGTTCGCGCCAGGGGGGTCTGCGGGTTTGCCTCCACGTACGCCAGGTGCCCGCACACCGGGCCCAGGTGTTTGAGCCCCGTGGAGGCAGAGGGCTGCTTATTGCTGGATGCAAGTGTCCTGCGGGGTCAAGGAACGGCATGGGCACTCCCCGGGCCACACAGGGCACCGGGCCCTTAGAGAGTTCCATGGGAAATCCCCCGCCCATGCCCCCGGTACCCAAGTCTGTCCTTAGCACACTGTCTGTGCGGGGCTGAAGGTACTGCTAGGCAGTGTGGCCTGTGGGAAATCGTGCGGTCCTCTGAGTGGCAGGGAGGGCTGCTGTTTCCCCGAACAGGTGCGCAGGGACCCTGTAAAACAGCTGTGACCTCTGAAGGTGGGTCATGTGACCCCTCAAGGGTGGGGCACGTGACCTCCGAAGGGTGGGTCAGGAGACCCCACAAGGGTGGGTCACGGGACCCCTCAAGGGTTGGTCACGTGACCCCAAAAAGGGTAGGTCACGAGACCCCTCAAGGGTGGGTCACGTGACCCCTCAGGGGTGGGTCACGTGACCCCTCGGGAGTGGGTCACGAGACCCCTCAGGGGTGGGTCACGTGACCCCTCGGGAGTGGGTCACGAGACCCCTCAGGGGTGGGTCACGTGACCCCTCGGGAGTGGGTCACGAGACCCCTCAGGGGTGGGTCACGTGATCCCTCGGGAGTGGGTCACGAGACCCCTCAGGGGTGGGTCACGTGACCCCTCGGGAGTGGGTCACGAGACCCCTCAGGGGTGGGTCACGTGACCCCTCGGGAGTGGGTCACGAGACCTCTCAGGGGTGGGTCACGTGATACCTCTGGAGTGGGTCACGAGACCCCTCAGGGGTGGGTCACGTGACCCCTCCGGGGTGGCTCCCGTGACCCCTCAGGGGTGGGTGACGTGACCCCTCAACAGTGGTTCAGGAGACACGTCAAGGGTGGGTCCCGTGACCCGAGGGAGGCTTGTGGTGGGGAGCCTGAGTGCGCACGCGCGGCCCGCTTATAGGCCCGAAATGAGCCAGCCGCGGCTCGGAGAAAGGCCATCTCCTGGGGGCCTCCCCATGTTCCTCCACTCCTCAAGGAGGACCCCTTTACGGATGGAAGAAAAGGGGGATCTTCGCAGTGGTGGGTTCGGGCCAGAGCGGTCTGCGGGTTTGCCTGCACGTACGCCAGGTGCTCGCACAACGGGCCCAGGTGTTTGAGCCCCGTGGAGGCAGAGGGCTGCTTATTGCTGGATGATAGTGTCCTGCAGGGTTAAGGGACGGCGTGGGCACTCCCAGGGCCACAGAGGGCACCTGGCCTTTAGAGAGTTCCCTGGAAAATTCCTCGCCCAGGCCCTTGGTCCACAAGTCTATCCTGGGTACAGTGTCTGTGCCAGGCTGGGAGTGCTTCTGGGCAGTGTTCCCCAGGGGAAATCGCGTGGTCCTCTAGGTGGCAGGGAGGGCTCCTGTGTCCACGGACAGGTGCCCAGGGACCCTGTGGAACTGCTGTGACCTCTAAAGGGTGGGTCAGGTGAGCCAAGGGAGGTGTGTGCTTGGGAGCCTGAGTGCGCATGCGCGGCCCACGTATAGGCCCGAAACGAGCCAGCCGCGGCTCGGAGAAAAGCCATCTCCTGGGGGCCTCCCCATGTTCTTCCACTCCTCAAGCGTGACCCCTTTACGGATGGAGGAAAAGGGGGATCTTCGCAGTGGTGGGTTCGCGCCAGGGGGGTCTGCGGGTTTGCCTCCACGTACGCCAGGTGCCCGCACACCGGGCCCAGGTGTTTGAGCCCCGTGGAGGCAGAGGGCTGCTTATTGCTGGATGCAAGTGTCCTGCGGGGTCAAGGAACGGCATGGGCACTCCCCGGGCCACACAGGGCACCGGGCCCTTAGAGAGTTCCATGGGAAATCCCCCGCCCATGCCCCCGGTACCCAAGTCTGTCCTTAGCACACTGTCTGTGCGGGGCTGAAGGTACTGCTAGGCAGTGTGGCCTGTGGGAAATCGTGCGGTCCTCTGAGTGGCAGGGAGGGCTGCTGTTTCCCCGAACAGGTGCGCAGGGACCCTGTAAAACAGCTGTGACCTCTCAAGGTGGGTCATGTGACCCCTCAAGGGTGGGGCACGTGACCTCCCAAGGGTGGGTCAGGAGACCCCACAAGGGTGGGTCACGGGACCCCTCAAGGGTTGGTCACGTGACCCCAAAAGGGTAGGTCCCGAGACCCCTCAAGGGTGGGTCACGTGACCCCTCAGGGGTGGGTCACGTGACCCCTCGGGAGTGGGTCACGAGACCCCTCAGGGGTGGGTCACGTGACCCCTCGGGAGTGGGTCACGAGACCCCTCAGGGGTGGGTCACGTGACCCCTCGGGAGTGGGTCACGAGACCCCTCAGGGGTAGGTCACGTGACCCCTCGGGAGTGGGTCACGAGACCTCTCAGGGGTGGGTCACGTGATACCTCTGGATTGGGTCACGAGACCCCTCAGGGGTGGGTCACGTGACCCCTCCGGGGTGGCTCCCGTGACCCCTCAGGGGTGGGTGACGTGACCCCTCAACAGTGGTTCAGGAGACACGTCAAGGGTGGGTCCCGTGACCCGAGGGAGGCTTGTGGTGGGGAGCCTGAGTGCGCACGCGCGCCCCGCTTATAGGCCCGAAATGAGCCAGCCGCGGCTCGGAGAAAAGCCATCTCCTGGGGGCCTCCCCATGTTCCTCCACTCCTCAAGGAGGACCCCTTTACGGATGGAAGAAAAGGGGGATCTTCGCAGTGGTGGGTTCCGGCCAGAGGCGTCTGCGGGTTTGCCTGCACGTACGCCAGGTGCTCGCACAACGGGCCCAGGTGTTTGAGCCCCGTGGAGGCAGAGGGCTGCTTATTGCTGGATGATAGTGTCCTGCAGGGTTAAGGGACGGCGTGGGCACTCCCAGGGCCACAGAGGGCACCTGGCCTTTAGAGAGTTCCCTGGAAAATTCCTCGCCCAGGCCCTTGGTCCACAAGTCTATCCTGGGTACAGTGTCTGTGCGAGGCTGGGAGTGCTTCTGGGCAGTGTTCCCCAGGGGAAATCGCGTGGTCCTCTAGGTGGCAGGGAGGGCTCCTGTGTCCACGGACAGGTGCCCAGGGACCCTGTGGAACTGCTGTGACCTCTAAAGGGTGGGTCAGGTGAGCCAAGGGAGGTGTGTGCTTGGGAGCCTGAGTGCGCATGCGCGGCCCACGTATAGGCCCGAAACGAGCCAGCCGCGGCTCGGAGAAAAGCCATCTCCTGGGGGCCTCCCCATGTTCTTCCACTCCTCAAGCGTGACCCCTTTACGGATGGAGGAAAAGGGGGATCTTCGCAGTGGTGGGTTCGCGCCAGGGGGGTCTGCGGGTTTGCCTCCACGTACGCCAGGTGCCCGCACACCGGGCCCAGGTGTTTGAGCCCCGTGGAGGCAGAGGGCTGCTTATTGCTGGATGCAAGTGTCCTGCGGGGTCAAGGAACGGCATGGGCACTCCCCGGGCCACACAGGGCACCGGGCCCTTAGAGAGTTCCATGGGAAATCCCCCGCCCATGCCCCCGGTACCCAAGTCTGTCCTTAGCACACTGTCTGTGCGGGGCTGAAGGTACTGCTAGGCAGTGTGGCCTGTGGGAAATCGTGCGGTCCTCTGAGTGGCAGGGAGGGCTGCTGTTTCCCCGAACAGGTGCGCAGGGACCCTGTAAAACAGCTGTGACCTCTCAAGGTGGGTCATGTGACCCCTCAAGGGTGGGGCACGTGACCTCCCAAGGGTGGGTCAGGAGACCCCACAAGGGTGGGTCACGAGACCCCTCAAGGGTTGGTCACGTGACCCCAAAAGGGTAGGTCACGAGACCCCTCAAGGGTGGGTCACGTGACCCCTCAGGGGTGGGTCACGTGACCCCTCGGGAGTGGGTCACGTGACCCCTCGGGAGTGGGTCACGAGACCCCTCAGGGGTGGGTCACGTGACCCCTCGGGAGTGGGTCACGAGACCCCTCATGGGTGGGTCACGTGATACCTCTGGAGTGGGTCACGAGACCCCTCAGGGGTGGGTCACGTGACCCCTCCGGGGTGGCTCCCGTGACGCCTCAGGGGTGGGTGACGTGACCCCTCAACAGTGGTTCAGGAGACACGTCAAGGGTGGGTCCCGTGACCCGAGGGAGGCTTGTGGTGGGGAGCCTGAGTGCGCACGCGCGGCCCGCTTATAGGCCCGAAATGAGCCAGCCGCGGCTCGGAGAAAAGCCATCTCCTGAGGGCCTCCCCATGTTCCTCCACTCCTCAAGGAGGACCCCTTTACGGATGGAAGAAAAGGGGGATCTTCGCAGTGGTGGGTTCCGGCCAGAGGCGTCTGCGGGTTTGCCTGCACGTACGCCAGGTGCTCGCACAACGGGCCCAGGTGTTTGAGCCCCGTGGAGGCAGAGGGCTGCTTATTGCTGGATGATAGTGTCCTGCAGGGTTAAGGGACGGCGTGGGCACTCCCAGGGCCACAGAGGGCACCTGGCCTTTAGAGAGTTCCCTGGAAAATTCCTCGCCCAGGCCCTTGGTCCACAAGTCTATCCTGCGTACAGTGTCTGTGCGACGCTGGGAGTGCTTCTGGGCAGTGTTCCCCAGGGGAAATCGCGTGGTCCTCTAGGTGGCAGGGAGGGCTCCTGTGGCCACGGACAGGTGCCCAGGGACCCTGTGGAACTGCTGTGACCTCTAAAGAGTGGGTCAGGTGAGCCAAGGGAGGTGTGTGCTTGGGAGCCTGAGTGCGCATGCGCGGCCCACGTATAGGCCCGAAACGAGCCAGCCGCGGCTCGGAGAAAAGCCATCTCCTGGGGGCCTCCCCATGTTCTTCCACTCCTCAAGCGTGACCCCTTTACGGATGGAGGAAAAGGGGGATCTTCGCAGTGGTGGGTTCGCGCCAGGGGGGTCTGCGGGTTTGCCTCCACGTACGCCAGGTGCCCGCACACCGGGCCCAGGTGTTTGAGCCCCGTGGAGGCAGAGGGCTGCTTATTGCTGGATGCAAGTGTCCTGCGGGGTCAAGGAACGGCATGGGCACTCCCCGGGCCACACAGGGCACCGGGCCCTTAGAGAGTTCCATGGGAAATCCCCCGCCCATGCCCCCGGTACCCAAGTCTGTCCTTAGCACACTGTCTGTGCGGGGCTGAAGGTACTGCTAGGCAGTGTGGCCTGTGGGAAATCGTGCGGTCCTCTGAGTGGCAGGGAGGGCTGCTGTTTCCCCGAACAGGTGCGCAGGGACCCTGTAAAACAGCTGTGACCTCTCAAGGTGGGTCATGTGACCCCTCAAGGGTGGGGCACGTGACCTCCCAAGGGTGGGTCAGAAGACCCGACAAGGGTGGGTCACGGGACCCCTCAAGGGTGGGTCACGAGACCCCTCAAGGGTTGGTCACGTGACCCCAAAAGGGTAGGTCACGAGACCCCTCAAGGGTGGGTCACGTGACCGTTAAGGGGTGGATCACGTGACCCCTCGGGAGTGGGTCACGTGACCCCTCGGGAGTGGGTCACGAGACCCCTCAGGGGTGGGTCACGTGACCCCTCGGGAGTGGGTCACGAGACCCCTCAGGGGTGTGTCACGTGACCCCTCAGGGGTGGGTCACGTGACCCCTCGGGAGTGGGTCACGAGACCCCTCAGGGGTGGGTCACGTGATACCTCTGGAGTGGGTCACGAGACACCTCAGGGGTGGGTCACGTGACACCTCCAGGGTGGCTCCCGTGACCCCTCAGGGGTGGGTGACGTGACCCCTCAACAGTGGTTCAGGAGACACGTCAAGGGTGGGTCCCGTGACCCGAGGGAGGCTTGTGGTGGGGAGCCTGAGTGCGCACGCGCGGCCCGCTTATAGGCCCGAAATGAGCCAGCCGCGGCTCGGAGAAAGGCCATCTCCTGGGGGCCTCCCCATGTTCCTCCACTCCTCAAGGAGGACCCCTTTACGGATGGAAGAAAAGGGGGATCTTCGCAGTGGTGGGTTCCGGCCAGAGGCGTCTGCGGGTTTGCCTGCACGTACGCCAGGTGCTCGCACAACGGGCCCAGGTGTTTGAGCCCCGTGGAGGCAGAGGGCTGCTTATTGCTGGATGATAGTGTCCTGCAGGGTTAAGGGACGGCGTGGGCACTCCCAGGGCCACAGAGGGCACCTGGCCTTTAGAGAGTTCCCTGGAAAATTCCCCGCCCAGGCCCCTGGTCCACAAGTCTATCCTGCGTACAGTGTCTGTGCGAGGCTGGGAGTGCTTCTGGGCAGTGTTCCCCAGGGGAAATCGCGTGGTCCTCTAGGTGGCAGGGAGGGCTCCTGTGTCCACGGACAGGTGCCCAGGGACCCTGTGGAACTGCTGTGACCTCTAAAGGGTGGGTCAGGTGAGCCAAGGGAGGTGTGTGCTTGGGAGCCTGAGTGCGCATGCGCGGCCCACGTATAGGCCCGAAAAGAGCCAGCCGCGGCTCGGAGAAAAGCCATCTCCTGGGGGCCTCCCCATGTTCTTCCACTCCTCAAGCGTGACCCCTTTACGGATGGAGGAAAAGGGGGATCTTCGCAGTGGTGGGTTCGCGCCAGGGGGGTCTGCGGGTTTGCCTCCACGTACGCCAGGTGCCCGCACACCGGGCCCAGGTGTTTGAGCCCCGTGGAGGCAGAGGGCTGCTTATTGCTGGATGCAAGTGTCCTGCGGGGTCAAGGAACGGCATGGGCACTCCCCGGGCCACACAGGGCACCGGGCCCTTAGAGAGTTCCATGGGAAATCCCCCGCCCATGCCCCCGGTACCCAAGTCTGTCCTTAGCACACTGTCTGTGCGGGGCTGAAGGTACTGCTAGGCAGTGTGGCCTGTGGGAAATCGTGCGGTCCTCTGAGTGGCAGGGAGGGCTGCTGTTTCCCCGAACAGGTGCGCAGGGACCCTGTAAAACAGCTGTGACCTCTGAAGGTGGGTCATGTGACCCCTCAAGGGTGGGGCACGTGACCTCCCAAGGGTGGGTCAGGAGACCCCACAAGGGTGGGTCACGGGACCCCTCAAGGGTTGGTCACGTGACCCCAAAAAGGGTAGGTCACGAGACCCCTCAAGGGTGGGTCACGTGACCCCTCAGGGGTGGGTCACGTGACCCCTCGGGAGTGGGTCACGAGACCCCTCAGGGGTGGGTCACGTGACCCCTCGGGAGTGGGTCACGAGACCCCTCAGGGGTGGGTCACGTGACCCCTCGGGAGTGGGTCACGAGACCCCTCAGGGGTGGGTCACGTGACCCCTCGGGAGTGGGTCACGAGACCCCTCAGGGGTGGGTCACGTGACCCCTCGGGAGTGGGTCACGAGACCCCTCAGGGGTGGGTCACGTGACCCCTCGGGAGTGGGTCACGAGACCTCTCAGGGGTGGGTCACGTGATACCTCTGGAGTGGGTCACGAGACCCCTCAGGGGTGGGTCACGTGACCCCTCCGGGGTGGCTCCCGTGACCCCTCAGGGGTGGGTGACGTGACCCCTCAACAGTGGTTCAGGAGACACGTCAAGGGTGGGTCCCGTGACCCGAGGGAGGCTTGTGGTGGGGAGCCTGAGTGCGCACGCGCGGCCCGCTTATAGGCCCGAAATGAGCCAGCCGCGGCTCGGAGAAAGGCCATCTCCTGGGGGCCTCCCCATGTTCCTCCACTCCTCAAGGAGGACCCCTTTACGGATGGAAGAAAAGGGGGATCTTCGCAGTGGTGGGTTCGGGCCAGAGCGGTCTGCGGGTTTGCCTGCACGTACGCCAGGTGCTCGCACAACGGGCCCAGGTGTTTGAGCCCCGTGGAGGCAGAGGGCTGCTTATTGCTGGATGATAGTGTCCTGCAGGGTTAAGGGACGGCGTGGGCACTCCCAGGGCCACAGAGGGCACCTGGCCTTTAGAGAGTTCCCTGGAAAATTCCTCGCCCAGGCCCTTGGTCCACAAGTCTATCCTGGGTACAGTGTCTGTGCCAGGCTGGGAGTGCTTCTGGGCAGTGTTCCCCAGGGGAAATCGCGTGGTCCTCTAGGTGGCAGGGAGGGCTCCTGTGTCCACGGACAGGTGCCCAGGGACCCTGTGGAACTGCTGTGACCTCTAAAGGGTGGGTCAGGTGAGCCAAGGGAGGTGTGTGCTTGGGAGCCTGAGTGCGCATGCGCGGCCCACGTATAGGCCCGAAACGAGCCAGCCGCGGCTCGGAGAAAAGCCATCTCCTGGGGGCCTCCCCATGTTCTTCCACTCCTCAAGCGTGACCCCTTTACGGATGGAGGAAAAGGGGGATCTTCGCAGTGGTGGGTTCGCGCCAGGGGGGTCTGCGGGTTTGCCTCCACTTACGCCAGGTGCCCGCACACCGGGCCCAGGTGTTTGAGCCCCGTGGAGGCAGAGGGCTGCTTATTGCTGGATGCAAGTGTCCTGCGGGGTCAAGGAACGGCATGGGCACTCCCCGGGCCACACAGGGCACCGGGCCCTTAGAGAGTTCCATGGGAAATCCCCCGCCCATGCCCCCGGTACCCAAGTCTGTCCTTAGCACACTGTCTGTGCGGGGCTGAAGGTACTGCTAGGCAGTGTGGCCTGTGGGAAATCGTGCGGTCCTCTGAGTGGCAGGGAGGGCTGCTGTTTCCCCGAACAGGTGCGCAGGGACCCTGTAAAACAGCTGTGACCTCTGAAGGTGGGTCATGTGACCCCTCAAGGGTGGGGCACGTGACCTCCCAAGGGTGGGTCAGGAGACCCCACAAGGGTGGGTCACGGGACCCCTCAAGGGTTGGTCACGTGACCCCAAAAGGGTAGGTCCCGAGACCCCTCAAGGGTGGGTCACGTGACCCCTCAGGGGTGGGTCACGTGACCCCTCGGGAGTGGGTCACGAGACCCCTCAGGGGTGGGTCACGTGACCCCTCGGGAGTGGGTCACGAGACCCCTCAGGGGTGGGTCACGTGACCCCTCGGGAGTGGGTCACGAGACCCCTCAGGGGTGGGTCACGTGACCCCTCGGGAGTGGGTCACGAGACCCCTCATGGGTGGGTCACGTGATACCTCTGGAGTGGGTCACGAGACCCCTCAGGGGTGGGTCACGTGACCCCTCTGGGGTGGCTCCCGTGACGCCTCAGGGGTGGGTGACGTGACCCCTCAACAGTGGTTCAGGAGACACGTCAAGGGTGGGTCCCGTGACCCGAGGGAGGCTTGTGGTGGGGAGCCTGAGTGCGCACGCGCGGCCCGCTTATAGGCCCGAAATGAGCCAGCCGCGGCTCGGAGAAAAGCCATCTCCTGAGGGCCTCCCCATGTTCCTCCACTCCTCAAGGAGGACCCCTTTACGGATGGAAGAAAAGGGGGATCTTCGCAGTGGTGGGTTCCGGCCAGAGGCGTCTGCGGGTTTGCCTGCACGTACGCCAGGTGCTCGCACAACGGGCCCAGGTGTTTGAGCCCCGTGGAGGCAGAGGGCTGCTTATTGCTGGATGATAGTGTCCTGCAGGGTTAAGGGACGGCGTGGGCACTCCCAGGGCCACAGAGGGCACCTGGCCTTTAGAGAGTTCCCTGGAAAATTCCTCGCCCAGGCCCTTGGTCCACAAGTCTATCCTGCGTACAGTGTCTGTGCGACGCTGGGAGTGCTTCTGGGCAGTGTTCCCCAGGGGAAATCGCGTGGTCCTCTAGGTGGCAGGGAGGGCTCCTGTGGCCACGGACAGGTGCCCAGGGACCCTGTGGAACTGCTGTGACCTCTAAAGAGTGGGTCAGGTGAGCCAAGGGAGGTGTGTGCTTGGGAGCCTGAGTGCGCATGCGCGGCCCACGTATAGGCCCGAAACGAGCCAGCCGCGGCTCGGAGAAAAGCCATCTCCTGGGGGCCTCCCCATGTTCTTCCACTCCTCAAGCGTGACCCCTTTACGGATGGAGGAAAAGGGGGATCTTCGCAGTGGTGGGTTCGCGCCAGGGGGGTCTGCGGGTTTGCCTCCACGTACGCCAGGTGCCCGCACACCGGGCCCAGGTGTTTGAGCCCCGTGGAGGCAGAGGGCTGCTTATTGCTGGATGCAAGTGTCCTGCGGGGTCAAGGAACGGCATGGGCACTCCCCGGGCCACACAGGGCACCGGGCCCTTAGAGAGTTCCATGGGAAATCCCCCGCCCATGCCCCCGGTACCCAAGTCTGTCCTTAGCACACTGTCTGTGCGGGGCTGAAGGTACTGCTAGGCAGTGTGGCCTGTGGGAAATCGTGCGGTCCTCTGAGTGGCAGGGAGGGCTGCTGTTTCCCCGAACAGGTGCGCAGGGACCCTGTAAAACAGCTGTGACCTCTCAAGGTGGGTCATGTGACCCCTCAAGGGTGGGGCACGTGACCTCCCAAGGGTGGGTCAGGAGACCCCACAAGGGTGGGTCACGGGACCCCTCAAGGGTGGGTCACGAGACCCCTCAAGGGTTGGTCACGTGACCCCAAAAGGGTAGGTCACGAGACCCCTCAAGGGTGGGTCACGTGACCCCTCAGGGGTGGGTCACGTGACCTCTCGGGAGTGGGTCATGAGACCCCTCAGGGGTGGGTCACGTGACCCCTCGGGAGTGGGTCACGAGACCCCTCAGGGGTGGGTCACGTGACCCCTCGGGAGTGGGTCACGAGACCCCTCAGGGGTGGGTCACGTGACCCCTCAGGAGTGGGTCACGAGACCTCTCAGGGGTGGGTCACGTGATACCTCTGGAGTGGGTCACGAGACACCTCAGGGGTGGGTCACGTGACCCCTCCGGGGTGGCTCCCGTGACCCCTCAGGGGTGGGTGACGTGACCCCTCAACAGTGGTTCAGGAGACACGTCAAGGGTGGGTCCCGTGACCCGAGGGAGGCTTGTGGTGGGGAGCCTGAGTGCGCACGCGCGGCCCGCTTATAGGCCCGAAATGAGCCAGCCGCGGCTCGGAGAAAGGCCATCTCCTGGGGGCCTCCCCATGTTCCTCCACTCCTCAAGGAGGACCCCTTTACGGATGGAAGAAAAGGGGGATCTTCGCAGTGGTGGGTTCCGGCCAGAGGCGTCTGCGGGTTTGCCTGCACGTACGCCAGGTGCTCGCACAACGGGCCCAGGTGTTTGAGCCCCGTGGAGGCAGAGGGCTGCTTATTGCTGGATGATAGTGTCCTGCAGGGTTAAGGGACGGCGTGGGCACTCCCAGGGCCACAGAGGGCACCTGGCCTTTAGAGAGTTCCCTGGAAAATTCCTCGCCCAGGCCCTTGGTCCACAAGTCTATCCTGGGTACAGTGTCTGTGCCAGGCTGGGAGTGCTTCTGGGCAGTGTTCCCCAGGGGAAATCGCGTGGTCCTCTAGGTGGCAGGGAGGGCTCCTGTGTCCACGGACAGGTGCCCAGGGACCCTGTGGAACTGCTGTGACCTCTAAAGGGTGGGTCAGGTGAGCCAAGGGAGGTGTGTGCTTGGGAGCCTGAGTGCGCATGCGCGGCCCACGTATAGGCCCGAAACGAGCCAGCCGCGGCTCGGAGAAAAGCCATCTCCTGGGGGCCTCCCCATGTTCTTCCACTCCTCAAGCGTGACCCCTTTACGGATGGAGGAAAAGGGGGATCTTCGCAGTGGTGGGTTCGCGCCAGGGGGGTCTGCGGGTTTGCCTCCACGTACGCCAGGTGCCCGCACACCGGGCCCAGGTGTTTGAGCCCCGTGGAGGCAGAGGGCTGCTTATTGCTGGATGCAAGTGTCCTGCGGGGTCAAGGAACGGCATGGGCACTCCCCGGGCCACACAGGGCACCGGGCCCTTAGAGAGTTCCATGGGAAATCCCCCGCCCATGCCCCCGGTACCCAAGTCTGTCCTTAGCACACTGTCTGTGCGGGGCTGAAGGTACTGCTAGGCAGTGTGGCCTGTGGGAAATCGTGCGGTCCTGTGAGTGGCAGGGAGGGCTGCTGTTTCCCCGAACAGGTGCGCAGGGACCCTGTAAAACAGCTGTGACCTCTGAAGGTGGGTCATGTGACCCCTCAAGGGTGGGGCACGTGACCTCCCAAGGGTGGGTCAGGAGACCCCACAAGGGTGGGTCACGGGACCCCTCAAGGGTTGGTCACGTGACCCCAAAAGGGTAGGTCCCGAGACCCCTCAAGGGTGGGTCACGTGACCCCTCAGGGGTGGGTCACGTGACCCCTCGGGAGTGGGTCACGAGACCCCTCAGGGGTGGGTCACGTGACCCCTCGGGAGTGGGTCACGAGACCCCTCAGGGGTGGGTCACGTGACCCCTCGGGAGTGGGTCACGAGACCCCTCAGGGGTGGGTCACGTGACCCCTCGGGAGTGGGTCACGACCTCTCAGGGGTGGGTCACGTGATACCTCTGGATTGGGTCACGAGACCCCTCAGGGGTGGGTCACGTGACCCCTCAACAGTGGTTCAGGAGACACGTCAAGGGTGGGTCCCGTGACCCAAGGGAGGCTTGTGGTGGGGAGCCTGAGTGCGCACGCGCGCCCCGCTTATAGGCCCGAAATGAGCCAGCCGCGGCTCGGAGAAAAGCCATCTCCTGGGGGCCTCCCCATGTTCCTCCACTCCTCAAGGAGGACCCCTTTACGGATGGAAGAAAAGGGGGATCTTCGCAGTGGTGGGTTCCGGCCAGAGGCGTCTGCGGGTTTGCCTGCACGTACGCCAGGTGCTCGCACAACGGGCCCAGGTGTTTGAGCCCCGTGGAGGCAGAGGGCTGCTTATTGCTGGATGATAGTGTCCTGCAGGGTTAAGGGACGGCGTGGGCACTCCCAGGGCCACAGAGGGCACCTGGCCTTTAGAGAGTTCCCTGGAAAATTCCTCGCCCAGGCCCTTGGTCCACAAGTCTATCCTGGGTACAGTGTCTGTGCCAGGCTGGGAGTGCTTCTGGGCAGTGTTCCCCAGGGGAAATCGCGTGGTCCTCTAGGTGGCAGGGAGGGCTCCTGTGTCCACGGACAGGTGCCCAGGGACCCTGTGGAACTGCTGTGACCTCTAAAGGGTGGGTCAGGTGAGCCAAGGGAGGTGTGTGCTTGGGAGCCTGAGTGCGCATGCGCGGCCCACGTATAGGCCCGAAACGAGCCAGCCGCGGCTCGGAGAAAAGCCATCTCCTGGGGGCCTCCCCATGTTCTTCCACTCCTCAAGCGTGACCCCTTTACGGATGGAGGAAAAGGGGGATCTTCGCAGTGGTGGGTTCGCGCCAGGGGGGTCTGCGGGTTTGCCTCCACGTACGCCAGGTGCCCGCACACCGGGCCCAGGTGTTTGAGCCCCGTGGAGGCAGAGGGCTGCTTATTGCTGGATGCAAGTGTCCTGCGGGGTCAAGGAACGGCATGGGCACTCCCCGGGCCACACAGGGCACCGGGCCCTTAGAGAGTTCCATGGGAAATCCCCCGCCCATGCCCCCGGTACCCAAGTCTGTCCTTAGCACACTGTCTGTGCGGGGCTGAAGGTACTGCTAGGCAGTGTGGCCTGTGGGAAATCGTGCGGTCCTCTGAGTGGCAGGGAGGGCTGCTGTTTCCCCGAACAGGTGCGCAGGGACCCTGTAAAACAGCTGTGACCTCTGAAGGTGGGTCATGTGACCCCTCAAGGGTGGGGCACGTGACCTCCCAAGGGTGGGTCAGGAGACCCCACAAGGGTGGGTCACGGGACCCCTCAAGGGTTGGTCACGTGACCCCAAAAAGGGTAGGTCACGAGACCCCTCAAGGGTGGGTCACGTGACCCCTCAGGGGTGGGTCACGTGACCCCTCGGGAGTGGGTCACGAGACCCCTCAGGGGTGGGTCACGTGACCCCTCGGGAGTGGGTCACGAGACCCCTCAGGGGTGGGTCACGTGACCCCTCGGGAGTGGGTCACGAGACCCCTCAGGGGTGGGTCACGTGACCCCTCGGGAGTGGGTCACGAGACCCCTCAGGGGTGGGTCACGTGACCCCTCGGGAGTGGGTCACGAGACCCCTCAGGGGTGGGTCACGTGACCCCTCGGGAGTGGGTCACGAGACCCCTCAGGGGTGGGTCACGTGACCCCTCGGGAGTGGGTCACGAGACCCCTCATGGGTGGGTCACGTGATACCTCTGGAGTGGGTCACGAGACCCCTCAGGGGTGGGTCACGTGACCCCTCGGGAGTGGGTCACGAGACCCCTCAGGGGTGGGTCACGTGACCCCTCGGGAGTGGGTCACGAGACCCCTCAGGGGTGGGTCACGTGACCCCTCGGGAGTGGGTCACGAGACCCCTCAGGGGTGGGTCACGTGACCCCTCGGGAGTGGGTCACGAGACCCCTCAGGGGTGGGTCACGTGACCCCTCGGGAGTGGGTCACGAGACCCCTCTGGAGTGGGTCACGAGACCCCTCAGGGGTGGGTCACGTGACCCCTCCGGGGTGGCTCCCGTGACGCCTCAGGGGTGGGTGACGTGACCCCTCAACAGTGGTTCAGGAGACACGTCAAGGGTGGGTCCCGTGACCCGAGGGAGGCTTGTGGTGGGGAGCCTGAGTGCGCACGCGCGGCCCGCTTATAGGCCCGAAATGAGCCAGCCGCGGCTCGGAGAAAAGCCATCTCCTGAGGGCCTCCCCATGTTCCTCCACTCCTCAAGGAGGACCCCTTTACGGATGGAAGAAAAGGGGGATCTTCGCAGTGGTGGGTTCCGGCCAGAGGCGTCTGCGGGTTTGCCTGCACGTACGCCAGGTGCTCGCACAACGGGCCCAGGTGTTTGAGCCCCGTGGAGGCAGAGGGCTGCTTATTGCTGGATGATAGTGTCCTGCAGGGTTAAGGGACGGCGTGGGCACTCCCAGGGCCACAGAGGGCACCTGGCCTTTAGAGAGTTCCCTGGAAAATTCCCCGCCCAGGCCCTTGGTCCACAAGTCTATCCTGCGTACAGTGTCTGTGCGACGCTGGGAGTGCTTCTGGGCAGTGTTCCCCAGGGGAAATCGCGTGGTCCTCTAGGTGGCAGGGAGGGCTCCTGTGGCCACGGACAGGTGCCCAGGGACCCTGTGGAACTGCTGTGACCTCTAAAGAGTGGGTCAGGTGAGCCAAGGGAGGTGTGTGCTTGGGAGCCTGAGTGCGCATGCGCGGCCCACGTATAGGCCCGAAACGAGCCAGCCGCGGCTCGGAGAAAAGCCATCTCCTGGGGGCCTCCCCATGTTCTTCCACTCCTCAAGCGTGACCCCTTTACGGATGGAGGAAAAGGGGGATCTTCGCAGTGGTGGGTTCGCGCCAGGGGGGTCTGCGGGTTTGCCTCCACGTACGCCAGGTGCCCGCACACCGGGCCCAGGTGTTTGAGCCCCGTGGAGGCAGAGGGCTGCTTATTGCTGGATGCAAGTGTCCTGCGGGGTCAAGGAACGGCATGGGCACTCCCCGGGCCACACAGGGCACCGGGCCCTTAGAGAGTTCCATGGGAAATCCCCCGCCCATGCCCCCGGTACCCAAGTCTGTCCTTAGCACACTGTCTGTGCGGGGCTGAAGGTACTGCTAGGCAGTGTGGCCTGTGGGAAATCGTGCGGTCCTCTGAGTGGCAGGGAGGGCTGCTGTTTCCCCGAACAGGTGCGCAGGGACCCTGTAAAACAGCTGTGACCTCTCAAGGTGGGTCATGTGACCCCTCAAGGGTGGGGCACGTGACCTCCCAAGGGTGGGTCAGGAGACCCCACAAGGGTGGGTCACGGGACCCCTCAAGGGTGGGTCACGAGACCCCTCAAGGGTTGGTCACGTGACCCCAAAAGGGTAGGTCACGAGACCCCTCAAGGGTGGGTCACGTGACCCATCAGGGGTGGGTCACGTGACCTCTCGGGAGTGGGTCACGAGACCCCTCAGGGGTGGGTCACGTGACCCCTCGGGAGTGGGTCACGAGACCCCTCAGGGGTGGGTCACGTGACCCCTCGGGAGTGGGCCACGAGACCCCTCAGGGGTGGGTCACGTGACCCCTCGGGAGTGGGTCACGAGACCTCTCAGGGGTGGGTCACGTGATACCTCTGGAGTGGGTCACGAGACACCTCAGGGGTGGGTCACGTGACCCCTCCGGGGTGGCTCCCGTGACCCCTCAGGGGTGGGTGACGTGACCCCTCAACAGTGGTTCAGGAGACACGTCAAGGGTGGGTCCCGTGACCCGAGGGAGGCTTGTGGTGGGGAGCCTGAGTGCGCACGCGCGGCCCGCTTATAGGCCCGAAATGAGCCAGCCGCGGCTCGGAGAAAGGCCATCTCCTGGGGGCCTCCCCATGTTCCTCCACTCCTCAAGGAGGACCCCTTTACGGATGGAAGAAAAGGGGGATCTTCGCAGTGGTGGGTTCCGGCCAGAGGCGTCTGCGGGTTTGCCTGCACGTACGCCAGGTGCTCGCACAACGGGCCCAGGTGTTTGAGCCCCGTGGAGGCAGAGGGCTGCTTATTGCTGGATGATAGTGTCCTGCAGGGTTAAGGGACGGCGTGGGCACTCCCAGGGCCACAGAGGGCACCTGGCCTTTAGAGAGTTCCCTGGAAAATTCCTCGCCCAGGCCCTTGGTCCACAAGTCTATCCTGGGTACAGTGTCTGTGCCAGGCTGGGAGTGCTTCTGGGCAGTGTTCCCCAGGGGAAATCGCGTGGTCCTCTAGGTGGCAGGGAGGGCTCCTGTGTCCACGGACAGGTGCCCAGGGACCCTGTGGAACTGCTGTGACCTCTAAAGGGTGGGTCAGGTGAGCCAAGGGAGGTGTGTGCTTGGGAGCCTGAGTGCGCATGCGCGGCCCACGTATAGGCCCGAAACGAGCCAGCCGCGGCTCGGAGAAAAGCCATCTCCTGGGGGCCTCCCCATGTTCTTCCACTCCTCAAGCGTGACCCCTTTACGGATGGAGGAAAAGGGGGATCTTCGCAGTGGTGGGTTCGCGCCAGGGGGGTCTGCGGGTTTGCCTCCACGTACGCCAGGTGCCCGCACACCGGGCCCAGGTGTTTGAGCCCCGTGGAGGCAGAGGGCTGCTTATTGCTGGATGCAAGTGTCCTGCGGGGTCAAGGAACGGCATGGGCACTCCCCGGGCCACACAGGGCACCGGGCCCTTAGAGAGTTCCATGGGAAATCCCCCGCCCATGCCCCCGGTACCCAAGTCTGTCCTTAGCACACTGTCTGTGCGGGGCTGAAGGTACTGCTAGGCAGTGTGGCCTGTGGGAATTCGTGCGGTCCTGTGAGTGGCAGGGAGGGCTGCTGTTTCCCCGAACAGGTGCGCAGGGACCCTGTAAAACAGCTGTGACCTCTGAAGGTGGGTCATGTGACCCCTCAAGGGTGGGGCACGTGACCTCCCAAGGGTGGGTCAGGAGACCCCACAAGGGTGGGTCACGGGACCCCTCAAGGGTTGGTCACGTGACCCCAAAAGGGTAGGTCCCGAGACCCCTCAAGGGTGGGTCACGTGACCCCTCAGGGGTGGGTCACGTGACCCCTCGGGAGTGGGTCACGAGACCCCTCAGGGGTGGGTCACGTGACCCCTCGGGAGTGGGTCACGAGACCCCTCAGGGGTGGGTCACGTGACCCCTCGGGAGTGGGTCACGAGACCCCTCAGGGGTGGGTCACGTGACCCCTCGGGAGTGGGTCACGAGACCTCTCAGGGGTGGGTCACGTGATACCTCTGGATTGGGTCACGAGACCCCTCAGGGGTGGGTCACGTGACCCCTCAACAGTGGTTCAGGAGACACGTCAAGGGTGGGTCCCGTGACCCAAGGGAGGCTTGTGGTGGGGAGCCTGAGTGCGCACGCGCGCCCCGCTTATAGGCCCGAAATGAGCCAGCCGCGGCTCGGAGAAAAGCCATCTCCTGGGGGCCTCCCCATGTTCCTCCACTCCTCAAGGAGGACCCCTTTACGGATGGAAGAAAAGGGGGATCTTCGCAGTGGTGGGTTCCGGCCAGAGGCGTCTGCGGGTTTGCCTGCACGTACGCCAGGTGCTCGCACAACGGGCCCAGGTGTTTGAGCCCCGTGGAGGCAGAGGGCTGCTTATTGCTGGATGATAGTGTCCTGCAGGGTTAAGGGACGGCGTGGGCACTCCCAGGGCCACAGAGGGCACCTGGCCTTTAGAGAGTTCCCTGGAAAATTCCTCGCCCAGGCCCTTGGTCCACAAGTCTATCCTGGGTACAGTGTCTGTGCGAGGCTGGGAGTGCTTCTGGGCAGTGTTCCCCAGGGGAAATCGCGTGGTCCTCTAGGTGGCAGGGAGGGCTCCTGTGTCCACGGACAGGTGCCCAGGGACCCTGTGGAACTGCTGTGACCTCTAAAGGGTGGGTCAGGTGAGCCAAGGGAGGTGTGTGCTTGGGAGCCTGAGTGCGCATGCGCGGCCCACGTATAGGCCCGAAACGAGCCAGCCGCGGCTCGGAGAAAAGCCATCTCCTGGGGGCCTCCCCATGTTCTTCCACTCCTCAAGCGTGACCCCTTTACGGATGGAGGAAAAGGGGGATCTTCGCAGTGGTGGGTTCGCGCCAGGGGGGTCTGCGGGTTTGCCTCCACGTACGCCAGGTGCCCGCACACCGGGCCCAGGTGTTTGAGCCCCGTGGAGGCAGAGGGCTGCTTATTGCTGGATGCAAGTGTCCTGCGGGGTCAAGGAACGGCATGGGCACTCCCCGGGCCACACAGGGCACCGGGCCCTTAGAGAGTTCCATGGGAAATCCCCCGCCCATGCCCCCGGTACCCAAGTCTGTCCTTAGCACACTGTCTGTGCGGGGCTGAAGGTACTGCTAGGCAGTGTGGCCTGTGGGAAATCGTGCGGTCCTCTGAGTGGCAGGGAGGGCTGCTGTTTCCCCGAACAGGTGCGCAGGGACCCTGTAAAACAGCTGTGACCTCTCAAGGTGGGTCATGTGACCCCTCAAGGGTGGGGCACGTGACCTCCCAAGGGTGGGTCAGGAGACCCCACAAGGGTGGGTCACGAGACCCCTCAAGGGTTGGTCACGTGACCCCAAAAGGGTAGGTCACGAGACCCCTCAAGGGTGGGTCACGTGACCCCTCAGGGGTGGGTCACGTGACCCCTCTGGAGTGGGTCACGTGACCCCTCGGGAGTGGGTCACGAGACCCCTCAGGGGTGGGTCACGTGACCCCTCGGGAGTGGGTCACGAGACCCCTCATGGGTGGGTCACGTGATACCTCTGGAGTGGGTCACGAGACCCCTCAGGGGTGGGTCACGTGACCCCTCCGGGGTGGCTCCCGTGACGCCTCAGGGGTGGGTGACGTGACCCCTCAACAGTGGTTCAGGAGACACGTCAAGGGTGGGTCCCGTGACCCGAGGGAGGCTTGTGGTGGGGAGCCTGAGTGCGCACGCGCGGCCCGCTTATAGGCCCGAAATGAGCCAGCCGCGGCTCGGAGAAAAGCCATCTCCTGAGGGCCTCCCCATGTTCCTCCACTCCTCAAGGAGGACCCCTTTACGGATGGAAGAAAAGGGGGATCTTCGCAGTGGTGGGTTCCGGCCAGAGGCGTCTGCGGGTTTGCCTGCACGTACGCCAGGTGCTCGCACAACGGGCCCAGGTGTTTGAGCCCCGTGGAGGCAGAGGGCTGCTTATTGCTGGATGATAGTGTCCTGCAGGGTTAAGGGACGGCGTGGGCACTCCCAGGGCCACAGAGGGCACCTGGCCTTTAGAGAGTTCCCTGGAAAATTCCTCGCCCAGGCCCTTGGTCCACAAGTCTATCCTGGGTACAGTGTCTGTGCGAGGCTGGGAGTGCTTCTGGGCAGTGTTCCCCAGGGGAAATCGCGTGGTCCTCTAGGTGGCAGGGAGGGCTCCTGTGGCCACGGACAGGTGCCCAGGGACCCTGTGGAACTGCTGTGACCTCTAAAGAGTGGGTCAGGTGAGCCAAGGGAGGTGTGTGCTTGGGAGCCTGAGTGCGCATGCGCGGCCCACGTATAGGCCCGAAAAGAGCCAGCCGCGGCTCGGAGAAAAGCCATCTCCTGGGGGCCTCCCCATGTTCTTCCACTCCTCAAGCGTGACCCCTTTACGGATGGAGGAAAAGGGGGATCTTCGCAGTGGTGGGTTCGCGCCAGGGGGGTCTGCGGGTTTGCCTCCACGTACGCCAGGTGCCCGCACACCGGGCCCAGGTGTTTGAGCCCCGTGGAGGCAGAGGGCTGCTTATTGCTGGATGCAAGTGTCCTGCGGGGTCAAGGAACGGCATGGGCACTCCCCGGGCCACACAGGGCACCGGGCCCTTAGAGAGTTCCATGGGAAATCCCCCGCCCATGCCCCCGGTACCCAAGTCTGTCCTTAGCACACTGTCTGTGCGGGGCTGAAGGTACTGCTAGGCAGTGTGGCCTGTGGGAAATCGTGCGGTCCTCTGAGTGGCAGGGAGGGCTGCTGTTTCCCCGAACAGGTGCGCAGGGACCCTGTAAAACAGCTGTGACCTCTCAAGGTGGGTCATGTGACCCCTCAAGGGTGGGGCACGTGACCTCCCAAGGGTGGGTCAGAAGACCCGACAAGGGTGGGTCACGGGACCCCTCAAGGGTGGGTCACGAGACCCCTCAAGGGTTGGTCACGTGACCCCAAAAGGGTAGGTCACGAGACCCCTCAAGGGTGGGTCACGTGACTGTTAAGGGGTGGATCACGTGACCCCTCGGGAGTGGGTCACGTGACCCCTCGGGAGTGGGTCACGAGACCCCTCAGGGGTGGGTCACGTGACCCCTCGGGAGTGGGTCACGAGACCCCTCAGGGGTGTGTCACGTGACCCCTCAGGGGTGGGTCACGTGACCCCTCGGGAGTGGGTCACGAGACCCCTCAGGGGTGGGTCACGTGATACCTCTGGAGTGGGTCACGAGACACCTCAGGGGTGGGTCACGTGACACCTCCAGGGTGGCTCCCGTGACCCCTCAGGGGTGGGTGATGTGACCCCTCAACAGTGGTTCAGGAGACACGTCAAGGGTGGGTCCCGTGACCCGAGGGAGGCTTGTGGTGGGGAGCCTGAGTGCGCACGCGCGGCCCGCTTATAGGCCCGAAATGAGCCAGCCGCGGCTCGGAGAAAGGCCATCTCCTGGGGGCCTCCCCATGTTCCTCCACTCCTCAAGGAGGACCCCTTTACGGATGGAAGAAAAGGGGGATCTTCGCAGTGGTGGGTTCCGGCCAGAGGCGTCTGCGGGTTTGCCTGCACTTACGCCAGGTGCTCGCACAACGGGCCCAGGTGTTTGAGCCCCGTGGAGGCAGAGGGCTGCTTATTGCTGGATGATAGTGTCCTGCAGGGTTAAGGGACGGCGTGGGCACTCCCAGGGCCACAGAGGGCACCTGGCCTTTAGAGAGTTCCCTGGAAAATTCCTCGCCCAGGCCCTTGGTCCACAAGTCTATCCTGGGTACAGTGTCTGTGCCAGGCTGGGAGTGCTTCTGGGCAGTGTTCCCCAGGGGAAATCGCGTGGTCCTCTAGGTGGCAGGGAGGGCTCCTGTGTCCACGGACAGGTGCCCAGGGACCCTGTGGAACTGCTGTGACCTCTAAAGGGTGGGTCAGGTGAGCCAAGGGAGGTGTGTGCTTGGGAGCCTGAGTGCGCATGCGCGGCCCACGTATAGGCCCGAAACGAGCCAGCCGCGGCTCGGAGAAAAGCCATCTCCTGGGGGCCTCCCCATGTTCTTCCACTCCTCAAGCGTGACCCCTTTACGGATGGAGGAAAAGGGGGATCTTCGCAGTGGTGGGTTCGCGCCAGGGGGGTCTGCGGGTTTGCCTCCACGTACGCCAGGTGCCCGCACACCGGGCCCAGGTGTTTGAGCCCCGTGGAGGCAGAGGGCTGCTTATTGCTGGATGCAAGTGTCCTGCGGGGTCAAGGAACGGCATGGGCACTCCCCGGGCCACACAGGGCACCGGGCCCTTAGAGAGTTCCATGGGAAATCCCCCGCCCATGCCCCCGGTACCCAAGTCTGTCCTTAGCACACTGTCTGTGCGGGGCTGAAGGTACTGCTAGGCAGTGTGGCCTGTGGGAAATCGTGCGGTCCTCTGAGTGGCAGGGAGGGCTGCTGTTTCCCCGAACAGGTGCGCAGGGACCCTGTAAAACAGCTGTGACCTCTCAAGGTGGGTCATGTGACCCCTCAAGGGTGGGGCACGTGACCTCCCAAGGGTGGGTCAGGAGACCCCACAAGGGTGGGTCACGAGACCCCTCAAGGGTTGGTCACGTGACCCCAAAAGGGTAGGTCACGAGACCCCTCAAGGGTGGGTCACGTGACCCCTCAGGGGTGGGTCACGTGACCCCTCGGGAGTGGGTCACGAGACCCCTCAGGGGTGGGTCACGTGACCCCTCGGGAGTGGGTCACGAGACCCCTCATGGGTGGGTCACGTGATACCTCTGGAGTGGGTCACGAGACCCCTCAGGGGTGGGTCACATGACCCCTCCGGGGTGGCTCCCGTGACGCCTCAGGGGTGGGTGACGTGACCCCTCAACAGTGGTTCAGGAGACACGTCAAGGGTGGGTCCCGTGACCCGAGGGAGGCTTGTGGTGGGGAGCCTGAGTGCGCACGCGCGGCCCGCTTATAGGCCCGAAATGAGCCAGCCGCGGCTCGGAGAAAAGCCATCTCCTGAGGGCCTCCCCATGTTCCTCCACTCCTCAAGGAGGACCCCTTTACGGATGGAAGAAAAGGGGGATCTTCGCAGTGGTGGGTTCCGGCCAGAGGCGTCTGCGGGTTTGCCTGCACGTACGCCAGGTGCTCGCACAACGGGCCCAGGTGTTTGAGCCCCGTGGAGGCAGAGGGCTGCTTATTGCTGGATGATAGTGTCCTGCAGGGTTAAGGGACGGCGTGGGCACTCCCAGGGCCACAGAGGGCACCTGGCCTTTAGAGAGTTCCCTGGAAAATTCCTCGCCCAGGCCCTTGGTCCACAAGTCTATCCTGCGTACAGTGTCTGTGCGACGCTGGGAGTGCTTCTGGGCAGTGTTCCCCAGGGGAAATCGCGTGGTCCTCTAGGTGGCAGGGAGGGCTCCTGTGGCCACGGACAGGTGCCCAGGGACCCTGTGGAACTGCTGTGACCTCTAAAGAGTGGGTCAGGTGAGCCAAGGGAGGTGTGTGCTTGGGAGCCTGAGTGCGCATGCGCGGCCCACGTATAGGCCCGAAACGAGCCAGCCGCGGCTCGGAGAAAAGCCATCTCCTGGGGGCCTCCCCATGTTCTTCCACTCCTCAAGCGTGACCCCTTTACGGATGGAGGAAAAGGGGGATCTTCGCAGTGGTGGGTTCGCGCCAGGGGGGTCTGCGGGTTTGCCTCCACGTACGCCAGGTGCCCGCACACCGGGCCCAGGTGTTTGAGCCCCGTGGAGGCAGAGGGCTGCTTATTGCTGGATGCAAGTGTCCTGCGGGGTCAAGGAACGGCATGGGCACTCCCCGGGCCACACAGGGCACCGGGCCCTTAGAGAGTTCCATGGGAAATCCCCCGCCCATGCCCCCGGTACCCAAGTCTGTCCTTAGCACACTGTCTGTGCGGGGCTGAAGGTACTGCTAGGCAGTGTGGCCTGTGGGAAATCGTGCGGTCCTCTGAGTGGCAGGGAGGGCTGCTGTTTCCCCGAACAGGTGCGCAGGGACCCTGTAAAACAGCTGTGACCTCTCAAGGTGGGTCATGTGACCCCTCAAGGGTGGGGCACGTGACCTCCCAAGGGTGGGTCAGAAGACCCGACAAGGGTGGGTCACGGGACCCCTCAAGGGTGGGTCACGAGACCCCTCAAGGGTTGGTCACGTGACCCCAAAAGGGTAGGTCACGAGACCCCTCAAGGGTGGGTCACGTGACCGTTAAGGGGTGGATCACGTGACCCCTCGGGAGTAGGTCACGTGACCCCTCGGGAGTGGGTCACGAGACCCCTCAGGGGTGGGTCACGTGACCCCTCGGGAGTGGGTCACGAGACCCCTCAGGGGTGTGTCACGTGACCCCTCAGGGGTGGGTCACGTGACCCCTCGGGAGTGGGTCACGAGACCCCTCAGGGGTGGGTCACGTGATACCTCTGGAGTGGGTCACGAGACACCTCAGGGGTGGGTCACGTGACACCTCCAGGGTGGCTCCCGTGACCCCTCAGGGGTGGGTGACGTGACCCCTCAACAGTGGTTCAGGAGACACGTCAAGGGTGGGTCCCGTGACCCGAGGGAGGCTGGTGGTGGGGAGCCTGAGTGCGCACGCGCGGCCCGCTTATAGGCCCGAAATGAGCCAGCCGCGGCTCGGAGAAAGGCCATCTCCTGGGGGCCTCCCCATGTTCCTCCACTCCTCAAGGAGGACCCCTTTACGGATGGAAGAAAAGGGGGATCTTCGCAGTGGTGGGTTCCGGCCAGAGGCGTCTGCGGGTTTGCCTGCACGTACGCCAGGTGCTCGCACAACGGGCCCAGGTGTTTGAGCCCCGTGGAGGCAGAGGGCTGCTTATTGCTGGATGATAGTGTCCTGCAGGGTTAAGGGACGGCGTGGGCACTCCCAGGGCCACAGAGGGCACCTGGCCTTTAGAGAGTTCCCTGGAAAATTCCCCGCCCTGGCCCCTGGTCCACAAGTCTATCCTGCGTACAGTGTCTGTGCGACGCTGGGAGTGCTTCTGGGCAGTGTTCCCCAGGGGAAATCGCGTGGTCCTCTAGGTGGCAGGGAGGGCTCCTGTGTCCACGGACAGGTGCCCAGGGACCCTGTGGAACTGCTGTGACCTCTAAAGGGTGGGTCAGGTGAGCCAAGGGAGGTGTGTGCTTGGGAGCCTGAGTGCGCATGCGCGGCCCACGTATAGGCCCGAAACGAGCCAGCCGCGGCTCGGAGAAAAGCCATCTCCTGGGGGCCTCCCCATGTTCTTCCACTCCTCAAGCGTGACCCCTTTACGGATGGAGGAAAAGGGGATCTTCGCAGTGGTGGGTTCGCGCCAGAGGGGTCTGCGGGTTTGCCTCCACGTACGCCAGGTGCCCGCACACCGGGCCCAGGTGTTTGAGCCCCGTGGAGGCAGAGGGCTGCTTATTGCTGGATGCAAGTGTCCTGCGGGGTCAAGGAACGGCATGGGCACTCCCCGGGCCACACAGGGCACCGGGCCCTTAGAGAGTTCCATGGGAAATCCCCCGCCCATGCCCCCGGTACCCAAGTCTGTCCTTAGCACACTGTCTGTGCGGGGCTGAAGGTACTGCTAGGCAGTGTGGCCTGTGGGAAATCGTGCGGTCCTCTGAGTGGCAGGGAGGGCTGCTGTTTCCCCGAACAGGTGCGCAGGGACCCTGTAAAACAGCTGTGACCTCTCAAGGTGGGTCATGTGACCCCTCAAGGGTGGGGCACGTGACCTCCCAAGGGTGGGTCAGGAGACCCCACAAGGGTGGGTCACGGGACCCCTCAAGGGTGGGTCACGAGACCCCTCAAGGGTTGGTCACGTGACCCCAAAAGGGTAGGTCACGAGACCCCTCAAGGGTGGGTCACGTGACCCCTCAGGGGTGGGTCACGTGACCCCTCGGGAGTGGGTCACGAGACCCCTCAGGGGTGGGTCACGTGACCCCTCGGGAGTGGGTCACGAGACCCCTCAGGGGTGGGTCACGTGACCCCTCGGGAGTGGGTCACGAGACCCCTCAGGGGTGGGTCACGTGACCCCTCGGGAGTGGGTCACGAGACCTCTCAGGGGTGGGTCACGTGATACCTCTGGAGTGGGTCACGAGACCCCTCAGGGGTGGGTCAGGTGACCCCTCCGGGGTGGCTCCCGTGACCCCTCAGGGGTGGGTGACGTGACCCCTCAACAGTGGTTCAGGAGACACGTCAAGGGTGGGTCCCGTGACCCGAGGGAGGCTTGTGGTGGGGAGCCTGAGTGCGCACGCGCGGCCCGCTTATAGGCCCGAAATGAGCCAGCCGCGGCTCGGAGAAAGGCCATCTCCTGGGGGCCTCCCCATGTTCCTCCACTCCTCAAGGAGGACCCCTTTACGGATGGAAGAAAAGGGGGATCTTCGCAGTGGTGGGTTCCGGCCAGAGGCGTCTGCGGGTTTGCCTGCACGTACGCCAGGTGCTCGCACAACGGGCCCAGGTGTTTGAGCCCCGTGGAGGCAGAGGGCTGCTTATTGCTGGATGATAGTGTCCTGCAGGGTTAAGGGACGGCGTGGGCACTCCCAGGGCCACAGAGGGCACCTGGCCTTTAGAGAGTTCCCTGGAAAATTCCTCGCCCAGGCCCTTGGTCCACAAGTCTATCCTGGGTACAGTGTCTGTGCCAGGCTGGGAGTGCTTCTGGGCAGTGTTCCCCAGGGGAAATCGCGTGGTCCTCTAGGTGGCAGGGAGGGCTCCTGTGTCCACGGACAGGTGCCCAGGGACCCTGTGGAACTGCTGTGACCTCTAAAGGGTGGGTCAGGTGAGCCAAGGGAGGTGTGTGCTTGGGAGCCTGAGTGCGCATGCGCGGCCCACGTATAGGCCCGAAACGAGCCAGCCGCGGCTCGGAGAAAAGCCATCTCCTGGGGGCCTCCCCATGTTCTTCCACTCCTCAAGCGTGACCCCTTTACGGATGGAGGAAAAGGGGGATCTTCGCAGTGGTGGGTTCGCGCCAGGGGGGTCTGCGGGTTTGCCTCCACGTACGCCAGGTGCCCGCACACCGGGCCCAGGTGTTTGAGCCCCGTGGAGGCAGAGGGCTGCTTATTGCTGGATGCAAGTGTCCTGCGGGGTCAAGGAACGGCATGGGCACTCCCCGGGCCACACAGGGCACCGGGCCCTTAGAGAGTTCCATGGGAAATCCCCCGCCCATGCCCCCGGTACCCAAGTCTGTCCTTAGCACACTGTCTGTGCGGGGCTGAAGGTACTGCTAGGCAGTGTGGCCTGTGGGAATTCGTGCGGTCCTGTGAGTGGCAGGGAGGGCTGCTGTTTCCCCGAACAGGTGCGCAGGGACCCTGTAAAACAGCTGTGACCTCTGAAGGTGGGTCATGTGACCCCTCAAGGGTGGGGCACGTGACCTCCCAAGGGTGGGTCAGGAGACCCCACAAGGGTGGGTCACGGGACCCCTCAAGGGTTGGTCACGTGACCCCAAAAGGGTAGGTCCCGAGACCCCTCAAGGGTGGGTCACGTGACCCCTCAGGGGTGGGTCACGTGACCCCTCGGGAGTGGGTCACGAGACCCCTCAGGGGTGGGTCACGTGACCCCTCGGGAGTGGGTCACGAGACCCCTCAGGGGTGGGTCACGTGACCCCTCGGGAGTGGGTCACGAGACCCCTCAGGGGTGGGTCACGTGACCCCTCGGGAGTGGGTCACGAGACCTCTCAGGGGTGGGTCACGTGATACCTCTGGATTGGGTCACGAGACCCCTCAGGGGTGGGTCACGTGACCCCTCAACAGTGGTTCAGGAGACACGTCAAGGGTGGGTCCCGTGACCCAAGGGAGGCTTGTGGTGGGGAGCCTGAGTGCGCACGCGCGCCCCGCTTATAGGCCCGAAATGAGCCAGCCGCGGCTCGGAGAAAAGCCATCTCCTGGGGGCCTCCCCATGTTCCTCCACTCCTCAAGGAGGACCCCTTTACGGATGGAAGAAAAGGGGGATCTTCGCAGTGGTGGGTTCCGGCCAGAGGCGTCTGCGGGTTTGCCTGCACGTACGCCAGGTGCTCGCACAACGGGCCCAGGTGTTTGAGCCCCGTGGAGGCAGAGGGCTGCTTATTGCTGGATGATAGTGTCCTGCAGGGTTAAGGGACGGCGTGGGCACTCCCAGGGCCACAGAGGGCACCTGGCCTTTAGAGAGTTCCCTGGAAAATTCCTCGCCCAGGCCCTTGGTCCACAAGTCTATCCTGGGTACAGTGTCTGTGCGAGGCTGGGAGTGCTTCTGGGCAGTGTTCCCCAGGGGAAATCGCGTGGTCCTCTAGGTGGCAGGGAGGGCTCCTGTGTCCACGGACAGGTGCCCAGGGACCCTGTGGAACTGCTGTGACCTCTAAAGGGTGGGTCAGGTGAGCCAAGGGAGGTGTGTGCTTGGGAGCCTGAGTGCGCATGCGCGGCCCACGTATAGGCCCGAAACGAGCCAGCCGCGGCTCGGAGAAAAGCCATCTCCTGGGGGCCTCCCCATGTTCTTCCACTCCTCAAGCGTGACCCCTTTACGGATGGAGGAAAAGGGGGATCTTCGCAGTGGTGGGTTCGCGCCAGGGGGGTCTGCGGGTTTGCCTCCACGTACGCCAGGTGCCCGCACACCGGGCCCAGGTGTTTGAGCCCCGTGGAGGCAGAGGGCTGCTTATTGCTGGATGCAAGTGTCCTGCGGGGTCAAGGAACGGCATGGGCACTCCCCGGGCCACACAGGGCACCGGGCCCTTAGAGAGTTCCATGGGAAATCCCCCGCCCATGCCCCCGGTACCCAAGTCTGTCCTTAGCACACTGTCTGTGCGGGGCTGAAGGTACTGCTAGGCAGTGTGGCCTGTGGGAAATCGTGCGGTCCTCTGAGTGGCAGGGAGGGCTGCTGTTTCCCCGAACAGGTGCGCAGGGACCCTGTAAAACAGCTGTGACCTCTCAAGGTGGGTCATGTGACCCCTCAAGGGTGGGGCACGTGACCTCCCAAGGGTGGGTCAGGAGACCCCACAAGGGTGGGTCACGAGACCCCTCAAGGGTTGGTCACGTGACCCCAAAAGGGTAGGTCACGAGACCCCTCAAGGGTGGGTCACGTGACCCCTCAGGGGTGGGTCACGTGACCCCTCTGGAGTGGGTCACGTGACCCCTCGGGAGTGGGTCACGAGACCCCTCAGGGGTGGGTCACGTGACCCCTCGGGAGTGGGTCACGAGACCCCTCATGGGTGGGTCACGTGATACCTCTGGAGTGGGTCACGAGACCCCTCAGGGGTGGGTCACGTGACCCCTCCGGGGTGGCTCCCGTGACGCCTCAGGGGTGGGTGACGTGACCCCTCAACAGTGGTTCAGGAGACACGTCAAGGGTGGGTCCCGTGACCCGAGGGAGGCTTGTGGTGGGGAGCCTGAGTGCGCACGCGCGGCCCGCTTATAGGCCCGAAATGAGCCAGCCGCGGCTCGGAGAAAAGCCATCTCCTGAGGGCCTCCCCATGTTCCTCCACTCCTCAAGGAGGACCCCTTTACGGATGGAAGAAAAGGGGGATCTTCGCAGTGGTGGGTTCCGGCCAGAGGCGTCTGCGGGTTTGCCTGCACGTACGCCAGGTGCTCGCACAACGGGCCCAGGTGTTTGAGCCCCGTGGAGGCAGAGGGCTGCTTATTGCTGGATGATAGTGTCCTGCAGGGTTAAGGGACGGCGTGGGCACTCCCAGGGCCACAGAGGGCACCTGGCCTTTAGAGAGTTCCCTGGAAAATTCCTCGCCCAGGCCCTTGGTCCACAAGTCTATCCTGGGTACAGTGTCTGTGCGACGCTGGGAGTGCTTCTGGGCAGTGTTCCCCAGGGGAAATCGCGTGGTCCTCTAGGTGGCAGGGAGGGCTCCTGTGGCCACGGACAGGTGCCCAGGGACCCTGTGGAACTGCTGTGACCTCTAAAGAGTGGGTCAGGTGAGCCAAGGGAGGTGTGTGCTTGGGAGCCTGAGTGCGCATGCGCGGCCCACGTATAGGCCCGAAAAGAGCCAGCCGCGGCTCGGAGAAAAGCCATCTCCTGGGGGCCTCCCCATGTTCTTCCACTCCTCAAGCGTGACCCCTTTACGGATGGAGGAAAAGGGGGATCTTCGCAGTGGTGGGTTCGCGCCAGGGGGGTCTGCGGGTTTGCCTCCACGTACGCCAGGTGCCCGCACACCGGGCCCAGGTGTTTGAGCCCCGTGGAGGCAGAGGGCTGCTTATTGCTGGATGCAAGTGTCCTGCGGGGTCAAGGAACGGCATGGGCACTCCCCGGGCCACACAGGGCACCGGGCCCTTAGAGAGTTCCATGGGAAATCCCCCGCCCATGCCCCCGGTACCCAAGTCTGTCCTTAGCACACTGTCTGTGCGGGGCTGAAGGTACTGCTAGGCAGTGTGGCCTGTGGGAAATCGTGCGGTCCTCTGAGTGGCAGGGAGGGCTGCTGTTTCCCCGAACAGGTGCGCAGGGACCCTGTAAAACAGCTGTGACCTCTCAAGGTGGGTCATGTGACCCCTCAAGGGTGGGGCACGTGACCTCCCAAGGGTGGGTCAGAAGACCCGACAAGGGTGGGTCACGGGACCCCTCAAGGGTGGGTCACGAGACCCCTCAAGGGTTGGTCACGTGACCCCAAAAGGGTAGGTCACGAGACCCCTCAAGGGTGGGTCACGTGACTGTTAAGGGGTGGATCACGTGACCCCTCGGGAGTGGGTCACGTGACCCCTCGGGAGTGGGTCACGAGACCCCTCAGGGGTGGGTCACGTGACCCCTCGGGAGTGGGTCACGAGACCCCTCAGGGGTGTGTCACGTGACCCCTCAGGGGTGGGTCACGTGACCCCTCGGGAGTGGGTCACGAGACCCCTCAGGGGTGGGTCACGTGATACCTCTGGAGTGGGTCACGAGACACCTCAGGGGTGGGTCACGTGACACCTCCAGGGTGGCTCCCGTGACCCCTCAGGGGTGGGTGATGTGACCCCTCAACAGTGGTTCAGGAGACACGTCAAGGGTGGGTCCCGTGACCCGAGGGAGGCTTGTGGTGGGGAGCCTGAGTGCGCACGCGCGGCCCGCTTATAGGCCCGAAATGAGCCAGCCGCGGCTCGGAGAAAGGCCATCTCCTGGGGGCCTCCCCATGTTCCTCCACTCCTCAAGGAGGACCCCTTTACGGATGGAAGAAAAGGGGGATCTTCGCAGTGGTGGGTTCCGGCCAGAGGCGTCTGCGGGTTTGCCTGCACTTACGCCAGGTGCTCGCACAACGGGCCCAGGTGTTTGAGCCCCGTGGAGGCAGAGGGCTGCTTATTGCTGGATGATAGTGTCCTGCAGGGTTAAGGGACGGCGTGGGCACTCCCAGGGCCACAGAGGGCACCTGGCCTTTAGAGAGTTCCCTGGAAAATTCCTCGCCCAGGCCCTTGGTCCACAAGTCTATCCTGGGTACAGTGTCTGTGCCAGGCTGGGAGTGCTTCTGGGCAGTGTTCCCCAGGGGAAATCGCGTGGTCCTCTAGGTGGCAGGGAGGGCTCCTGTGTCCACGGACAGGTGCCCAGGGACCCTGTGGAACTGCTGTGACCTCTAAAGGGTGGGTCAGGTGAGCCAAGGGAGGTGTGTGCTTGGGAGCCTGAGTGCGCATGCGCGGCCCACGTATAGGCCCGAAACGAGCCAGCCGCGGCTCGGAGAAAAGCCATCTCCTGGGGGCCTCCCCATGTTCTTCCACTCCTCAAGCGTGACCCCTTTACGGATGGAGGAAAAGGGGGATCTTCGCAGTGGTGGGTGTGCGCCAGGGGGGTCTGCGGGTTTGCCTCCACGTACGCCAGGTGCCCGCACACCGGGCCCAGGTGTTTGAGCCCCGTGGAGGCAGAGGGCTGCTTATTGCTGGATGCAAGTGTCCTGCGGGGTCAAGGAACGGCATGGGCACTCCCCGGGCCACACAGGGCACCGGGCCCTTAGAGAGTTCCATGGGAAATCCCCCGCCCATGCCCCCGGTACCCAAGTCTGTCCTTAGCACACTGTCTGTGCGGGGCTGAAGGTACTGCTAGGCAGTGTGGCCTGTGGGAAATCGTGCGGTCCTCTGAGTGGCAGGGAGGGCTGCTGTTTCCCCGAACAGGTGCGCAGGGACCCTGTAAAACAGCTGTGACCTCTCAAGGTGGGTCATGTGACCCCTCAAGGGTGGGGCACGTGACCTCCCAAGGGTGGGTCAGGAGACCCCACAAGGGTGGGTCACGAGACCCCTCAAGGGTTGGTCACGTGACCCCAAAAGGGTAGGTCACGAGACCCCTCAAGGGTGGGTCACGTGACCCCTCAGGGGTGGGTCACGTGACCCCTCGGGAGTGGGTCACGAGACCCCTCAGGGGTGGGTCACGTGACCCCTCGGGAGTGGGTCACGAGACCCCTCATGGGTGGGTCACGTGATACCTCTGGAGTGGGTCACGAGACCCCTCAGGGGTGGGTCACATGACCCCTCCGGGGTGGCTCCCGTGACGCCTCAGGGGTGGGTGACGTGACCCCTCAACAGTGGTTCAGGAGACACGTCAAGGGTGGGTCCCGTGACCCGAGGGAGGCTTGTGGTGGGGAGCCTGAGTGCGCACGCGCGGCCCGCTTATAGGCCCGAAATGAGCCAGCCGCGGCTCGGAGAAAAGCCATCTCCTGAGGGCCTCCCCATGTTCCTCCACTCCTCAAGGAGGACCCCTTTACGGATGGAAGAAAAGGGGGATCTTCGCAGTGGTGGGTTCCGGCCAGAGGCGTCTGCGGGTTTGCCTGCACGTACGCCAGGTGCTCGCACAACGGGCCCAGGTGTTTGAGCCCCGTGGAGGCAGAGGGCTGCTTATTGCTGGATGATAGTGTCCTGCAGGGTTAAGGGACGGCGTGGGCACTCCCAGGGCCACAGAGGGCACCTGGCCTTTAGAGAGTTCCCTGGAAAATTCCTCGCCCAGGCCCTTGGTCCACAAGTCTATCCTGCGTACAGTGTCTGTGCGACGCTGGGAGTGCTTCTGGGCAGTGTTCCCCAGGGGAAATCGCGTGGTCCTCTAGGTGGCAGGGAGGGCTCCTGTGGCCACGGACAGGTGCCCAGGGACCCTGTGGAACTGCTGTGACCTCTAAAGAGTGGGTCAGGTGAGCCAAGGGAGGTGTGTGCTTGGGAGCCTGAGTGCGCATGCGCGGCCCACGTATAGGCCCGAAACGAGCCAGCCGCGGCTCGGAGAAAAGCCATCTCCTGGGGGCCTCCCCATGTTCTTCCACTCCTCAAGCGTGACCCCTTTACGGATGGAGGAAAAGGGGGATCTTCGCAGTGGTGGGTTCGCGCCAGGGGGGTCTGCGGGTTTGCCTCCACGTACGCCAGGTGCCCGCACACCGGGCCCAGGTGTTTGAGCCCCGTGGAGGCAGAGGGCTGCTTATTGCTGGATGCAAGTGTCCTGCGGGGTCAAGGAACGGCATGGGCACTCCCCGGGCCACACAGGGCACCGGGCCCTTAGAGAGTTCCATGGGAAATCCCCCGCCCATGCCCCCGGTACCCAAGTCTGTCCTTAGCACACTGTCTGTGCGGGGCTGAAGGTACTGCTAGGCAGTGTGGCCTGTGGGAAATCGTGCGGTCCTCTGAGTGGCAGGGAGGGCTGCTGTTTCCCCGAACAGGTGCGCAGGGACCCTGTAAAACAGCTGTGACCTCTCAAGGTGGGTCATGTGACCCCTCAAGGGTGGGGCACGTGACCTCCCAAGGGTGGGTCAGAAGACCCGACAAGGGTGGGTCACGGGACCCCTCAAGGGTGGGTCACGAGACCCCTCAAGGGTTGGTCACGTGACCCCAAAAGGGTAGGTCACGAGACCCCTCAAGGGTGGGTCACGTGACCGTTAAGGGGTGGATCACGTGACCCCTCGGGAGTAGGTCACGTGACCCCTCGGGAGTGGGTCACGAGACCCCTCAGGGGTGGGTCACGTGACCCCTCGGGAGTGGGTCACGAGACCCCTCAGGGGTGTGTCACGTGACCCCTCAGGGGTGGGTCACGTGACCCCTCGGGAGTGGGTCACGAGACCCCTCAGGGGTGGGTCACGTGATACCTCTGGAGTGGGTCACGAGACACCTCAGGGGTGGGTCACGTGACACCTCCAGGGTGGCTCCCGTGACCCCTCAGGGGTGGGTGACGTGACCCCTCAACAGTGGTTCAGGAGACACGTCAAGGGTGGGTCCCGTGACCCGAGGGAGGCTGGTGGTGGGGAGCCTGAGTGCGCACGCGCGGCCCGCTTATAGGCCCGAAATGAGCCAGCCGCGGCTCGGAGAAAGGCCATCTCCTGGGGGCCTCCCCATGTTCCTCCACTCCTCAAGGAGGACCCCTTTACGGATGGAAGAAAAGGGGGATCTTCGCAGTGGTGGGTTCCGGCCAGAGGCGTCTGCGGGTTTGCCTGCACGTACGCCAGGTGCTCGCACAACGGGCCCAGGTGTTTGAGCCCCGTGGAGGCAGAGGGCTGCTTATTGCTGGATGATAGTGTCCTGCAGGGTTAAGGGACGGCGTGGGCACTCCCAGGGCCACAGAGGGCACCTGGCCTTTAGAGAGTTCCCTGGAAAATTCCCCGCCCTGGCCCCTGGTCCACAAGTCTATCCTGCGTACAGTGTCTGTGCGACGCTGGGAGTGCTTCTGGGCAGTGTTCCCCAGGGGAAATCGCGTGGTCCTCTAGGTGGCAGGGAGGGCTCCTGTGTCCACGGACAGGTGCCCAGGGACCCTGTGGAACTGCTGTGACCTCTAAAGGGTGGGTCAGGTGAGCCAAGGGAGGTGTGTGCTTGGGAGCCTGAGTGCGCATGCGCGGCCCACGTATAGGCCCGAAACGAGCCAGCCGCGGCTCGGAGAAAAGCCATCTCCTGGGGGCCTCCCCATGTTCTTCCACTCCTCAAGCGTGACCCCTTTACGGATGGAGGAAAAGGGGATCTTCGCAGTGGTGGGTTCGCGCCAGAGGGGTCTGCGGGTTTGCCTCCACGTACGCCAGGTGCCCGCACACCGGGCCCAGGTGTTTGAGCCCCGTGGAGGCAGAGGGCTGCTTATTGCTGGATGCAAGTGTCCTGCGGGGTCAAGGAACGGCATGGGCACTCCCCGGGCCACACAGGGCACCGGGCCCTTAGAGAGTTCCATGGGAAATCCCCCGCCCATGCCCCCGGTACCCAAGTCTGTCCTTAGCACACTGTCTGTGCGGGGCTGAAGGTACTGCTAGGCAGTGTGGCCTGTGGGAAATCGTGCGGTCCTCTGAGTGGCAGGGAGGGCTGCTGTTTCCCCGAACAGGTGCGCAGGGACCCTGTAAAACAGCTGTGACCTCTCAAGGTGGGTCATGTGACCCCTCAAGGGTGGGGCACGTGACCTCCCAAGGGTGGGTCAGGAGACCCCACAAGGGTGGGTCACGGGACCCCTCAAGGGTGGGTCACGAGACCCCTCAAGGGTTGGTCACGTGACCCCAAAAGGGTAGGTCACGAGACCCCTCAAGGGTGGGTCACGTGACCCCTCAGGGGTGGGTCACGTGACCCCTCGGGAGTGGGTCACGAGACCCCTCAGGGGTGGGTCACGTGACCCCTCGGGAGTGGGTCACGAGACCCCTCAGGGGTGGGTCACGTGACCCCTCGGGAGTGGGTCACGAGACCCCTCAGGGGTGGGTCACGTGACCCCTCGGGAGTGGGTCACGAGACCTCTCAGGGGTGGGTCACGTGATACCTCTGGAGTGGGTCACGAGACCCCTCAGGGGTGGGTCAGGTGACCCCTCCGGGGTGGCTCCCGTGACCCCTCAGGGGTGGGTGACGTGACCCCTCAACAGTGGTTCAGGAGACACGTCAAGGGTGGGTCCCGTGACCCGAGGGAGGCTTGTGGTGGGGAGCCTGAGTGCGCACGCGCGGCCCGCTTATAGGCCCGAAATGAGCCAGCCGCGGCTCGGAGAAAGGCCATCTCCTGGGGGCCTCCCCATGTTCCTCCACTCCTCAAGGAGGACCCCTTTACGGATGGAAGAAAAGGGGGATCTTCGCAGTGGTGGGTTCCGGCCAGAGGCGTCTGCGGGTTTGCCTGCACGTACGCCAGGTGCTCGCACAACGGGCCCAGGTGTTTGAGCCCCGTGGAGGCAGAGGGCTGCTTATTGCTGGATGATAGTGTCCTGCAGGGTTAAGGGACGGCGTGGGCACTCCCAGGGCCACAGAGGGCACCTGGCCTTTAGAGAGTTCCCTGGAAAATTCCTCGCCCAGGCCCTTGGTCCACAAGTCTATCCTGGGTACAGTGTCTGTGCCAGGCTGGGAGTGCTTCTGGGCAGTGTTCCCCAGGGGAAATCGCGTGGTCCTCTAGGTGGCAGGGAGGGCTCCTGTGTCCACGGACAGGTGCCCAGGGACCCTGTGGAACTGCTGTGACCTCTAAAGGGTGGGTCAGGTGAGCCAAGGGAGGTGTGTGCTTGGGAGCCTGAGTGCGCATGCGCGGCCCACGTATAGGCCCGAAACGAGCCAGCCGCGGCTCGGAGAAAAGCCATCTCCTGGGGGCCTCCCCATGTTCTTCCACTCCTCAAGCGTGACCCCTTTACGGATGGAGGAAAAGGGGGATCTTCGCAGTGGTGGGTTCGCGCCAGGGGGGTCTGCGGGTTTGCCTCCACGTACGCCAGGTGCCCGCACACCGGGCCCAGGTGTTTGAGCCCCGTGGAGGCAGAGGGCTGCTTATTGCTGGATGCAAGTGTCCTGCGGGGTCAAGGAACGGCATGGGCACTCCCCGGGCCACACAGGGCACCGGGCCCTTAGAGAGTTCCATGGGAAATCCCCCGCCCATGCCCCCGGTACCCAAGTCTGTCCTTAGCACACTGTCTGTGCGGGGCTGAAGGTACTGCTAGGCAGTGTGGCCTGTGGGAAATCGTGCGGTCCTCTGAGTGGCAGGGAGGGCTGCTGTTTCCCCGAACAGGTGCGCAGGGACCCTGTAAAACAGCTGTGACCTCTCAAGGTGGGTCATGTGACCCCTCAAGGGTGGGGCACGTGACCTCCCAAGGGTGGGTCAGGAGACCCCACAAGGGTGGGTCACGGGACCCCTCAAGGGTGGGTCACGAGACCCCTCAAGGGTTGGTCACGTGACCCCAAAAGGGTAGGTCACGAGACCCCTCAAGGGTGGGTCACGTGACCCCTCAGGGGTGGGTCACGTGACCCCTCGGGAGTGGGTCACGAGACCCCTCAGGGGTGGGTCACGTGACCCCTCGGGAGTGGGTCACGAGACCCCTCAGGGGTGGGTCACGTGACCCCTCGGGAGTGGGTCACGAGACCCCTCAGGGGTGGGTCACGTGACCCCTCGGGAGTGGGTCACGAGACCTCTCAGGGGTGGGTCACGTGATACCTCTGGAGTGGGTCACGAGACCCCTCAGGGGTGGGTCAGGTGACCCCTCCGGGGTGGCTCCCGTGACCCCTCAGAGGTGGGTGACGTGACCCCTCAACAGTGGTTCAGGAGACACGTCAAGGGTGGGTCCCGTGACCCGAGGGAGGCTTGTGGTGGGGAGCCTGAGTGCGCACGCGCGGCCCGCTTATAGGCCCGAAATGAGCCAGCCGCGGCTCGGAGAAAGGCCATCTCCTGGGGGCCTCCCCATGTTCCTCCACTCCTCAAGGAGGACCCCTTTACGGATGGAAGAAAAGGGGGATCTTCGCAGTGGTGGGTTCCGGCCAGAGGCGTCTGCGGGTTTGCCTGCACGTACGCCAGGTGCTCGCACAACGGGCCCAGGTGTTTGAGCCCCGTGGAGGCAGAGGGCTGCTTATTGCTGGATGATAGTGTCCTGCAGGGTTAAGGGACGGCGTGGGCACTCCCAGGGCCACAGAGGGCACCTGGCCTTTAGAGAGTTCCCTGGAAAATTCCTCGCCCAGGCCCTTGGTCCACAAGTCTATCCTGGGTACAGTGTCTGTGCCAGGCTGGGAGTGCTTCTGGGCAGTGTTCCCCAGGGGAAATCGCGTGGTCCTCTAGGTGGCAGGGAGGGCTCCTGTGTCCACGGACAGGTGCCCAGGGACCCTGTGGAACTGCTGTGACCTCTAAAGGGTGGGTCAGGTGAGCCAAGGGAGGTGTGTGCTTGGGAGCCTGAGTGCGCATGCGCGGCCCACGTATAGGCCCGAAACGAGCCAGCCGCGGCTCGGAGAAAAGCCATCTCCTGGGGGCCTCCCCATGTTCTTCCACTCCTCAAGCGTGACCCCTTTACGGATGGAGGAAAAGGGGGATCTTCGCAGTGGTGGGTTCGCGCCAGGGGGGTCTGCGGGTTTGCCTCCACGTACGCCAGGTGCCCGCACACCGGGCCCAGGTGTTTGAGCCCCGTGGAGGCAGAGGGCTGCTTATTGCTGGATGCAAGTGTCCTGCGGGGTCAAGGAACGGCATGGGCACTCCCCGGGCCACACAGGGCACCGGGCCCTTAGAGAGTTCCATGGGAAATCCCCCGCCCATGCCCCCGGTACCCAAGTCTGTCCTTAGCACACTGTCTGTGCGGGGCTGAAGGTACTGCTAGGCAGTGTGGCCTGTGGGAAATCGTGCGGTCCTCTGAGTGGCAGGGAGGGCTGCTGTTTCCCCGAACAGGTGCGCAGGGACCCTGTAAAACAGCTGTGACCTCTGAAGGTGGGTCATGTGACCCCTCAAGGGTGGGGCACGTGACCTCCCAAGGGTGGGTCAGGAGACCCCACAAGGGTGGGTCACGGGACCCCTCAAGGGTTGGTCACGTGACCCCAAAAGGGTAGGTCCCGAGACCCCTCAAGGGTGGGTCACGTGACCCCTCAGGGGTGGGTCACGTGACCCCTCGGGAGTGGGTCACGAGACCCCTCAGGGGTGGGTCACGTGACCCCTCGGGAGTGGGTCACGAGACCCCTCAGGGGTGGGTCACGTGACCCCTCGGGAGTGGGTCACGAGACCCCTCAGGGGTGGGTCACGTGACCCCTCGGGAGTGGGTCACGAGACCTCTCAGGGGTGGGTCACGTGATACCTCTGGATTGGGTCACGAGACCCCTCAGGGGTGGGTCACGTGACCCCTCCGAGGTGGCTCCCGTGACCCCTCAGGGGTGGGTGACGTGACCCCTCAACAGTGGTTCAGGAGACACGTCAAGGGTGGGTCCCGTGACCCGAGGGAGGCTTGTGGTGGGGAGCCTGAGTGCGCACGCGCGGCCCGCTTATAGGCCCGAAATGAGCCAGCCGCGGCTCGGAGAAAAGCCATCTCCTGGGGGCCTCCCCATGTTCCTCCACTCCTCAAGGAGGACCCCTTTACGGATGGAAGAAAAGGGGGATCTTCGCAGTGGTGGGTTCCGGCCAGAGGCGTCTGCGGGTTTGCCTGCACGTACGCCAGGTGCTCGCACAACGGGCCCAGGTGTTTGAGCCCCGTGGAGGCAGAGGGCTGCTTATTGCTGGATGATAGTGTCCTGCAGGGTTAAGGGACGGCGTGGGCACTCCCAGGGCCACAGAGGGCACCTGGCCTTTAGAGAGTTCCCTGGAAAATTCCTCGCCCAGGCCCTTGGTCCACAAGTCTATCCTGGGTACAGTGTCTGTGCGAGGCTGGGAGTGCTTCTGGGCAGTGTTCCCCAGGGGAAATCGCGTGGTCCTCTAGGTGGCAGGGAGGGCTCCTGTGTCCACGGACAGGTGCCCAGGGACCCTGTGGAACTGCTGTGACCTCTAAAGGGTGGGTCAGGTGAGCCAAGGGAGGTGTGTGCTTGGGAGCCTGAGTGCGCATGCGCGGCCCACGTATAGGCCCGAAACGAGCCAGCCGCGGCTCGGAGAAAAGCCATCTCCTGGGGGCCTCCCCATGTTCTTCCACTCCTCAAGCGTGACCCCTTTACCGATGGAGGAAAAGGGGGATCTTCGCAGTGGTGGGTTCGCGCCAGGGGGGTCTGCGGGTTTGCCTCCACGTACGCCAGGTGCCCGCACACCGGGCCCAGGTGTTTGAGCCCCGTGGAGGCAGAGGGCTGCTTATTGCTGGATGCAAGTGTCCTGCGGGGTCAAGGAACGGCATGGGCACTCCCCGGGCCACACAGGGCACCGGGCCCTTAGAGAGTTCCATGGGAAATCCCCCGCCCATGCCCCCGGTACCCAAGTCTGTCCTTAGCACACTGTCTGTGCGGGGCTGAAGGTACTGCTAGGCAGTGTGGCCTGTGGGAAATCGTGCGGTCCTCTGAGTGGCAGGGAGGGCTGCTGTTTCCCCGAACAGGTGCGCAGGGACCCTGTAAAACAGCTGTGACCTCTCAAGGTGGGTCATGTGACCCCTCAAGGGTGGGGCACGTGACCTCCCAAGGGTGGGTCAGGAGACCCCACAAGGGTGGGTCACGAGACCCCTCAAGGGTTGGTCACGTGACCCCAAAAGGGTAGGTCACGAGACCCCTCAAGGGTGGGTCACGTGACCCCTCAGGGGTGGGTCACGTGACCCCTCTGGAGTGGGTCACGTGACCCCTCGGGAGTGGGTCACGAGACCCCTCAGGGGTGGGTCACGTGACCCCTCGGGAGTGGGTCACGAGACCCCTCATGGGTGGGTCACGTGATACCTCTGGAGTGGGTCACGAGACCCCTCAGGGGTGGGTCACGTGACCCCTCCGGGGTGGCTCCAGTGACGCCTCAGGGGTGGGTGACGTGACCCCTCAACAGTGGTTCAGGAGACACGTCAAGGGTGGGTCCCGTGACCCGAGGGAGGCTTGTGGTGGGGAGCCTGAGTGCGCACGCGCGGCCCGCTTATAGGCCCGAAATGAGCCAGCCGCGGCTCGGAGAAAAGCCATCTCCTGAGGGCCTCCCCATGTTCCTCCACTCCTCAAGGAGGACCCCTTTACGGATGGAAGAAAAGGGGGATCTTCGCAGTGGTGGGTTCCGGCCAGAGGCGTCTGCGGGTTTGCCTGCACGTACGCCAGGTGCTCGCACAACGGGCCCAGGTGTTTGAGCCCCGTGGAGGCAGAGGGCTGCTTATTGCTGGATGATAGTGTCCTGCAGGGTTAAGGGACGGCGTGGGCACTCCCAGGGCCACAGAGGGCACCTGGCCTTTAGAGAGTTCCCTGGAAAATTCCTCGCCCAGGCCCTTGGTCCACAAGTCTATCCTGCGTACAGTGTCTGTGCGACGCTGGGAGTGCTTCTGGGCAGTGTTCCCCAGGGGAAATCGCGTGGTCCTCTAGGTGGCAGGGAGGGCTCCTGTGGCCACGGACAGGTGCCCAGGGACCCTGTGGAACTGCTGTGACCTCTAAAGAGTGGGTCAGGTGAGCCAAGGGAGGTGTGTGCTTGGGAGCCTGAGTGCGCATGCGCGGCCCACGTATAGGCCCGAAAAGAGCCAGCCGCGGCTCGGAGAAAAGCCATCTCCTGGGGGCCTCCCCATGTTCTTCCACTCCTCAAGCGTGACCCCTTTACGGATGGAGGAAAAGGGGGATCTTCGCAGTGGTGGGTTCGCGCCAGGGGGGTCTGCGGGTTTGCCTCCACGTACGCCAGGTGCCCGCACACCGGGCCCAGGTGTTTGAGCCCCGTGGAGGCAGAGGGCTGCTTATTGCTGGATGCAAGTGTCCTGCGGGGTCAAGGAACGGCATGGGCACTCCCCGGGCCACACAGGGCACCGGGCCCTTAGAGAGTTCCATGGGAAATCCCCCGCCCATGCCCCCGGTACCCAAGTCTGTCCTTAGCACACTGTCTGTGCGGGGCTGAAGGTACTGCTAGGCAGTGTGGCCTGTGGGAAATCGTGCGGTCCTCTGAGTGGCAGGGAGGGCTGCTGTTTCCCCGAACAGGTGCGCAGGGACCCTGTAAAACAGCTGTGACCTCTCAAGGTGGGTCATGTGACCCCTCAAGGGTGGGGCACGTGACCTCCCAAGGGTGGGTCAGAAGACCCGACAAGGGTGGGTCACGGGACCCCTCAAGGGTGGGTCACGAGACCCCTCAAGGGTTGGTCACGTGACCCCAAAAGGGTAGGTCACGAGACCCCTCAAGGGTGGGTCACGTGACTGTTAAGGGGTGGATCACGTGACCCCTCGGGAGTGGGTCACGTGACCCCTCGGGAGTGGGTCACGAGACCCCTCAGGGGTGGGTCACGTGACCCCTCGGGAGTGGGTCACGAGACCCCTCAGGGGTGTGTCACGTGACCCCTCAGGGGTGGGTCACGTGACCCCTCGGGAGTGGGTCACGAGACCCCTCAGGGGTGGGTCACGTGATACCTCTGGAGTGGGTCACGAGACACCTCAGGGGTGGGTCACGTGACACCTCCAGGGTGGCTCCCGTGACCCCTCAGGGGTGGGTGACGTGACCCCTCAACAGTGGTTCAGGAGACACGTCAAGGGTGGGTCCCGTGACCCGAGGGAGGCTTGTGGTGGGGAGCCTGAGTGCGCACGCGCGGCCCGCTTATAGGCCCGAAATGAGCCAGCCGCGGCTCGGAGAAAGGCCATCTCCTGGGGGCCTCCCCATGTTCCTCCACTCCTCAAGGAGGACCCCTTTACGGATGGAAGAAAAGGGGGATCTTCGCAGTGGTGGGTTCCGGCCAGAGGCGTCTGCGGGTTTGCCTGCACTTACGCCAGGTGCTCGCACAACGGGCCCAGGTGTTTGAGCCCCGTGGAGGCAGAGGGCTGCTTATTGCTGGATGATAGTGTCCTGCAGGGTTAAGGGACGGCGTGGGCACTCCCAGGGCCACAGAGGGCACCTGGCCTTTAGAGAGTTCCCTGGAAAATTCCTCGCCCAGGCCCTTGGTCCACAAGTCTATCCTGGGTACAGTGTCTGTGCCAGGCTGGGAGTGCTTCTGGGCAGTGTTCCCCAGGGGAAATCGCGTGGTCCTCTAGGTGGCAGGGAGGGCTCCTGTGTCCACGGACAGGTGCCCAGGGACCCTGTGGAACTGCTGTGACCTCTAAAGGGTGGGTCAGGTGAGCCAAGGGAGGTGTGTGCTTGGGAGCCTGAGTGCGCATGCGCGGCCCACGTATAGGCCCGAAACGAGCCAGCCGCGGCTCGGAGAAAAGCCATCTCCTGGGGGCCTCCCCATGTTCTTCCACTCCTCAAGCGTGACCCCTTTACGGATGGAGGAAAAGGGGGATCTTCGCAGTGGTGGGTTCGCGCCAGGGGGGTCTGCGGGTTTGCCTCCACGTACGCCAGGTGCCCGCACACCGGGCCCAGGTGTTTGAGCCCCGTGGAGGCAGAGGGCTGCTTATTGCTGGATGCAAGTGTCCTGCGGGGTCAAGGAACGGCATGGGCACTCCCCGGGCCACACAGGGCACCGGGCCCTTAGAGAGTTCCATGGGAAATCCCCCGCCCATGCCCCCGGTACCCAAGTCTGTCCTTAGCACACTGTCTGTGCGGGGCTGAAGGTACTGCTAGGCAGTGTGGCCTGTGGGAAATCGTGCGGTCCTCTGAGTGGCAGGGAGGGCTGCTGTTTCCCCGAACAGGTGCGCAGGGACCCTGTAAAACAGCTGTGACCTCTCAAGGTGGGTCATGTGACCCCTCAAGGGTGGGGCACGTGACCTCCCAAGGGTGGGTCAGGAGACCCCACAAGGGTGGGTCACGAGACCCCTCAAGGGTTGGTCACGTGACCCCAAAAGGGTAGGTCACGAGACCCCTCAAGGGTGGGTCACGTGACCCCTCAGGGGTGGGTCACGTGACCCCTCGGGAGTGGGTCACGTGACCCCTCGGGAGTGGGTCACGAGACCCCTCAGGGGTGGGTCACGTGACCCCTCGGGAGTGGGTCACGAGACCCCTCATGGGTGGGTCACGTGATACCTCTGGAGTGGGTCACGAGACCCCTCAGGGGTGGGTCACATGACCCCTCCGGGGTGGCTCCCGTGACGCCTCAGGGGTGGGTGACGTGACCCCTCAACAGTGGTTCAGGAGACACGTCAAGGGTGGGTCCCGTGACCCGAGGGAGGCTTGTGGTGGGGAGCCTGAGTGCGCACGCGCGGCCCGCTTATAGGCCCGAAATGAGCCAGCCGCGGCTCGGAGAAAAGCCATCTCCTGAGGGCCTCCCCATGTTCCTCCACTCCTCAAGGAGGACCCCTTTACGGATGGAAGAAAAGGGGGATCTTCGCAGTGGTGGGTTCCGGCCAGAGGCGTCTGCGGGTTTGCCTGCACGTACGCCAGGTGCTCGCACAACGGGCCCAGGTGTTTGAGCCCCGTGGAGGCAGAGGGCTGCTTATTGCTGGATGATAGTGTCCTGCAGGGTTAAGGGACGGCGTGGGCACTCCCAGGGCCACAGAGGGCACCTGGCCTTTAGAGAGTTCCCTGGAAAATTCCTCGCCCAGGCCCTTGGTCCACAAGTCTATCCTGCGTACAGTGTCTGTGCGACGCTGGGAGTGCTTCTGGGCAGTGTTCCCCAGGGGAAATCGCGTGGTCCTCTAGGTGGCAGGGAGGGCTCCTGTGGCCACGGACAGGTGCCCAGGGACCCTGTGGAACTGCTGTGACCTCTAAAGAGTGGGTCAGGTGAGCCAAGGGAGGTGTGTGCTTGGGAGCCTGAGTGCGCATGCGCGGCCCACGTATAGGCCCGAAACGAGCCAGCCGCGGCTCGGAGAAAAGCCATCTCCTGGGGGCCTCCCCATGTTCTTCCACTCCTCAAGCGTGACCCCTTTACGGATGGAGGAAAAGGGGGATCTTCGCAGTGGTGGGTTCGCGCCAGGGGGGTCTGCGGGTTTGCCTCCACGTACGCCAGGTGCCCGCACACCGGGCCCAGGTGTTTGAGCCCCGTGGAGGCAGAGGGCTGCTTATTGCTGGATGCAAGTGTCCTGCGGGGTCAAGGAACGGCATGGGCACTCCCCGGGCCACACAGGGCACCGGGCCCTTAGAGAGTTCCATGGGAAATCCCCCGCCCATGCCCCCGGTACCCAAGTCTGTCCTTAGCACACTGTCTGTGCGGGGCTGAAGGTACTGCTAGGCAGTGTGGCCTGTGGGAAATCGTGCGGTCCTCTGAGTGGCAGGGAGGGCTGCTGTTTCCCCGAACAGGTGCGCAGGGACCCTGTAAAACAGCTGTGACCTCTCAAGGTGGGTCATGTGACCCCTCAAGGGTGGGGCACGTGACCTCCCAAGGGTGGGTCAGAAGACCCGACAAGGGTGGGTCACGGGACCCCTCAAGGGTGGGTCACGAGACCCCTCAAGGGTTGGTCGCGTGACCCCAAAAGGGTAGGTCACGAGACCCCTCAAGGGTGGGTCACGTGACCGTTAAGGGGTGGATCACGTGACCCCTCGGGAGTGGGTCACGTGACCCCTCGGGAGTGGGTCACGAGACCCCTCAGGGGTGGGTCACGTGACCCCTCGGGAGTGGGTCACGAGACCCCTCAGGGGTGTGTCACGTGACCCCTCAGGGGTGGGTCACGTGACCCCTCGGGAGTGGGTCACGAGACCCCTCAGGGGTGGGTCACGTGATACCTCTGGAGTGGGTCACGAGACACCTCAGGGGTGGGTCACGTGACACCTCCAGGGTGGCTCCCGTGACCCCTCAGGGGTGGGTGACGTGACCCCTCAACAGTGGTTCAGGAGACACGTCAAGGGTGGGTCCCGTGACCCGAGGGAGGCTTGTGGTGGGGAGCCTGAGTGCGCACGCGCGGCCCGCTTATAGGCCCGAAATGAGCCAGCCGCGGCTCGGAGAAAGGCCATCTCCTGGGGGCCTCCCCATGTTCCTCCACTCCTCAAGGAGGACCCCTTTACAGATGGAAGAAAAGGGGGATCTTCGCAGTGGTGGGTTCCGGCCAGAGGCGTCTGCGGGTTTGCCTGCACGTACGCCAGGTGCTCGCACAACGGGCCCAGGTGTTTGAGCTCCGTGGAGGCAGAGGGCTGCTTATTGCTGGATGATAGTGTCCTGCAGGGTTAAGGGACGGCGTGGGCACTCCCAGGGCCACAGAGGGCACCTGGCCTTTAGAGAGTTCCCTGGAAAATTCCCCGCCCAGGCCCCTGGTCCACAAGTCTATCCTGCGTACAGTGTCTGTGCGAGGCTGGGAGTGCTTCTGGGCAGTGTTCCCCAGGGGAAATCGCGTGGTCCTCTAGGTGGCAGGGAGGGCTCCTGTGTCCACGGACAGGTGCCCAGGGACCCTGTGGAACTGCTGTGACCTCTAAAGGGTGGGTCAGGTGAGCCAAGGGAGGTGTGTGCTTGGGAGCCTGAGTGCGCATGCGCGGCCCACAGATAGGCCCGAAACGAGCCAGCCGCGGCTCGGAGAAAAGCCATCTCCTGGGGGCCTCCCCATGTTCTTCCACTCCTCAAGCGTGACCCCTTTACGGATGGAGGAAAAGGGGGATCTTCGCAGTGGTGGGTTCGCGCCAGGGGGGTCTGCGGGTTTGCCTCCACGTACGCCAGGTGCCCGCACACCGGGCCCAGGTGTTTGAGCCCCGTGGAGGCAGAGGGCTGCTTATTGCTGGATGCAAGTGTCCTGCGGGGTCAAGGAACGGCATGGGCACTCCCCGGGCCACACAGGGCACCGGGCCCTTAGAGAGTTCCATGGGAAATCCCCCGCCCATGCCCCCGGTACCCAAGTCTGTCCTTAGCACACTGTCTGTGCGGGGCTGAAGGTACTGCTAGGCAGTGTGGCCTGTGGGAAATCGTGCGGTCCTCTGAGTGGCAGGGAGGGCTGCTGTTTCCCCGAACAGGTGCGCAGGGACCCTGTAAAACAGCTGTGACCTCTGAAGGTGGGTCATGTGACCCCTCAAGGGTGGGGCACGTGACCTCCCAAGGGTGGGTCAGGAGACCCCACAAGGGTGGGTCACGGGACCCCTCAAGGGTTGGTCACGTGACCCCAAAAAGGGTAGGTCACGAGACCCCTCAAGGGTGGGTCACGTGACCCCTCAGGGGTGGGTCACGTGACCCCTCGGGAGTGGGTCACGAGACCCCTCAGGGGTGGGTCACGTGACCCCTCGGGAGTGGGTCACGAGACCCCTCAGGGGTGGGTCACGTGACCCCTCGGGAGTGGGTCACGAGACCCCTCAGGGGTGGGTCACGTGACCCCTCGGGAGTGGGTCACGAGACCCCTCAGGGGTGGGTCACGTGACCCCTCGGGAGTGGGTCACGAGACCTCTCAGGGGTGGGTCACGTGATACCTCTGGAGTGGGTCACGAGACCCCTCAGGGGTGGGTCACGTGACCCCTCCGGGGTGGCTCCCGTGACCCCTCAGGGGTGGGTGACGTGACCCCTCAACAGTGGTTCAGGAGACACGTCAAAAGTGGGTCCCGTGACCCGAGGGAGGCTTGTGGTGGGGAGCCTGAGTGCGCACGCGCGGCCCGCTTATAGGCCCGAAATGAGCCAGCCGCGGCTCGGAGAAAGGCCATCTCCTGGGGGCCTCCCCATGTTCCTCCACTCCTCAAGGAGGACCCCTTTACGGATGGAAGAAAAGGGGGATCTTCGCAGTGGTGGGTTCCGGCCAGAGGCGTCTGCGGGTTTGCCTGCACGTACGCCAGGTGCTCGCACAACGGGCCCAGGTGTTTGAGCCCCGTGGAGGCAGAGGGCTGCTTATTGCTGGATGATAGTGTCCTGCAGGGTTAAGGGACGGCGTGGGCACTCCCAGGGCCACAGAGGGCACCTGGCCTTTAGAGAGTTCCCTGGAATATTCCCCGCCCAGGCCCCTGGTCCACAAGTCTATCCTGCGTACAGTGTCTGTGCGAGGCTGGGAGTGCTTCTGGGCAGTGTTCCCCAGGGGAAATCGCGTGGTCCTCTAGGTGGCAGGGAGGGCTCCTGTGTCCACGGACAGGTGCCCAGGGACCCTGTGGAACTGCTGTGACCTCTAAAGGGTGGGTCAGGTGAGCCAAGGGAGGTGTGTGCTTGGGAGCCTGAGTGCGCATGCGCGGCCCACGTATAGGCCCGAAACGAGCCAGCCGCGGCTCGGAGAAAAGCCATCTCCTGGGGGCCTCCCCATGTTCTTCCACTCCTCAAGCGTGACCCCTTTACGGATGGAGGAAAAGGGGGATCTTCGCAGTGGTGGGTTCGCGCCAGGGGGGTCTGCGGGTTTGCCTCCACGTACGCCAGGTGCCCGCACACCGGGCCCAGGTGTTTGAGCCCCGTGGAGGCAGAGGGCTGCTTATTGCTGGATGCAAGTGTCCTGCGGGGTCAAGGAACGGCATGGGCACTCCCCGGGCCACACAGGGCACCGGGCCCTTAGAGAGTTCCATGGGAAATCCCCCGCCCATGCCCCCGGTACCCAAGTCTGTCCTTAGCACACTGTCTGTGCGGGGCTGAAGGTACTGCTAGGCAGTGTGGCCTGTGGGAAATCGTGCGGTCCTCTGAGTGGCAGGGAGGGCTGCTGTTTCCCCGAACAGGTGCGCAGGGACCCTGTAAAACAGCTGTGACCTCTGAAGGTGGGTCATGTGACCCCTCAAGGGTGGGGCACGTGACCTCCCAAGGGTGGGTCAGGAGACCCCACAAGGGTGGGTCACGGGACCCCTCAAGGGTTGGTCACGTGACCCCAAAAAGGGTAGGTCACGAGACCCCTCAAGGGTGGGTCACGTGACCCCTCAGGGGTGGGTCACGTGACCCCTCGGGAGTGGGTCACGAGATCCCTCAGGGGTGGGTCACGTGACCCCTCGGGAGTGGGTCACGAGACCCCTCAGGGGTGGGTCACGTGACCCCTCGGGAGTGGGTCACGAGACCCCTCAGGGGTGGGTCACGTGACCCCTCGGGAGTGGGTCACGAGACCCCTCAGGGGTGGGTCACGTGACCCCTCGGGAGTGGGTCACGAGACCCCTCAGGGGTGGGTCACGTGACCCCTCGGGAGTGGGTCACGAGACCTCTCAGGGGTGGGTCACGTGATACCTCTGGAGTGGGTCACGAGACCCCTCAGGGGTGGGTCACGTGACCCCTCCGGGGTGGCTCCCTTGACGCCTCAGGGGTGGGTGACGTGACCCCTCAACAGTGGTTCAGGAGACACGTCAAAAGTGGGTCCCGTGACCCGAGGGAGGCTTGTGGTGGGGAGCCTGAGTGCGCACGCGCGGCCCGCTTATAGGCCCGAAATGAGCCAGCCGCGGCTCGGAGAAAAGCCATCTCCTGAGGGCCTCCCCATGTTCCTCCACTCCTCAAGGAGGACCCCTTTACGGATGGAAGAAAAGGGGGATCTTCGCAGTGGTGGGTTCGGGCCAGAGCGGTCTGCGGGTTTGCCTGCACGTACACCAGGTGCTCGCACAACGGGCCCAGGTGTTTGAGCCCCGTGGAGGCAGAGGGATGCTTATTGCTGGATGATAGTGTCCTGCAGGGTTAAGGGACGGCGTGGGCACTCCCAGGGCGACAGAGGGCACCTGGCCTTTAGAGAGTTCCCTGGAAAATTCCCCGCCCTGGCCCCTGGTCCACAAGTCTATCCTGCGTACAGTGTCTGTGCGACGCTGGGAGTGCTTCTGGGCAGTGTTGCCCAGGGGAAATCGCGTGGTCCTCTAGGTGGCAGGGAGGGCTCCTGTGTCCACGGACAGGTGCCCAGGGACCCTGTGGAACTGCTGTGACCTCTAAAGGGTGGGTCAGGTGAGCCAAGGGAGGTGTGTGCTTGGGAGCCTGAGTGCGCATGCGCGGCCCACGTATAGGCCCGAAACGAGCCAGCCGCGGCTCGGAGAAAAGCCATCTCCTGGGGGCCTCCCCATGTTCTTCCACTCCTCAAGCGTGACCCCTTTACGGATGGAGGAAAAGGGGGATCTTCGCAGTGGTGGGTTCGCGCCAGAGGGGTCTGCGGGTTTGCCTCCACGTACGCCAGGTGCCCGCACACCGGGCCCAGGTGTTTGAGCCCCGTGGAGGCAGAGGGCTGCTTATTGCTGGATGCAAGTGTCCTGCGGGGTCAAGGAACGGCATGGGCACTCCCCGGGCCACACAGGGCACCGGGCCCTTAGAGAGTTCCATGGGAAATCCCCCGCCCATGCCCCCGGTACCCAAGTCTGTCCTTAGCACACTGTCTGTGCGGGGCTGAAGGTACTGCTAGGCAGTGTGGCCTGTGGGAAATCGTGCGGTCCTCTGAGTGGCAGGGAGGGCTGCTGTTTCCCCGAACAGGTGCGCAGGGACCCTGTAAAACAGCTGTGACCCCTCAAGGTGGGTCATGTGACCCCTCAAGGGTGGGGCACGTGACCTCCCAAGGGTGGGTCAGGAGACCCCACAAGGGTGGGTCACGGGACCCCTCAAGGGTGGGTCACGAGACCCCTCAAGGGTTGGTCACGTGACCCCAAAAGGGTAGGTCACGAGACCCCTCAAGGGTGGGTCACGTGACCCCTCAGGGGTGGGTCACGTGACCTCTCGGGAGTGGGTCACGAGACCCCTCAGGGGTGGGTCACGTGACCCCTCGGGAGTGGGTCACGAGACCCCTCAAGGGTGGGTCACGTGACCCCTCGGGAGTGGGTCACGAGACCCCTCAGGGGTGGGTCACGTGACCCCTCGGGAGTGGGTCACGAGACCTCTCAGGGGTGGGTCACGTGATACCTCTGGAGTGGGTCACGAGACCCCTCAGGGGTGGGTCACGTGACCCCTCCGGGGTGGCTCCCGTGACCCCTCAGGGGTGGGTGACGTGACCCCTCAACAGTGGTTCAGGAGACACGTCAAGGGTGGGTCCCGTGACCCGAGGGAGGCTTGTGGTGGGGAGCCTGAGTGCGCTCGCGCGCCCCGCTTATAGGCCCGAAATGAGCCAGCCGCGGCTCGGAGAAAAGCCATCTCCTGGGGGCCTCCCCATGTTCCTCCACTCCTCAAGGAGGACCCCTTTACGGATGGAAGAAAAGGGGGATCTTCGCAGTGGTGGGTTCCGGCCAGAGGCGTCTGCGGGTTTGCCTGCACGTACGCCAGGTGCTCGCACAACGGGCCCAGGTGTTTGAGCCCCGTGGAGGCAGAGGGCTGCTTATTGCTGGATGATAGTGTCCTGCAGGGTTAAGGGACGGCGTGGGCACTCCCAGGGCCACAGAGGGCACCTGGCCTTTAGAGAGTTCCCTGGAAAATTCCTCGCCCAGGCCCTTGGTCCACAAGTCTATCCTGGGTACAGTGTCTGTGCGAGGCTGGGAGTGCTTCTGGGCAGTGTTCCCCAGGGGAAATCGCGTGGTCCTCTAGGTGGCAGGGAGGGCTCCTGTGTCCACGGACAGGTGCCCAGGGACCCTGTGGAACTGCTGTGACCTCTAAAGGGTGGGTCAGGTGAGCCAAGGGAGGTGTGTGCTTGGGAGCCTGAGTGCGCATGTGCGTCCCACGTATAGGCCCGAAACGAGCCAGCCGCGGCTTGGAGAAAAGCCATCTCCTGGGGGCCTCCCCATGTTCTTCCACTCCTCAAGAGTGACCCCTTTACGGATGGAGGAAAAGGGGGATCTTCGCAGTGGTGGGTTCGCGCCAGGGGGGTCTGCGGGTTTGCCTCCACGTACGCCAGGTGCCCGCACACCGGGCCCAGGTGTTTGAGCCCCGTGGAGGCAGAGGGCTGCTTATTGCTGGATGCAAGTGTCCTGCGGGGTCAAGGAACGGCATGGGCACTCCCCGGGCCACACAGGGCACCGGGCCCTTAGAGAGTTCCATGGGAAATCCCCCGCCCATGCCCCCGGTACCCAAGTCTGTCCTTAGCACACTGTCTGTGCGGGGCTGAAGGTACTGCTAGGCAGTGTGGCCTGTGGGAAATCGTGCGGTCCTCTGAGTGGCAGGGAGGGCTGCTGTTTCCCCGAACAGGTGCGCAGGGACCCTGTAAAACAGCTGTGACCTCTGAAGGTGGGTCATGTGACCCCTCAAGGGTGGGGCACGTGACCTCCCAAGGGTGGGTCAGGAGACCCCACAAGGGTGGGTCACGGGACCCCTCAAGGGTGGGTCACGAGACCCCTCAAGGGTTGGTCACGTGACCCCAAAAGGGTAGGTCACGAGACCCCTCAAGGGTGGGTCACGTGACCCCTCAGGGGTGGGTCACGTGACCCCTCGGGAGTAGGTCACGTGACCCCTCGGGAGTCGGTCACGAGACCCCTCAGGGGTGGGTCACGTGACCCCTCGGGAGTGGGTCACGAGACCCCTCATGGGTGGGTCACGTGATACCTCTGGTGTGGGTCACGAGACCCCTCAGGGGTGGGTCACGTGACCCCTCCGGGGTGGCTCCCGTGACGCCTCAGGGGTGGGTGACGTGACCCCTCAACAGTGGTTCAGGAGACACGTCAAGGGTGGGTCCCGTGACCCGAGGGAGGCTTGTGGTGGGGAGCCTGAGTGCGCACGCGCGGCCCGCTTATAGGCCCGAAATGAGCCAGCCGCGGCTCGGAGAAAAGCCATCTCCTGAGGGCCTCCCCATGTTCCTCCACTCCTCAAGGAGGACCCCTTTACGGATGGAAGAAAAGGGGGATCTTCGCAGTGGTGGGTTCGGGCCAGAGCGGTCTGCGGGTTTGCCTGCACGTACACCAGGTGCTCGCACAACGGGCCCAGGTGTTTGAGCCCCGTGGAGGCAGAGGGATGCTTATTGCTGGATGATAGTGTCCTGCAGGGTTAAGGGACGGCGTGGGCACTCCCAGGGCGACAGGGGGCACCTGGCCTTTAGAGAGTTCCCTGGAAAATTCCCCGCCCTGGCCCCTGGTCCACAAGTCTATCCTGGGTACAGTGTCTGTGCGACGCTGGGAGTGCTTCTGGGCAGTGTTCCCCAGGGGAAATCGCGTGGTCCTCTAGGTGGCAGGGAGGGCTCCTGTGTCCACGGACAGGTGCCCAGGGACCCTGTGGAACTGCTGTGACCTCTAAAGGGTGGGTCAGGTGAGCCAAGGGAGGTGTGTGCTTGGGAGCCTGAGTGCGCATGCGCGGCCCACAGATAGGCCCGAAACGAGCCAGCCGCGGCTCGGAGAAAAGCCATCTCCTGGGGGCCTCCCCATGTTCTTCCACTCCTCAAGCGTGACCCCTTTACGGATGGAGGAAAAGGGGGATCTTCGCAGTGGTGGGTTCGCGCCAGAGGGGTCTGCGGGTTTGCCTCCACGTACGCCAGGTGCCCGCACACCGGGCCCAGGTGTTTGAGCCCCGTGGAGGCAGAGGGCTGCTTATTGCTGGATGCAAGTGTCCTGCGGGGTCAAGGAACGGCATGGGCACTCCCCGGGCCACACAGGGCACCGGGCCCTTAGAGAGTTCCATGGGAAATCCCCCGCCCATGCCCCCAGTACCCAAGTCTGTCCTTAGCACACTGTCTGTGCGGGGCTGAAGGTACTGCTAGGCAGTGTGGCCTGTGGGAAATCGTGCGGTCCTCTGAGTGGCAGGGAGGGCTGCTGTTTCCCCGAACAGGTGCGCAGGGACCCTGTAAAACAGCTGTGACCTCTCAAGGTGGGTCATGTGACCCCTCAAGGGTGGGGCACGTGACCTCCCAAGGGTGGGTCAGGAGACCCCACAAGGGTGGGTCACGGGACCCCTCAAGGGTGGGTCACGAGACCCCTCAAGGGTTGGTCACGTGACCCCAAAAGGGTAGGTCACGAGACCCCTCAAGGGTGGGTCACGTGACCCCTCAGGGGTGGGTCACGTGACCTCTCGGGAGTGGGTCACGAGACCCCTCAGGGGTGGGTGACGTGACCCCTCAACAGTGGTTCAGGAGACACGTCAAGGGTGGGTCCCGTGACCCGAGGGAGGCTTGTGGTGGGGTGCCTGAGTGCGCACGCGCGGCCCGCTTATAGGCCGGAAATGAGCCAGCCGCGGTTCGGAGAAAAGCCATCTCCTGGGGGCCTCCCCATGTTCCTCCACTCCTCAAGGAGGACCCCTTTACGGATGGAAGAAAAGGGGGATCTTCGCAGTGGAGGGTTCGGGCCAGAGGGGTCTGCGGGTTTGCCTGCACGTACGCCAGGTGCTCGCACAACGGGCCCAGGTGTTTGAGCCCCGTGGAGGCAGAGGGCTGCTTATTGCTGGATGATAGTGTCCTGCAGGGTTAAGGGACGGCGTGGGCACTCCCAGGGCCACAGAGGGCACCTGGCCTTTAGAGAGTTCCCTGGAAAATTCCCCGCCCAGGCCCCTGGTCCACAAGTCTATCCTGCGTACAGTGTCTGTGCGAGGCTGGGAGTGCTTCTGGGCAGTGTTCCCCAGGGGAAATCGCGTGGTCCTCTAGGTGGCAGGGAGGGCTCCTGTGTCCACGGACAGGTGCCCAGGGACCCTGTGGAACTGCTGTGACCTCTAAAGGGTGGGTCAGGTGAGCCAAGGGAGGTGTGTGCTTGGGAGCCTGAGTGCGCATGCGCGGCCCACGTATAGGCCCGAAACGAGCCAGCCGCGGCTCGGAGAAAAGCCATCTCCTGGGGCCTCACCATGTTCTTCCACTCCTCAAGCGTGACCCCTTTACGGATGGAGGAAAAGGGGGATCTTCGCAGTGGTGGGTTCGCGCCAGAGGGGTCTGCGGGTTTGCCTCCACGTACGCCAGGTGCCCGCACACCGGGCCCAGGTGTTTGAGCCCCGTGGAGGCAGAGGGCTGCTTATTGCTGGATGCAAGTGTCCTGCGGGGTCAAGGAACGGCATGGGCACTCCCCAGGCCACACAGGGCACCGGGCCCTTAGAGAGTTCCATGGGAAATCCCCCGCCCATGCACCCGGTACCCAAGTCTGTCCTTAGCACACTGTCTGTGCGGGGCTGAAGGTACTGCTAGGCAGTGTGGCCTGTGGGAAATCGTGCGGTCCTCTGAGTGGCAGGGAGGGCTGCTGTTTTTCCGAACAGGTGCGCAGGGACCCTGTAAAACAGCTGTGACCTCTCAAGGTGGGTCATGTGACCCCTCAAGGGTGGGGCACGTGACCTCCCAAGGGTGGGTCAGGAGACCCCACAAGGGTGGGTCACGGGACCCCTCAAGGGTTGGTCACGTGACCCCAAAAGGGTAGGTCACGAGACCCCTCAAGGGTGGGTCACGTGACCCCTCAGGGGTGGGTCACGTGACCCCTCGGGAGTGGGTCACGAGACCCCTCAGGGGTGGGTCACGTGACCCCTCGGGAGTGGGTCACGAGACCCCTCAGGGGTGGGTCACGTGACCCCTCGGGAGTGGGTCACGAGACCCCTCAGTGGTGGGTCAGGTGATACCTCTGGAGTGGGTCACGAGACCCCTCAGGGGTGGGTCACGTGACCCCTCCGGGGTGGCTCCCGTGACCCCTCAGGGGTGGGTGACGTGACCCCTCAACAGTGGTTCAGGAGACACGTCAAGGGTGGGTCCCGTGACCCGAGGGAGGCTTGTGGTGGGGAGCCTGAGTGCGCACGCGCGGCCCGCTTATAGGCCCGAAATGAGCCAGCCGCGGCTCGGAGAAAAGCCATCTCCTGGGGGCCTCCCCATGTTCCTCCACTCCTCAAGGAGGACCCCTTTACGGATGGAAGAAAAGGGGGATCTTCGCAGTGGTGGGTTCCGGCCAGAGGCGTCTGCGGGTTTGCCTGCACGTACGCCAGGTGCTCGCACAACGGGCCCAGGTGTTTGAGCCCCGTGGAGGCAGAGGGCTGCTTATTGCTGGATGATAGTGTCCTGCAGGGTTAAGGGACGGCGTGGGCACTCCCAGGGCCACAGAGGGCACCTGGCCTTTAGAGAGTTCCCTGGAAAATTCCTCGCCCAGGCCCTTGGTCCACAAGTCTATCCTGGGTACAGTGTCTGTGCGAGGCTGGGAGTGCTTCTGGGCAGTGTTCCCCAGGGGAAATCGCGTGGTCCTCTAGGTGGCAGGGAGGGCTCCTGTGTCCACGGACAGGTGCCCAGGGACCCTGTGGAACTGGTGTGACCTCCAAAGGGTGGGTCAGGTGAGCCAAGGGAGGTGTGTGCTTGGGAGCCTGAGTGCGCATGCGCGGCCCACGTATAGGCCCGAAACGAGCCAGCCGCGGCTCGGAGAAAAGCCATCTCCTGGGGGCCTCCCCATGTTCTTCCACTCCTCAAGCGTGACCCCTTTACGGATGGAGGAAAAGGGGGATCTTCGCAGTGGTGGGTTCGCGCCAGAGGGGTCTGCGGGTTTGCCTCCACGTACGCCAGGTGCCCGCACACCGGGCCCAGGTGTTTGAGCCCCGTGGAGGCAGAGGGCTGCTTATTGCTGGATGCAAGTGTCCTGCGGGGTCAAGGAACGGCATGGGCACTCCCCGGGCCACACAGGGCACCGGGCCCTTAGAGAGTTCCATGGGAAATCCCCCGCCCATGCCCCCGGTACCCAAGTCTGTCCTTAGCACACTGTCTGTGCGGGGCTGAAGGTACTGCTAGGCAGTGTGGCCTGTGGGAAATCGTGCGGTCCTCTGAGTGGCAGGGAGGGCTGCTGTTTCCCCGAACAGGTGCGCAGGGACCCTGTAAAACAGCTGTGACCTCTCAAGGTGGGTCATGTGACCCCTCAAGGGTGGGGCACGTGACCTCCCAAGGGTGGGTCAGGAGACCCCACAAGGGTGGGTCACGGGACCCCTCAAGGGTGGGTCACGAGACCCCTCAAGGGTGGGTCACGTGACCCCTCAGGGGTGGGTCACGTGACCTCTCGGGAGTGGGTCACGTGACCCCTCGGGAGTGGATCTCGAGACCCCTCAGGGGTGGGTCACGTGACCCCTCGGGAGTGGGTCACGAGACCCCTCAGGGGTGGGTCACGTGATACCTCTGGAGTGGGTCACGAGACCCCTCAGGGGTGGGTCACGTGACCCCTCCGGGGTGGCTCCCGTGACCCCTCAGGGGTGGGTGATGTGACCCCTCAACAGTGGTTCAGGAGACACGTCAAGGGTGGGTCCCGTGACCCGAGGGAGACTTGTGGTGGGGAGCCTGAGTGCGCACGCGCGGCCCGCTTATAGGCCCGAAATGAGCCAGCCGCGGCTGGGAGAAAGGCCATCTCCTGGGGGCCTCCCCATGTTCCTCCACTCCTCAAGGAGGACCCCTTTACGGATGGAAGAAAAGGGGGATCTTCGCAGTGGTGGGTTCCGGCCAGAGGCGTCTGCGGGTTTGCCTGCACGTACGCCAGGTGCTCGCACAACGGGCCCAGGTGTTTGAGCCCCGTGGAGGCAGAGGGCTGCTTATTGCTGGATGATAGTGTCCTGCAGGGTTAAGGGACGGCGTGGGCACTCCCAGGGCCACAGAGGGCACCTGGCCTTTAGAGAGTTCCCTGGAAAATTCCTCGCCCAGGCCCTTGGTCCACAAGTCTATCCTGGGTACAGTGTCTGTGCGAGGCTGGGAGTGCTTCTGGGCAGTGTTCCCCAGGGGAAATCGCGTGGTCCTCTAGGTGGCAGGGAGGGCTCCTGTGTCCACGGACAGGTGCCCAGGGACCCTGTGGAACTGCTGTGACCTCTAAAGGGTGGGTCAGGTGAGCCAAGGGAGGTGTGTGCTTGGGAGCCTGAGTGCGCATGCGCGGCCCACGTATAGGCCCGAAACGAGCCAGCCGCGGCTCGGAGAAAAGCCATCTCCTGGGCCTCCCCATGTTCTTCCACTCCTCAAGCGTGACCCCTTTACGGATGGAGGAAAAGGGGGATCTTCGCAGTGGTGGGTTCGCGCCAGAGGGGTCTGCGGGTTTGCCTCCACGTACGCCAGGTGCCCGCACACCGGGCCCAGGTGTTTGAGCCCCGTGGAGGCAGAGGGCTGCTTATTGCTGGATGCAAGTGTCCTGCGGGGTCAAGGAACGGCATGGGCACTCCCCAGGCCACACAGGGCACCGGGCCCTTAGAGAGTTCCATGGGAAATCCCCCGCCCATGCACCCGGTACCCAAGTCTGTCCTTAGCACACTGTCTGTGCGGGGCTGAAGGTACTGCTAGGCAGTGTGGCCTGTGGGAAATCGTGCGGTCCTCTGAGTGGCAGGGAGGGCTGCTGTTTTTCCGAACAGGTGCGCAGGGACCCTGTAAAACAGCTGTGACCTCTCAAGGTGGGTCATGTGACCCCTCAAGGGTGGGGCACGTGACCTCCCAAGGGTGGGTCAGGAGACCCCACAAGGGTGGGTCACGGGACCCCTCAAGGGTGGGTCACGTGACCCCTCAGGTGTGGGTCACGCGACCCCTCGGGAGTGGGTCACGTGACGCCTCGGGAGTGGGTCACGAGACCCCTCAGGGATGGGTCACGTGACCCCTCGGGAGTGGGTCACGAGACCCCTCAGGGGTGGGTCACGTGATACCTCTGGAGTGGGTCACGAGACCCCTCAGGGGTGGGTCACGTGACCCCTCGGGAGTGGGTCACGAGACCCCTCAGTGGTGGGTCACGTGATACCTCGGGAGTGGGTCACGAGACCCCTCAGGGGTGGGTCACGTGACCCCTCCGGGGTGGCTCCCGTGACCCCTCAGGGGTGGGTGACGTGACCCCTCAACAGTGGTTCAGGAGACACGTCAACGGTGGGTCCCGTGACCCGAGGGAGGCTTGTGGTGGGGTGCCTGAGTGCGCACGCGCGGCCCGCTTATAGGCCCGAAATGAGCCAGCCGCGGTTCGGAGAAAAGCCATCTCCTGGGGGCCTCCCCATGTTCCTCCACTCCTCAAGGAGGACCCCTTTACGGATGGAAGAAAAGGGGGATCTTCGCAGTGGAGGGTTCGGGCCAGAGGGGTCTGCGGGTTTGCCTGCACGTACGCCAGGTGCTCGCACAACGGGCCCAGGTGTTTGAGCCCCGTGGAGGCAGAGGGCTGCTTATTGCTGGATGATAGTGTCCTGCAGGGTTAAGGGACGGCGTGGGCACTCCCAGGGCCACAGAGGGCACCTGGCCTTTAGAGAGTTCCCTGGAAAATTCCCCGCCCAGGCCCCTGGTCCACAAGTCTATCCTGCGTACAGTGTCTGTGCGAGGCTGGGAGTGCTTCTGGGCAGTGTTCCCCAGGGGAAATCGCGTGGTCCTCTAGGTGGCAGGGAGGGCTCCTGTGTCCACGGACAGGTGCCCAGGGACCCTGTGGAACTGCTGTGACCTCTAAAGGGTGGGTCAGGTGAGCCAAGGGAGGTGTGTGCTTGGGAGCCTGAGTGCGCATGCGCGGCCCACGTATAGGCCCGAAACGAGCCAGCCGCGGCTCGGAGAAAAGCCATCTCCTGGGCCTCCCCATGTTCTTCCACTCCTCAAGCGTGACCCCTTTACGGATGGAGGAAAAGGGGGATCTTCGCAGTGGTGGGTTCGCGCCAGAGGGGTCTGCGGGTTTGCCTCCACGTACGCCAGGTGCCCGCACACCGGGCCCAGGTGTTTGAGCCCCGTGGAGGCAGAGGGCTGCTTATTGCTGGATGCAAGTGTCCTGCGGGGTCAAGGAACGGCATGGGCACTCCCCGGGCCACACAGGGCACCGGGCCCTTAGAGAGTTCCATGGGAAATCCCCCGCCCATGCACCCGGTACCCAAGTCTGTCCTTAGCACACTGTCTGTGCGGGGCTGAAGGTACTGCTAGGCAGTGTGGCCTGTGGGAAATCGTGCGGTCCTCTGAGTGGCAGGGAGGGCTGCTGTTTTTCCGAACAGGTGCGCAGGGACCCTGTAAAACAGCTGTGACCTCTCAAGGTGGGTCATGTGACCCCTCAAGGGTGGGGCACGTGACCTCCCAAGGGTGGGTCAGGAGACCCCACAAGGGTGGGTCACGGGACCCCTCAAGGGTTGGTCACGTGACCCCAAAAGGGTAGGTCACGAGACCCCTCAAGGGTGGGTCACGTGACCCCTCAGGAGTGGGTCACGTGACCCCTCGGGAGTGGGTCACGAGACCCCTCAGGGGTGGGTCACGTGACCCCTCGGGAGTGGGTCACGAGACCCCTCAGGGGTGGGTCACGTGACCCCTCGGGAGTGGGTCACGAGACCCCTCAGTGGTGGGTCAGGTGATACCTCTGGAGTGGGTCACGAGACCCCTCAGGGGTGGGTCACGTGACCCCTCCGGGGTGGCTCCGGTGACCCCTCAGGGGTGGGTGACGTGACCCCTCAACAGTGGTTCAGGAGACACGTCAAGGGTGGGTCCCGTGACCCGAGGGAGGCTTGTGGTGGGGAGCCTGAGTGCGCACGCGCGGCCCGCTTATAGGCCCGAAATGAGCCAGCCGCGGCTCGGAGAAAAGCCATCTCCTGGGGGCCTCCCCATGTTCCTCCACTCCTCAAGGAGGACCCCTTTACGGATGGAAGAAAAGGGGGATCTTCGCAGTGGTGGGTTCCGGCCAGAGGCGTCTGCGGGTTTGCCTGCACGTACGCCAGGTGCTCGCACAACGGGCCCAGGTGTTTGAGCCCCGTGGAGGCAGAGGGCTGCTTATTGCTGGATGATAGTGTCCTGCAGGGTTAAGGGACGGCGTGGGCACTCCCAGGGCCACAGAGGGCACCTGGCCTTTAGAGAGTTCCCTGGAAAATTCCTCGCCCAGGCCCTTGGTCCACAAGTCTATCCTGGGTACAGTGTCTGTGCGAGGCTGGGAGTGCTTCTGGGCAGTGTTCCCCAGGGGAAATCGCGTGGTCCTCTAGGTGGCAGGGAGGGCTCCTGTGTCCACGGACAGGTGCCCAGGGACCCTGTGGAACTGGTGTGACCTCCAAAGGGTGGGTCAGGTGAGCCAAGGGAGGTGTGTGCTTGGGAGCCTGAGTGCGCATGCGCGGCCCACGTATATGCCCGAAACGAGCCAGCCGCGGCTCGGAGAAAAGCCATCTCCTGGGGGCCTCCCCATGTTCTTCCACTCCTCAAGCGTGACCCCTTTACGGATGGAGGAAAAGGGGGATCTTCGCAGTGGTGGGTTCGCGCCAGAGGGGTCTGCGGGTTTGCCTCCACGTACGCCAGGTGCCCGCACACCGGGCCCAGGTGTTTGAGCCCCGTGGAGGCAGAGGGCTGCTTATTGCTGGATGCAAGTGTCCTGCGGGGTCAAGGAACGGCATGGGCACTCCCCGGGCCACACAGGGCACCGGGCCCTTAGAGAGTTCCATGGGAAATCCCCCGCCCATGCCCCCGGTACCCAAGTCTGTCCTTAGCACACTGTCTGTGCGGGGCTGAAGGTACTGCTAGGCAGTGTGGCCTGTGGGAAATCGTGCGGTCCTCTGAGTGGCAGGGAGGGCTGCTGTTTCCCCGAACAGGTGCGCAGGGACCCTGTAAAACAGCTGTGACCTCTCAAGGTGGGTCATGTGACCCCTCAAGGGTGGGGCACGTGACCTCCCAAGGGTGGGTCAGGAGACCCCACAAGGGTGGGTCACGGGACCCCTCAAGGGTGGGTCACGAGACCCCTCAAGGGTGGGTCACGTGACCCCTCAGGGGTGGGTCACGTGACCTCTCGGGAGTGGGTCACGTGACCCCTCGGGAGTGGGTCACGAGACCCCTCAGGGGTGGGTCACGTGACCCCTCGGGAGTGGGTCACGAGACCCCTCAGGGGTGGGTCACGTGATACCTCTGGAGTGGGTCACGAGACCCCTCAGGGGTGGGTCACGTGACCCCTCCGGGGTGGCTCCCGTGACCCCTCAGGGGTGGGTGATGTGACCCCTCAACAGTGGTTCAGGAGACACGTCAAGGGTGGGTCCCGTGACCCGAGGGAGACTTGTGGTGGGGAGCCTGAGTGCGCACGCGCGGCCCGCTTATAGGCCCGAAATGAGCCAGCCGCGGCTGGGAGAAAGGCCATCTCCTGGGGGCCTCCCCATGTTCCTCCACTCCTCAAGGAGGACCCCTTTACGGATGGAAGAAAAGGGGGATCTTCGCAGTGGTGGGTTCCGGCCAGAGGCGTCTGCGGGTTTGCCTGCACGTACGCCAGGTGCTCGCACAACGGGCCCAGGTGTTTGAGCCCCGTGGAGGCAGAGGGCTGCTTATTGCTGGATGATAGTGTCCTGCAGGGTTAAGGGACGGCGTGGGCACTCCCAGGGCCACAGAGGGCACCTGGCCTTTAGAGAGTTCCCTGGAAAATTCCTCGCCCAGGCCCTTGGTCCACAAGTCTATCCTGGGTACAGTGTCTGTGCGAGGCTGGGAGTGCTTCTGGGCAGTGTTCCCCAGGGGAAATCGCGTGGTCCTCTAGGTGGCAGGGAGGGCTCCTGTGTCCACGGACAGGTGCCCAGGGACCCTGTGGAACTGCTGTGACCTCTAAAGGGTGGGTCAGGTGAGCCAAGGGAGGTGTGTGCTTGGGAGCCTGAGTGCGCATGCGCGGCCCACGTATAGGCCCGAAACGAGCCAGCCGCGGCTCGGAGAAAAGCCATCTCCTGGGGGCCTCCCCATGTTCTTCCACTCCTCAAGCGTGACCCCTTTACGGATGGAGGAAAAGGGGGATCTTCGCAGTGGTGGGTTCGCGCCAGGGGGTTCTGCGGGTTTGCCTCCACGTACGCCAGGTGCCCGCACACCGGGCCCAGGTGTTTGAGCCCCGTGGAGGCAGAGGGCTGCTTATTGCTGGATGCAAGTGTCCTGCGGGGTCAAGGAACGGCATGGGCACTCCCCGGGCCACTCAGGGCACCGGGCCCTTAGAGAGTTCCATGGGAAATCCCCCGCCCATGCCCCCGGTACCCAAGTCTGTCCTTAGCACACTGTCTGTGCGGGGCTGAAGGTACTGCTAGGCAGTGTGGCCTGTGGGAAATCGTGCGGTCCTCTGAGTGGCAGGGAGGGCTGCTGTTTCCCCGAACAGGTGCGCAGGGACCCTGTAAAACAGCTGTGACCTCTCAAGGTGGGTCATGTGACCCCTCAAGGGTGGGGCACGTGACCTCCCAAGGGTGGGTCAGGAGACCCCACAAGGGTGGGTCACGGGACCCCTCAAGGGTGGGTCACGAGACCCCTCAAGGGTTGGTCACGTGACCCCAAAAGTGTAGGTAACGAGACCCCTCAAGGGTGGGTCACGTGACCCCTCAGGGGTGGGTCACGTGACCCCTCGGGAGTGGGTCACGAGACCCCTCAGGGGTGGGTCACGTGACCCCTCGGGAGTGGGTCACGAGACCCCTCAGGGGTGGGTCACGTGACCCCTCAGTGGTGGGTCACGTGATACCTCTGGAGTGGGTCACGAGACCCCTCAGGGGTGGGTCACGTGACCCCTCCGGGGTGGCTCCCGTGACCCCTCAGGGGTGGGTGATGTGACTCCTCAACAGTGGTTCAGGAGACACGTCAAGGGTGGGTCCCGTGACCCGAGGGAGGCTTGTGGTGGGGAGCCTGAGTGCGCACGCGCGGCCCGCTTATAGGCCCGAAATGAGCCAGCCGCGGCTCGGAGAAAAGCCATCTCCTTGGGGCCTCCCCATGTTCCTCCACTCCTCAAGGAGGACCCCTTTACGGATGGAAGAAAAGGGGGATCTTCGCAGTGGTGGGTTCCGGCCAGAGGCGTCTGCGGGTTTGCCTGCACGTACGCCAGGTGCTCGCACAACGGGCCCAGGTGTTTGAGCCCCGTGGAGGCAGAGGGCTGCTTATTGCTGGATGATAGTGTCCTGCAGGGTTAAGGGACGGCGTGGGCACTCCCAGGGCCACAGAGGGCACCTGGCCTTTAGAGAGTTCCCTGGAAAATTCCTCGCCCAGGCCCTTGGTCCACAAGTCTATCCTGGGTACAGTGTCTGTGCGAGGCTGGGAGTGCTTCTGGGCAGTGTTCCCCAGGGGAAATCGCGTGGTCCTCTAGGTGGCAGGGAGGGCTCCTGTGTCCACGGTTAGGTGCCCAGGGACCCTGTGGAACTGCTGTGACCTCTAAAGGGTGGGTCAGGTGAGCCAAGGGAGGTGTGTGCTTGGGAGCCTGAGTGCGCATGCGCGGCCCACGTATAGGCCCGAAACGAGCCAGCCGCGGCTCGGAGAAAAGCCATCTCCTGGGGGCCTCCCCATGTTCCTCCACTCCTCAAGCGTGACCCCTTTACGGATGGAGGAAAAGGGGGATCTTCGCAGTGGTGGGTTCGCGCCAGAGGGGTCTGCGGGTTTGCCTCCACGTACGCCAGGTGCCCGCACACCGGGCCCAGGTGTTTGAGCCCCGTGGAGGCAGAGGGCTGCTTATTGCTGGATGCAAGTGTCCTGCGGGGTCAAGGAACGGCATGGGCACTCCCCGGGCCACACAGGGCACCGGGCCCTTAGAGAGTTCCATGGGAAATCCCCCGCCCATGCCCCCGGTACCCAAGTCTGTCCTTAGCACACTGTCTGTGCGGGGCTGAAGGTACTGCTAGGCAGTGTGGCCTGTGGGAAATCGTGCGGTCCTCTGAGTGGCAGGGAGGGCTGCTGTTTCCCCGAACAGGTGCGCAGGGACCCTGTAAAACAGCTGTCACCTCTCAAGGTGGGTCATGTGACCCCTCAAGGGTGGGGCACGTGACCTCCCAAGGGTGGGTCAGGAGACCCCTCAAGGGTGGGTCACGAGACCCCTCGGGAGTGGGTCACGAGACCCCTCACGGGTGGGTCCCGAGACCCCTCAAGGGTGGGTCACGTGACACCTCGGGAGTGGGTCACGAGACCCCTCAGGGGTGGGTCACGTGACCCCTCGGGAGTGGGTCACGAGACCCCTCAGGGGTGGGTCACGTGATACCTCTGGAGTGGGTCACGAGACCCCTCAGGGGTGGGTCACGTGACCCCTCCGGGGTGGCTCCCGTGACCCCTCAGGGGTGGGTGATGTGACCCCTCAACAGTGGTTCAGGAGACACGTCAAGGGTGGGTCCCGTGACCCGAGGGAGACTTGTGGTGGGGAGCCTGAGTGCGCACGCGCGGCCCGCTTATAGGCCCGAAATGAGCCAGCCGCGGCTGGGAGAAAGGCCATCTCCTGGGGGCCTCCCCATGTTCCTCCACTCCTCAAGGAGGACCCCTTTACGGATGGAAGAAAAGGGGGATCTTCGCAGTGGTGGGTTCCGGCCAGAGGCGTCTGCGGGTTTGCCTGCACGTACGCCAGGTGCTCGCACAACGGGCCCAGGTGTTTGAGCCCCGTGGAGGCAGAGGGCTGCTTATTGCTGGATGATAGTGTCCTGCAGGGTTAAGGGACGGCGTGGGCACTCCCAGGGCCACAGAGGGCACCTGGCCTTTAGAGAGTTCCCTGGAAAATTCCTCGCCCAGGCCCTTGGTCCACAAGTCTATCCTGGGTACAGTGTCTGTGCGAGGCTGGGAGTGCTTCTGGGCAGTGTTCCCCAGGGGAAATCGCGTGGTCCTCTAGGTGGCAGGGAGGGCTCCTGTGTCCACGGACAGGTGCCCAGGGACCCTGTGGAACTGCTGTGACCTCTAAAGGGTGGGTCAGGTGAGCCAAGGGAGGTGTGTGCTTGGGAGCCTGAGTGCGCATGCGCGGCCCACGTATAGGCCCGAAACGAGCCAGCCGCGGCTCGGAGAAAAGCCATCTCCTGGGCCTCCCCATGTTCTTCCACTCCTCAAGCGTGACCCCTTTACGGATGGAGGAAAAGGGGGATCTTCGCAGTGGTGGGTTCGCGCCAGAGGGGTCTGCGGGTTTGCCTCCACGTACGCCAGGTGCCCGCACACCGGGCCCAGGTGTTTGAGCCCCGTGGAGGCAGAGGGCTGCTTATTGCTGGATGCAAGTGTCCTGCGGGGTCAAGGAACGGCATGGGCACTCCCCAGGCCACACAGGGCACCGGGCCCTTAGAGAGTTCCATGGGAAATCCCCCGCCCATGCACCCGGTACCCAAGTCTGTCCTTAGCACACTGTCTGTGCGGGGCTGAAGGTACTGCTAGGCAGTGTGGCCTGTGGGAAATCGTGCGGTCCTCTGAGTGGCAGGGAGGGCTGCTGTTTTTCCGAACAGGTGCGCAGGGACCCTGTAAAACAGCTGTGACCTCTCAAGGTGGGTCATGTGACCCCTCAAGGGTGGGGCACGTGACCTCCCAAGGGTGGGTCAGGAGACCCCACAAGGGTGGGTCACGGGACCCCTCAAGGGTGGGTCACGTGACCCCTCAGGTGTGGGTCACGCGACCCCTCGGGAGTGGGTCACGTGACGCCTCGGGAGTGGGTCACGAGACCCCTCAGGGATGGGTCACGTGACCCCTCGGGAGTGGGTCACGAGACCCCTCAGGGGTGGGTCACGTGATACCTCTGGAGTGGGTCACGAGACCCCTCAGGGGTGGGTCACGTGACCCCTCGGGAGTGGGTCACGAGACCCCTCAGTGGTGGGTCACGTGATACCTCGGGAGTGGGTCACGAGACCCCTCAGGGGTGGGTCACGTGACCCCTCCGGGGTGGCTCCCGTGACCCCTCAGGGGTGGGTGACGTGACCCCTCAACAGTGGTTCAGGAGACACGTCAACGGTGGGTCCCGTGACCCGAGGGAGGCTTGTGGTGGGGTGCCTGAGTGCGCACGCGCGGCCCGCTTATAGGCCCGAAATGAGCCAGCCGCGGTTCGGAGAAAAGCCATCTCCTGGGGGCCTCCCCATGTTCCTCCACTCCTCAAGGAGGACCCCTTTACGGATGGAAGAAAAGGGGGATCTTCGCAGTGGAGGGTTCGGGCCAGAGGGGTCTGCGGGTTTGCCTGCACGTACGCCAGGTGCTCGCACAACGGGCCCAGGTGTTTGAGCCCCGTGGAGGCAGAGGGCTGCTTATTGCTGGATGATAGTGTCCTGCAGGGTTAAGGGACGGCGTGGGCACTCCCAGGGCCACAGAGGGCACCTGGCCTTTAGAGAGTTCCCTGGAAAATTCCCCGCCCAGGCCCCTGGTCCACAAGTCTATCCTGCGTACAGTGTCTGTGCGAGGCTGGGAGTGCTTCTGGGCAGTGTTCCCCAGGGGAAATCGCGTGGTCCTCTAGGTGGCAGGGAGGGCTCCTGTGTCCACGGACAGGTGCCCAGGGACCCTGTGGAACTGCTGTGACCTCTAAAGGGTGGGTCAGGTGAGCCAAGGGAGGTGTGTGCTTGGGAGCCTGAGTGCGCATGCGCGGCCCACGTATAGGCCCGAAACGAGCCAGCCGCGGCTCGGAGAAAAGCCATCTCCTGGGCCTCCCCATGTTCTTCCACTCCTCAAGCGTGACCCCTTTACGGATGGAGGAAAAGGGGGATCTTCGCAGTGGTGGGTTCGCGCCAGAGGGGTCTGCGGGTTTGCCTCCACGTACGCCAGGTGCCCGCACACCGGGCCCAGGTGTTTGAGCCCCGTGGAGGCAGAGGGCTGCTTATTGCTGGATGCAAGTGTCCTGCGGGGTCAAGGAACGGCATGGGCACTCCCCGGGCCACACAGGGCACCGGGCCCTTAGAGAGTTCCATGGGAAATCCCCCGCCCATGCACCCGGTACCCAAGTCTGTCCTTAGCACACTGTCTGTGCGGGGCTGAAGGTACTGCTAGGCAGTGTGGCCTGTGGGAAATCGTGCGGTCCTCTGAGTGGCAGGGAGGGCTGCTGTTTTTCCGAACAGGTGCGCAGGGACCCTGTAAAACAGCTGTGACCTCTCAAGGTGGGTCATGTGACCCCTCAAGGGTGGGGCACGTGACCTCCCAAGGGTGGGTCAGGAGACCCCACAAGGGTGGGTCACGGGACCCCTCAAGGGTTGGTCACGTGACCCCAAAAGGGTAGGTCACGAGACCCCTCAAGGGTGGGTCACGTGACCCCTCAGGGGTGGGTCACGTGACCCCTCGGGAGTGGGTCACGAGACCCCTCAGGGGTGGGTCACGTGACCCCTCGGGAGTGGGTCACGAGACCCCTCAGGGGTGGGTCACGTGACCCCTCGGGAGTGGGTCACGAGACCCCTCAGTGGTGGGTCAGGTGATACCTCTGGAGTGGGTCACGAGACCCCTCAGGGGTGGGTCACGTGACCCCTCCGGGGTGGCTCCGGTGACCCCTCAGGGGTGGGTGACGTGACCCCTCAACAGTGGTTCAGGAGACACGTCAAGGGTGGGTCCCGTGACCCGAGGGAGGCTTGTGGTGGGGAGCCTGAGTGCGCACGCGCGGCCCGCTTATAGGCCCGAAATGAGCCAGCCGCGGCTCGGAGAAAAGCCATCTCCTGGGGGCCTCCCCATGTTCCTCCACTCCTCAAGGAGGACCCCTTTACGGATGGAAGAAAAGGGGGATCTTCGCAGTGGTGGGTTCCGGCCAGAGGCGTCTGCGGGTTTGCCTGCACGTACGCCAGGTGCTCGCACAACGGGCCCAGGTGTTTGAGCCCCGTGGAGGCAGAGGGCTGCTTATTGCTGGATGATAGTGTCCTGCAGGGTTAAGGGACGGCGTGGGCACTCCCAGGGCCACAGAGGGCACCTGGCCTTTAGAGAGTTCCCTGGAAAATTCCTCGCCCAGGCCCTTGGTCCACAAGTCTATCCTGGGTACAGTGTCTGTGCGAGGCTGGGAGTGCTTCTGGGCAGTGTTCCCCAGGGGAAATCGCGTGGTCCTCTAGGTGGCAGGGAGGGCTCCTGTGTCCACGGACAGGTGCCCAGGGACCCTGTGGAACTGGTGTGACCTCCAAAGGGTGGGTCAGGTGAGCCAAGGGAGGTGTGTGCTTGGGAGCCTGAGTGCGCATGCGCGGCCCACGTATATGCCCGAAACGAGCCAGCCGCGGCTCGGAGAAAAGCCATCTCCTGGGGGCCTCCCCATGTTCTTCCACTCCTCAAGCGTGACCCCTTTACGGATGGAGGAAAAGGGGGATCTTCGCAGTGGTGGGTTCGCGCCAGAGGGGTCTGCGGGTTTGCCTCCACGTACGCCAGGTGCCCGCACACCGGGCCCAGGTGTTTGAGCCCCGTGGAGGCAGAGGGCTGCTTATTGCTGGATGCAAGTGTCCTGCGGGGTCAAGGAACGGCATGGGCACTCCCCGGGCCACACAGGGCACCGGGCCCTTAGAGAGTTCCATGGGAAATCCCCCGCCCATGCCCCCGGTACCCAAGTCTGTCCTTAGCACACTGTCTGTGCGGGGCTGAAGGTACTGCTAGGCAGTGTGGCCTGTGGGAAATCGTGCGGTCCTCTGAGTGGCAGGGAGGGCTGCTGTTTCCCCGAACAGGTGCGCAGGGACCCTGTAAAACAGCTGTGACCTCTCAAGGTGGGTCATGTGACCCCTCAAGGGTGGGGCACGTGACCTCCCAAGGGTGGGTCAGGAGACCCCACAAGGGTGGGTCACGGGACCCCTCAAGGGTGGGTCACGAGACCCCTCAAGGGTGGGTCACGTGACCCCTCAGGGGTGGGTCACGTGACCTCTCGGGAGTGGGTCACGTGACCCCTCGGGAGTGGGTCACGAGACCCCTCAGGGGTGGGTCACGTGACCCCTCGGGAGTGGGTCACGAGACCCCTCAGGGGTGGGTCACGTGATACCTCTGGAGTGGGTCACGAGACCCCTCAGGGGTGGGTCACGTGACCCCTCCGGGGTGGCTCCCGTGACCCCTCAGGGGTGGGTGATGTGACCCCTCAACAGTGGTTCAGGAGACACGTCAAGGGTGGGTCCCGTGACCCGAGGGAGACTTGTGGTGGGGAGCCTGAGTGCGCACGCGCGGCCCGCTTATAGGCCCGAAATGAGCCAGCCGCGGCTGGGAGAAAGGCCATCTCCTGGGGGCCTCCCCATGTTCCTCCACTCCTCAAGGAGGACCCCTTTACGGATGGAAGAAAAGGGGGATCTTCGCAGTGGTGGGTTCCGGCCAGAGGCGTCTGCGGGTTTGCCTGCACGTACGCCAGGTGCTCGCACAACGGGCCCAGGTGTTTGAGCCCCGTGGAGGCAGAGGGCTGCTTATTGCTGGATGATAGTGTCCTGCAGGGTTAAGGGACGGCGTGGGCACTCCCAGGGCCACAGAGGGCACCTGGCCTTTAGAGAGTTCCCTGGAAAATTCCTCGCCCAGGCCCTTGGTCCACAAGTCTATCCTGGGTACAGTGTCTGTGCGAGGCTGGGAGTGCTTCTGGGCAGTGTTCCCCAGGGGAAATCGCGTGGTCCTCTAGGTGGCAGGGAGGGCTCCTGTGTCCACGGACAGGTGCCCAGGGACCCTGTGGAACTGCTGTGACCTCTAAAGGGTGGGTCAGGTGAGCCAAGGGAGGTGTGTGCTTGGGAGCCTGAGTGCGCATGCGCGGCCCACGTATAGGCCCGAAACGAGCCAGCCGCGGCTCGGAGAAAAGCCATCTCCTGGGGGCCTCCCCATGTTCTTCCACTCCTCAAGCGTGACCCCTTTACGGATGGAGGAAAAGGGGGATCTTCGCAGTGGTGGGTTCGCGCCAGGGGGTTCTGCGGGTTTGCCTCCACGTACGCCAGGTGCCCGCACACCGGGCCCAGGTGTTTGAGCCCCGTGGAGGCAGAGGGCTGCTTATTGCTGGATGCAAGTGTCCTGCGGGGTCAAGGAACGGCATGGGCACTCCCCGGGCCACTCAGGGCACCGGGCCCTTAGAGAGTTCCATGGGAAATCCCCCGCCCATGCCCCCGGTACCCAAGTCTGTCCTTAGCACACTGTCTGTGCGGGGCTGAAGGTACTGCTAGGCAGTGTGGCCTGTGGGAAATCGTGCGGTCCTCTGAGTGGCAGGGAGGGCTGCTGTTTCCCCGAACAGGTGCGCAGGGACCCTGTAAAACAGCTGTGACCTCTCAAGGTGGGTCATGTGACCCCTCAAGGGTGGGGCACGTGACCTCCCAAGGGTGGGTCAGGAGACCCCACAAGGGTGGGTCACGGGACCCCTCAAGGGTGGGTCACGAGACCCCTCAAGGGTTGGTCACGTGACCCCAAAAGTGTAGGTAACGAGACCCCTCAAGGGTGGGTCACGTGACCCCTCAGGGGTGGGTCACGTGACCCCTCGGGAGTGGGTCACGTGACCCCTCGGGAGTGGGTCACGAGACCCCTCAGGGGTGGGTCACGTGACCCCTCAGTGGTGGGTCACGTGATACCTCTGGAGTGGGTCACGAGACCCCTCAGGGGTGGGTCACGTGACCCCTCCGGGGTGGCTCCCGTGACCCCTCAGGGGTGGGTGATGTGACTCCTCAACAGTGGTTCAGGAGACACGTCAAGGGTGGGTCCCGTGACCCGAGGGAGGCTTGTGGTGGGGAGCCTGAGTGCGCACGCGCGGCCCGCTTATAGGCCCGAAATGAGCCAGCCGCGGCTCGGAGAAAAGCCATCTCCTTGGGGCCTCCCCATGTTCCTCCACTCCTCAAGGAGGACCCCTTTACGGATGGAAGAAAAGGGGGATCTTCGCAGTGGTGGGTTCCGGCCAGAGGCGTCTGCGGGTTTGCCTGCACGTACGCCAGGTGCTCGCACAACGGGCCCAGGTGTTTGAGCCCCGTGGAGGCAGAGGGCTGCTTATTGCTGGATGATAGTGTCCTGCAGGGTTAAGGGACGGCGTGGGCACTCCCAGGGCCACAGAGGGCACCTGGCCTTTAGAGAGTTCCCTGGAAAATTCCTCGCCCAGGCCCTTGGTCCACAAGTCTATCCTGGGTACAGTGTCTGTGCGAGGCTGGGAGTGCTTCTGGGCAGTGTTCCCCAGGGGAAATCGCGTGGTCCTCTAGGTGGCAGGGAGGGCTCCTGTGTCCACGGTTAGGTGCCCAGGGACCCTGTGGAACTGCTGTGACCTCTAAAGGGTGGGTCAGGTGAGCCAAGGGAGGTGTGTGCTTGGGAGCCTGAGTGCGCATGCGCGGCCCACGTATAGGCCCGAAACGAGCCAGCCGCGGCTCGGAGAAAAGCCATCTCCTGGGGGCCTCCCCATGTTCCTCCACTCCTCAAGCGTGACCCCTTTACGGATGGAGGAAAAGGGGGATCTTCGCAGTGGTGGGTTCGCGCCAGAGGGGTCTGCGGGTTTGCCTCCACGTACGCCAGGTGCCCGCACACCGGGCCCAGGTGTTTGAGCCCCGTGGAGGCAGAGGGCTGCTTATTGCTGGATGCAAGTGTCCTGCGGGGTCAAGGAACGGCATGGGCACTCCCCGGGCCACACAGGGCACCGGGCCCTTAGAGAGTTCCATGGGAAATCCCCCGCCCATGCCCCCGGTACCCAAGTCTGTCCTTAGCACACTGTCTGTGCGGGGCTGAAGGTACTGCTAGGCAGTGTGGCCTGTGGGAAATCGTGCGGTCCTCTGAGTGGCAGGGAGGGCTGCTGTTTCCCCGAACAGGTGCGCAGGGACCCTGTAAAACAGCTGTCACCTCTCAAGGTGGGTCATGTGACCCCTCAAGGGTGGGGCACGTGACCTCCCAAGGGTGGGTCAGGAGACCCCTCAAGGGTGGGTCACGAGACCCCTCGGGAGTGGGTCACGAGACCCCTCACGGGTGGGTCCCGAGACCCCTCAAGGGTGGGTCACGTGACACCTCGGGAGTGGGTCACGAGACCCCTCAGGGGTGGGTCACGTGACCCCTCGGGAGTGGGTCACGAGACCCCTCAGGGGTGGGTCACGTGACCCCTCGGGAGTGGGTCACGAGACCCCTCAGGGGTGGGTCACGTGACCCCTCCGGGGTGGCTCCCGTGACCCCTCAGGGGTGGGTGACGTGACCCCTCAACAGTGGTTCAGGAGACACGTCAAGGGTGGTTCCCGTGACCTGAGGGAGGCTTGTGGTGGGGAGCCTGAGTGCGCACGCGCGGCCCGCTTAAAGGCCGGAAATGAGCCAGCCGCGGCTCGGAGAAAAGCCATCTCCTGGGGGCCTCCCCATGTTCCTCCACTCCTCAAGGAGGACCCCTTTACGGATGGAAGAAAAGGGGGATCTTCGCAGTGGTGGGTTCGGGCCAGAGCGGTCTGCGGGTTTGCCTGCACGTACGCCAGGTGCTCGCACAACGGGCCCAGGTGTTTGAGCCCCGTGGAGGCAGAGGGCTGCTTATTGCTGGATGATAGTGTCCTGCAGGGTTAAGGGACGGCGTGGGCACTCCCAGGGCCACAGAGGGCACCTGGCCTTTAGAGAGTTCCCTGGAAAATTCCCCGCCCAGGCCCCTGGTCCACAAGTCTATCCTGCGTACAGTGTCTGTGCGAGGCTGGGAGTGCTTCTGGGCAGTGTTCCCCAGGGGAAATCGCGTGGTCCTCTAGGTGGCAGGGAGGGCTCCTGTGTCCACGGACAGGTGCCCAGGGACCCTGTGGAACTGCTGTGACCTCTAAAGGGTGGGTCAGGTGAGCCAAGGGAGGTGTGTGCTTGGGAGCCTGAGTGCGCATGCGCGGCCCACGTATAGGCCCGAAACGAGCCAGCCGCGGCTCGGAGAAAAGCCATCTCCTGGGGGCCTCCCCATGTTCTTCCACTCCTCAAGCGTGACCCCTTTACGGATGGAGGAAAAGGGGGATCTTCGCAGTGGTGGGTTCACGCCAGAGGGGTCTGCGGGTTTGCCTCCACGTACGCCAGGTGCCCGCACACCGGGCCCAGGTGTTTGAGCCCCGTGGAGGCAGAGGGCTGCTTATTGCTGGATGCAAGTGTCCTGCGGGGTCAAGGAACGGCATGGGCACTACCCGGGCCACACAGGGCACCGGGCCCTTAGAGAGTTCCATGGGAAATCCCCCGCCCATGCCCCCGGTACCCAAGTCTGTCCTTAGCACACTGTCTGTGCGGGGCTGAAGGTACTGCTAGGCAGTGTGGCCTGTGGGAAATCGTGCGGTCCTCTGAGTGGCAGGGAGGGCTGCTGTTTCCCCGAACAGGTGCGCAGGGACCCTGTAAAACAGCTGTGACCTCTCAAGGTGGGTCATGTGACCCCTCAAGGGTGGGGCACGTGACCTCCCAAGGGTGGGTCAGGAGACCCCACAAGGGTGGGTCACGGGACCCCTCAAGGGTGGGTCACGAGACCCCTCAAGGGTTGGTCACGTGACCCCAAAAGGGTAGGTCACGAGACCCCTCAAGGGTGGGTCACGTGACCCCTCAGGGGTGGGTCACGTGACCCCTCAGAGGTGGGTCACGTGACCCCTCGGGAGTGGGTCACGAGACCCCTCAGGGGTGGGTCACGTGATACCTCTGGAGTGGGTCACGAGACCCCTCAGGGGTGGGTCACGTGACCCCTCCGGGGTGGCTCCCGTGACCCCTCAGGGGTGGGTGACGTGACCCCTCAACAGTGGTTCAGGAGACACGTCAAGGGTGGGTCCCGTGACCCGAGGGAGGCTTGTGGTGGGGTGCCTGACTGCGCACGCGCGGCCCGCTTATAGGCCCGAAATGAGCCAGCCGCGGCTCGGAGAAAAGCCATCTCCTGGGGGCCTCCCCATGTTCCTCCACTCCTCAAGGAGGACCCCTTTACGGATGGAAGAAAAGGGGTATCTTCGCAGTGGAGGGTTCGGGCCAGAGGGGTCTGCGGGTTTGCCTGCACGTACGCCAGGTGCTCGCACAACGGGCCCAGGTGTTTGAGCCCCGTGGAGGCAGAGGGCTGCTTATTGCTGGATGATAGTGTCCTGCAGGGTTAAGGGACGGCGTGGGCACTCCCAGGGCGACAGAGGGCACCTGGCCTTTAGAGAGTTCCCTGGAAAATTCCCCGCCCAGGCCCCTGGTCCACAAGTCTATCCTGCGTACAGTGTCTGTGCGACGCTGGGAGTGCTTCTGGGCAGTGTTCCCCAGGGGAAATCGCGTGGTCCTCTAGGTGGCAGGGAGGGCTCCTGTGTCCACGGACAGGTGCCCAGGGACCCTGTGGAACTGCTGTGACCTCTAAAGGGTGGGTCAGGTGAGCCAAGGGAGGTGTGTGCTTGGGAGCCTGAGTGCGCATGCGCGGCCCACGTATAGGCCCGAAACGAGCCAGCCGCGGCTCGGAGAAAAGCCATCTCCTGGGGCCTCCCCATGTTCTTCCACTCCTCAAGCGTGACCCCTTTACGGATGGAGGAAAAGGGGGATCTTCGCAGTGGTGGGTTCGCGCCAGAGGGGTCTGCGTGTTTGCCTCCACGTACGCCAGGTGCCCGCACACCGGGCCCAGGTGTTTGAGCCCCGTGGAGGCAGAGGGCTGCTTATTGCTGGATGCAAGTGTCCTGCGGGGTCAAGGAACGGCATGGGCACTCCCCGGGCCACACAGGGCACCGGGCCCTTAGAGAGTTCCATGGGAAATCCCCCGCCAATGCCCCCGGTACCCAAGTCTGTCCTTAGCACACTGTCTGTGCGGGGCTGAAGGTACTGCTAGGCAGTGTGGCCTGTGGGAAATCGTGCGGTCCTCTGAGTGGCAGGGAGGGCTGCTGTTTCCCCGAACAGGTGCGCAGGGACCCTGTAAAACAACTGTGACCTCTCAAGGTGGGTCATGTGACCCCTCAAGGGTGGGGCACGTGACCTCCCAAGGGTGGGTCAGGAGACCCCACAAGGGTGGGTCACGGGACCCCAAAAGGGTAGGTCACGAGACCCCTCAAGGGTGGGGCACGTGACCCCTCAGGGGTGGGTCACGTGACCCCTCGGGAGTGGGTCACGAGACCCCTCAGGGGTGGGTCACGTGATACCTCTGGAGTGGGTCACGTGACCCCTCGGGAGTGGGTCACGAGACCCCTCAGGGGTGGGTCACGTGATACCTCTGGAGTGGGTCACGAGACCCCTCAGGGGTGGGTCACGTGACCCCTCCGGGGTGGCTCCCCTGACCCCTCAGGGGTGGGTGACGTGACCCCTCAACAGTGGTTCAGGAGACACGTCAAGGGTGGGTCCCGTGACCCGAGGGAGGCTTGTGGTGGGGTGCCTGACTGCGCACTCGCGGCCCGCTTATAGGCCCGAAATGAGCCAGCCGCGGCTCGGAGAAAGGCCATCTCCTGGGGGCCTCCCCATGTTCCTCCACTCCTCAAGGAGGACCCCTTTACGGATGGAAGAAAAGGGGGATCTTCGCAGTGGTGGGTTCCGGCCAGAGGCGTCTGCGGGTTTGCCTGCACGTACGCCAGGTGCTCGCACAACGGGCCCAGGTGTTTGAGCCCCGTGGAGGCAGAGGGCTGCTTATTGCTGGATGATAGTGTCCTGCAGGGTTAAGGGACGGCGTGGGCACTCCCAGGGCCACAGAGGGCACCTGGCCTTTAGAGAGTTCCCTGGAAAATTCCCCGCCCAGGCCCCTGGTCCACAAGTCTATCCTGCGTACAGTGTCTGTGCGAGGCTGTGAGTGCTTCTGGGCAGTGTTCCCCAGGGGAAATCGCGTGGTCCTCTAGGTGGCAGGGAGGGCTCCTGTGTCCACGGACAGGTGCCCAGGGACCCTGTGGAACTGCTGTGACCTCTAAAGGGTGGGTCAGGTGAGCCAAGGGAGGTGTGTGCTTGGGAGCCTGAGTGCGCATGCGCGGCCCACGTATAGGCCCGAAACGAGCCAGCCGCGGCTCGGAGAAAAGCCATCTCCTGGGGGCCTCCCCATGTTCTTCCACTCCTCAAGCGTGACCCCTTTACGGATGGAGGAAAAGGGGGATCTTCGCAGTGGTGGGTTCACGCCAGAGGGGTCTGCGGGTTTGCCTCCACGTACGCCAGGTGCCCGCACACCGGGCCCAGGTGTTTGAGCCCCGTGGAGGCAGAGGGCTGCTTATTGCTGGATGCAAGTGTCCTGCGGGGTCAAGGAACGGCATGGGCACTACCCGGGCCACACAGGGCACCGGGCCCTTAGAGAGTTCCATGGGAAATCCCCCGCCCATGCCCCCGGTACCCAAGTCTGTCCTTAGCACACTGTCTGTGCGGGGCTGAAGGTACTGCTAGGCAGTGTGGCCTGTGGGAAATCGTGCGGTCCTCTGAGTGGCAGGGAGGGCTGATGTTTCCCCGAACAGGTGCGCAGGGACCCTGTAAAACAGCTGTGACCTCTCAAGGTGGGTCATGTGACCCCTCAAGGGTGGGGCACGTGACCTCCCAAGGGTGGGTCAGGAGACCCCACAAGGGTGGGTCACGGGACCCCTCAAGGGTGGGTCACGAGACCCCTCAAGGGTTGGTCACGTGACCCCAAAAGGGTAGGTCACGAGACCCCTCAAGGGTGGGTCACGTGACCCCTCAGGGGTGGGTCACGTGACCCCTCAGAGGTGGGTCACGTGACCCCTCGGGAGTGGGTCACGAGACCCCTCAGGGGTGGGTCACGTGATACCTCTGGAGTGGGTCACGAGACCCCTCAGGGGTGGGTCACGTGACCCCTCCGGGGTGGCTCCCGTGACCCCTCAGGGGTGGGTGACGTGACCCCTCAACAGTGGTTCAGGAGACACGTCAAGGGTGGGTCCCGTGACCCGAGGGAGGCTTGTGGTGGGGTGCCTGACTGCGCACGCGCGGCCCGCTTATAGGCCCGAAATGAGCCAGCCGCGGCTCGGAGAAAAGCCATCTCCTGGGGGCCTCCCCATGTTCCTCCACTCCTCAAGGAGGACCCCTTTACGGATGGAAGAAAAGGGGTATCTTCGCAGTGGAGGGTTCGGGCCAGAGGGGTCTGCGGGTTTGCCTGCACGTACGCCAGGTGCTCGCACAACGGGCCCAGGTGTTTGAGCCCCGTGGAGGCAGAGGGCTGCTTATTGCTGGATGATAGTGTCCTGCAGGGTTAAGGGACGGCGTGGGCACTCCCAGGGCGACAGAGGGCACCTGGCCTTTAGAGAGTTCCCTGGAAAATTCCCCGCCCAGGCCCCTGGTCCACAAGTCTATCCTGCGTACAGTGTCTGTGCGACGCTGGGAGTGCTTCTGGGCAGTGTTCCCCAGGGGAAATCGCGTGGTCCTCTAGGTGGCAGGGAGGGCTCCTGTGTCCACGGACAGGTGCCCAGGGACCCTGTGGAACTGCTGTGACCTCTAAAGGGTGGGTCAGGTGAGCCAAGGGAGGTGTGTGCTTGGGAGCCTGAGTGCGCATGCGCGGCCCACGTATAGGCCCGAAACGAGCCAGCCGCGGCTCGGAGAAAAGCCATCTCCTGGGGGCCTCCCCATGTTCTTCCACTCCTCAAGCGTGACCCCTTTACGGATGGAGGAAAAGGGGGATCTTCGCAGTGGTGGGTTCGCGCCAGAGGGGTCTGCGTGTTTGCCTCCACGTACGCCAGGTGCCCGCACACCGGGCCCAGGTGTTTGAGCCCCGTGGAGGCAGAGGGCTGCTTATTGCTGGATGCAAGTGTCCTGCGGGGTCAAGGAACGGCATGGGCACTCCCCGGGCCACACAGGGCACCGGGCCCTTAGAGAGTTCCATGGGAAATCCCCCGCCAATGCCCCCGGTACCCAAGTCTGTCCTTAGCACACTGTCTGTGCGGGGCTGAAGGTACTGCTAGGCAATGTGGCCTGTGGGAAATCGTGCGGTCCTCTGAGTGGCAGGGAGGGCTGCTGTTTCCCCGAACAGGTGCGCAGGGACCCTGTAAAACAACTGTGACCTCTCAAGGTGGGTCATGTGACCCCTCAAGGGTGGGGCACGTGACCTCCCAAGGGTGGGTCAGGAGACCCCACAAGGGTGGGTCACGGGACCCCAAAAGGGTAGGTCACGAGACCCCTCAAGGGTGGGGCACGTGACCCCTCAGGGGTGGGTCACGTGACCCCTCGGGAGTGGGTCACGAGACCCCTCAGGGGTGGGTCACGTGATACCTCTGGAGTGGGTCACGTGACCCCTCGGGAGTGGGTCACGAGACCCCTCAGGGGTGGGTCACGTGATACCTCTGGAGTGGGTCACGAGACCCCTCAGGGGTGGGTCACGTGACCCCTCCGGGGTGGCTCCCCTGACCCCTCAGGGGTGGGTGACGTGACCCCTCAACAGTGGTTCAGGAGACACGTCAAGGGTGGGTCCCGTGACCCGAGGGAGGCTTGTGGTGGGGTGCCTGACTGCGCACTCGCGGCCCGCTTATAGGCCCGAAATGAGCCAGCCGCGGCTCGGAGAAAGGCCATCTCCTGGGGGCCTCCCCATGTTCCTCCACTCCTCAAGGAGGACCCCTTTACGGATGGAAGAAAAGGGGGATCTTCGCAGTGGTGGGTTCACGCCAGAGGGGTCTGCGGGTTTGCCTCCACGTACGCCAGGTGCCCCGCACACCGGGCCCAGGTGTTTGAGCCCCGTGGAGGCAGAGGGCTGCTTATTGCTGGATGCAAGTGTCCTGCGGGGTCAAGGAACGGCATGGGCACTACCCGGGCCACACAGGGCACCGGGCCCTTAGAGAGTTCCATGGGAAATCCCCCGCCCATGCCCCCGGTACCCAAGTCTGTCCTTAGCACACTGTCTGTGCGGGGCTGAAGGTACTGCTAGGCAGTGTGGCCTGTGGGAAATCGTGCGGTCCTCTGAGTGGCAGGGAGGGCTGCTGTTTCCCCGAACAGGTGCGCAGGGACCCTGTAAAACAGCTGTGACCTCTCAAGGTGGGTCATGTGACCCCTCAAGGGTGGGGCACGTGACCTCCCAAGGGTGGGTCAGGAGACCCCACAAGGGTGGGTCACGGGACCCCTCAAGGGTGGGTCACGAGACCCCTCAAGGGTTGGTCACGTGACCCCAAAAGGGTAGGTCACGAGACCCCTCAAGGGTGGGTCACGTGACCCCTCAGGGGTGGGTCACGTGACCCCTCAGAGGTGGGTCACGTGACCCCTCGGGAGTGGGTCACGAGACCCCTCAGGGGTGGGTCACGTGATACCTCTGGAGTGGGTCACGAGACCCCTCAGGGGTGGGTCACGTGACCCCTCCGGGGTGGCTCCCGTGACCCCTCAGGGGTGGGTGACGTGACCCCTCAACAGTGGTTCAGGAGACACGTCAAGGGTGGGTCCCGTGACCCGAGGGAGGCTTGTGGTGGGGTGCCTGACTGCGCACGCGCGGCCCGCTTATAGGCCCGAAATGAGCCAGCCGCGGCTCGGAGAAAAGCCATCTCCTGGGGGCCTCCCCATGTTCCTCCACTCCTCAAGGAGGACCCCTTTACGGATGGAAGAAAAGGGGTATCTTCGCAGTGGAGGGTTCGGGCCAGAGGGGTCTGCGGGTTTGCCTGCACGTACGCCAGGTGCTCGCACAACGGGCCCAGGTGTTTGAGCCCCGTGGAGGCAGAGGGCTGCTTATTGCTGGATGATAGTGTCCTGCAGGGTTAAGGGACGGCGTGGGCACTCCCAGGGCGACAGAGGGCACCTGGCCTTTAGAGAGTTCCCTGGAAAATTCCCCGCCCAGGCCCCTGGTCCACAAGTCTATCCTGCGTACAGTGTCTGTGCGACGCTGGGAGTGCTTCTGGGCAGTGTTCCCCAGGGGAAATCGCGTGGTCCTCTAGGTGGCAGGGAGGGCTCCTGTGTCCACGGACAGGTGCCCAGGGACCCTGTGGAACTGCTGTGACCTCTAAAGGGTGGGTCAGGTGAGCCAAGGGAGGTGTGTGCTTGGGAGCCTGAGTGCGCATGCGCGGCCCACGTATAGGCCCGAAACGAGCCAGCCGCGGCTCGGAGAAAAGCCATCTCCTGGGGCCTCCCCATGTTCTTCCACTCCTCAAGCGTGACCCCTTTACGGATGGAGGAAAAGGGGGATCTTCGCAGTGGTGGGTTCGCGCCAGAGGGGTCTGCGTGTTTGCCTCCACGTACGCCAGGTGCCCGCACACCGGGCCCAGGTGTTTGAGCCCCGTGGAGGCAGAGGGCTGCTTATTGCTGGATGCAAGTGTCCTGCGGGGTCAAGGAACGGCATGGGCACTCCCCGGGCCACACAGGGCACCGGGCCCTTAGAGAGTTCCATGGGAAATCCCCCGCCAATGCCCCCGGTACCCAAGTCTGTCCTTAGCACACTGTCTGTGCGGGGCTGAAGGTACTGCTAGGCAGTGTGGCCTGTGGGAAATCGTGCGGTCCTCTGAGTGGCAGGGAGGGCTGCTGTTTCCCCGAACAGGTGCGCAGGGACCCTGTAAAACAACTGTGACCTCTCAAGGTGGGTCATGTGACCCCTCAAGGGTGGGGCACGTGACCTCCCAAGGGTGGGTCAGGAGACCCCACAAGGGTGGGTCACGGGACCCCAAAAGGGTAGGTCACGAGACCCCTCAAGGGTGGGGCACGTGACCCCTCAGGGGTGGGTCACGTGACCCCTCGGGAGTGGGTCACGAGACCCCTCAGGGGTGGGTCACGTGATACCTCTGGAGTGGGTCACGTGACCCCTCGGGAGTGGGTCACGAGACCCCTCAGGGGTGGGTCACGTGATACCTCTGGAGTGGGTCACGAGACCCCTCAGGGGTGGGTCACGTGACCCCTCCGGGGTGGCTCCCCTGACCCCTCAGGGGTGGGTGACGTGACCCCTCAACAGTGGTTCAGGAGACACGTCAAGGGTGGGTCCCGTGACCCGAGGGAGGCTTGTGGTGGGGTGCCTGACTGCGCACTCGCGGCCCGCTTATAGGCCCGAAATGAGCCAGCCGCGGCTCGGAGAAAGGCCATCTCCTGGGGGCCTCCCCATGTTCCTCCACTCCTCAAGGAGGACCCCTTTACGGATGGAAGAAAAGGGGGATCTTCGCAGTGGTGGGTTCCGGCCAGAGGCGTCTGCGGGTTTGCCTGCACGTACGCCAGGTGCTCGCACAACGGGCCCAGGTGTTTGAGCCCCGTGGAGGCAGAGGGCTGCTTATTGCTGGATGATAGTGTCCTGCAGGGTTAAGGGACGGCGTGGGCACTCCCAGGGCCACAGAGGGCACCTGGCCTTTAGAGAGTTCCCTGGAAAATTCCCCGCCCAGGCCCCTGGTCCACAAGTCTATCCTGCGTACAGTGTCTGTGCGAGGCTGTGAGTGCTTCTGGGCAGTGTTCCCCAGGGGAAATCGCGTGGTCCTCTAGGTGGCAGGGAGGGCTCCTGTGTCCACGGACAGGTGCCCAGGGACCCTGTGGAACTGCTGTGACCTCTAAAGGGTGGGTCAGGTGAGCCAAGGGAGGTGTGTGCTTGGGAGCCTGAGTGCGCATGCGCGGCCCACGTATAGGCCCGAAACGAGCCAGCCGCGGCTCGGAGAAAAGCCATCTCCTGGGGGCCTCCCCATGTTCTTCCACTCCTCAAGCGTGACCCCTTTACGGATGGAGGAAAAGGGGGATCTTCGCAGTGGTGGGTTCACGCCAGAGGGGTCTGCGGGTTTGCCTCCACGTACGCCAGGTGCCCGCACACCGGGCCCAGGTGTTTGAGCCCCGTGGAGGCAGAGGGCTGCTTATTGCTGGATGCAAGTGTCCTGCGGGGTCAAGGAACGGCATGGGCACTACCCGGGCCACACAGGGCACCGGGCCCTTAGAGAGTTCCATGGGAAATCCCCCGCCCATGCCCCCGGTACCCAAGTCTGTCCTTAGCACACTGTCTGTGCGGGGCTGAAGGTACTGCTAGGCAGTGTGGCCTGTGGGAAATCGTGCGGTCCTCTGAGTGGCAGGGAGGGCTGATGTTTCCCCGAACAGGTGCGCAGGGACCCTGTAAAACAGCTGTGACCTCTCAAGGTGGGTCATGTGACCCCTCAAGGGTGGGGCACGTGACCTCCCAAGGGTGGGTCAGGAGACCCCACAAGGGTGGGTCACGGGACCCCTCAAGGGTGGGTCACGAGACCCCTCAAGGGTTGGTCACGTGACCCCAAAAGGGTAGGTCACGAGACCCCTCAAGGGTGGGTCACGTGACCCCTCAGGGGTGGGTCACGTGACCCCTCAGAGGTGGGTCACGTGACCCCTCGGGAGTGGGTCACGAGACCCCTCAGGGGTGGGTCACGTGATACCTCTGGAGTGGGTCACGAGACCCCTCAGGGGTGGGTCACGTGACCCCTCCGGGGTGGCTCCCGTGACCCCTCAGGGGTGGGTGACGTGACCCCTCAACAGTGGTTCAGGAGACACGTCAAGGGTGGGTCCCGTGACCCGAGGGAGGCTTGTGGTGGGGTGCCTGACTGCGCACGCGCGGCCCGCTTATAGGCCCGAAATGAGCCAGCCGCGGCTCGGAGAAAAGCCATCTCCTGGGGGCCTCCCCATGTTCCTCCACTCCTCAAGGAGGACCCCTTTACGGATGGAAGAAAAGGGGTATCTTCGCAGTGGAGGGTTCGGGCCAGAGGGGTCTGCGGGTTTGCCTGCACGTACGCCAGGTGCTCGCACAACGGGCCCAGGTGTTTGAGCCCCGTGGAGGCAGAGGGCTGCTTATTGCTGGATGATAGTGTCCTGCAGGGTTAAGGGACGGCGTGGGCACTCCCAGGGCGACAGAGGGCACCTGGCCTTTAGAGAGTTCCCTGGAAAATTCCCCGCCCAGGCCCCTGGTCCACAAGTCTATCCTGCGTACAGTGTCTGTGCGACGCTGGGAGTGCTTCTGGGCAGTGTTCCCCAGGGGAAATCGCGTGGTCCTCTAGGTGGCAGGGAGGGCTCCTGTGTCCACGGACAGGTGCCCAGGGACCCTGTGGAACTGCTGTGACCTCTAAAGGGTGGGTCAGGTGAGCCAAGGGAGGTGTGTGCTTGGGAGCCTGAGTGCGCATGCGCGGCCCACGTATAGGCCCGAAACGAGCCAGCCGCGGCTCGGAGAAAAGCCATCTCCTGGGGGCCTCCCCATGTTCTTCCACTCCTCAAGCGTGACCCCTTTACGGATGGAGGAAAAGGGGGATCTTCGCAGTGGTGGGTTCGCGCCAGAGGGGTCTGCGTGTTTGCCTCCACGTACGCCAGGTGCCCGCACACCGGGCCCAGGTGTTTGAGCCCCGTGGAGGCAGAGGGCTGCTTATTGCTGGATGCAAGTGTCCTGCGGGGTCAAGGAACGGCATGGGCACTCCCCGGGCCACACAGGGCACCGGGCCCTTAGAGAGTTCCATGGGAAATCCCCCGCCAATGCCCCCGGTACCCAAGTCTGTCCTTAGCACACTGTCTGTGCGGGGCTGAAGGTACTGCTAGGCAATGTGGCCTGTGGGAAATCGTGCGGTCCTCTGAGTGGCAGGGAGGGCTGCTGTTTCCCCGAACAGGTGCGCAGGGACCCTGTAAAACAACTGTGACCTCTCAAGGTGGGTCATGTGACCCCTCAAGGGTGGGGCACGTGACCTCCCAAGGGTGGGTCAGGAGACCCCACAAGGGTGGGTCACGGGACCCCAAAAGGGTAGGTCACGAGACCCCTCAAGGGTGGGGCACGTGACCCCTCAGGGGTGGGTCACGTGACCCCTCGGGAGTGGGTCACGAGACCCCTCAGGGGTGGGTCACGTGATACCTCTGGAGTGGGTCACGTGACCCCTCGGGAGTGGGTCACGAGACCCCTCAGGGGTGGGTCACGTGATACCTCTGGAGTGGGTCACGAGACCCCTCAGGGGTGGGTCACGTGACCCCTCCGGGGTGGCTCCCCTGACCCCTCAGGGGTGGGTGACGTGACCCCTCAACAGTGGTTCAGGAGACACGTCAAGGGTGGGTCCCGTGACCCGAGGGAGGCTTGTGGTGGGGTGCCTGACTGCGCACTCGCGGCCCGCTTATAGGCCCGAAATGAGCCAGCCGCGGCTCGGAGAAAGGCCATCTCCTGGGGGCCTCCCCATGTTCCTCCACTCCTCAAGGAGGACCCCTTTACGGATGGAAGAAAAGGGGGATCTTCGCAGTGGTGGGTTCCGGCCAGAGGCGTCTGCGGGTTTGCCTGCACGTACGCCAGGTGCTCGCACAACGGGCCCAGGTGTTTGAGCCCCGTGGAGGCAGAGGGCTGCTTATTGCTGGATGATAGTGTCCTGCAGGGTTAAGGGACGGCGTGGGCACTCCCAGGGCCACAGAGGGCACCTGGCCTTTAGAGAGTTCCCTGGAAAATTCCTCGCCCAGGCCCTTGGTCCACAAGTCTATCCTGGGTACAGTGTCTGTGCGAGGCTGGGAGTGCTTCTGGGCAGTGTTCCCCAGGGGAAATCGCGTGGTCCTCTAGGTGGCAGGGAGGGCTCCTGTGTCCACGGACAGGTGCCCAGGGACCCTGTGGAACTGCTGTGACCTCTAAAGGGTGGGTCAGGTGAGCCAAGGGAGGTGTGTGCTTGGGAGCCTGAGTGCGCATGTGCGGCCCACGTATAGGCCCGAAACGAGCCAGCCGCGGCTTGGAGAAAAGCCATCTCCTGGGGGCCTCCCCATGTTCTTCCACTCCTCAAGCGTGACCCCTTTACGGATGGAGGAAAAGGGGGATCTTCGCAGTGGTGGGTTCGCGCCAGGGGGGTCTGCGGGTTTGCCTCCACGTACGCCAGGTGCCCGCACACCGGGCCCAGGTGTTTGAGCCCCGTGGAGGCAGAGGGCTGCTTATTGCTGGATGCAAGTGTCCTGCGGGGTCAAGGAACGGCATGGGCACTCCCCGGGCCACACAGGGCACCGGGCCCTTAGAGAGTTCCATGGGAAATCCCCCGCCCATGCCCCCGGTACCCAAGTCTGTCCTTAGCACACTGTCTGTGCGGGGCTGAAGGTACTGCTAGGCAGTGTGGCCTGTGGGAAATCGTGCGGTCCTCTGAGTGGCAGGGAGGGCTGCTGTTTCCCCGAACAGGTGCGCAGGGACCCTGTAAAACAGCTGTGACCTCTGAAGGTGGGTCATGTGACCCCTCAAGGGTGGGGCACGTGACCTCCCAAGGGTGGGTCAGGAGACCCCACAAGGGTGGGTCACGAGACCCCTCAAGGGTTGGTCACGTGACCCCAAAAGTGTAGGTCACGAGACCCCTCAAGGGTGGGTCACGAGACCCCTCAAGGGTGGGTCACGTGACCCCTCAGGGGTGGATCACGTGACCCCTCGGGAGTGGGTCACGTGACCCCTCGGGAGTGGGTCACGAGACCCCTCAGGGGTGGGTCACGTGACCCCTCGGGAGTGGGTCACGAGACCCCTCAGGGGTGTGTCACGTGACCCCTCAGGGGTGGGTCACGTGACCCCTCGGGAGTGGGTCACGAGACCCCTCAGGGGTGGGTCACGTGATACCTCTGGAGTGGGTCACGAGACACCTCAGGGGTGGGTCACGTGACACCTCCAGGGTGGCTCCCGTGACCCCTCAGGGGTGGGTGACGTGACCCCTCAACAGTGGTTCAGGAGACACGTCAAGGGTGGGTCCCGTGACCCGAGGGAGGCTTGTGGTGGGGAGCCTGAGTGCGCACGCGCGGCCCGCTTATAGGCCCGAAATGAGCCAGCCGCGGCTCGGAGAAAGGCCATCTCCTGGGGGCCTCCCCATGTTCCTCCACTCCTCAAGGAGGACCCCTTTACGGATGGAAGAAAAGGGGGATCTTCGCAGTGGTGGGTTCCGGCCAGAGGCGTCTGCGGGTTTGCCTGCACGTACGCCAGGTGCTCGCACAACGGGCCCAGGTGTTTGAGCCCCGTGGAGGCAGAGGGCTGCTTATTGCTGGATGATAGTGTCCTGCAGGGTTAAGGGACGGCGTGGGCACTCCCAGGGCCACAGAGGGCACCTGGCCTTTAGAGAGTTCCCTGGAAAATTCCTCGCCCAGGCCCTTGGTCCACAAGTCTATCCTGGGTACAGTGTCTGTGCGAGGCTGGGAGTGCTTCTGGGCAGTGTTCCCCAGGGGAAATCGCGTGGTCCTCTAGGTGGCAGGGAGGGCTCCTGTGTCCACGGACAGGTGCCCAGGGACCCTGTGGAACTGCTGTGACCTCTAAAGTGTGGGTCAGGTGAGCCAAGGGTGGTGTGTGCTTGGGAGCCTGAGTGCGCATGCGCGGCCCACGTATAGGCCCGAAACGAGCCAGCCGCGGCTCGGAGAAAAGCCATCTCCTGGGGGCCTCCCCATGTTCTTCCACTCCTCAAGCGTGACCCCTTTACGGATGGAGGAAAAGGGGGATCTTCGCAGTGGTGGGTTCGCGCCAGGGGGGTCTGCGGGTTTGCCTCCACGTACGCCAGGTGCCCGCACACCGGGCCCAGGTGTTTGAGCCCAGTGGAGGCAGAGGGCTGCTTATTGCTGGATGCACTGTCCTGCGGGGTCAAGGAACGGCATGGGCACTCCCCGGGCCACACAGGGCACCGGGCCCTTAGAGAGTTCCATGGGAAATCCCCCGCCCATGCCCCCGGTACCCAAGTCTGTCCTTAGCACACTGTCTGTGCGGGGCTGAAGGTACTGCTAGGCAGTGTGGCCTGTGGGAAATCGTGCGGTCCTCTGAGTGGCAGGGAGGGCTGCTGTTTCCCCGAACAGGTGCGCAGGGACCCTGTAAAACAGCTGTGACCTCTCAAGGTGGGTCATGTGACCCCTCAAGGGTGGGGCACGTGACCTCCCAAGGGTGGGTCAGAAGACCCGACAAGGGTGGGTCACGGGACCCCTCAAGGGTGGGGCACGTGACCTCCCAAGGGTGGGTCAGGAGACCCCACAAGGGTGGGTCACGGGACCCCTCAAGGGTTGGTCACGTGACCCCAAAAGGGTAGGTCCCGAGACCCCTCAAGGGTGGGTCACGTGACCCCTCAGGGGTGGGTCACGTGACCCCTCGGGAGTGGGTCACGAGACCCCTCAGGGGTGGGTCACGTGACCCCTCGGGAGTGGGTCACGAGACCCCTCAGGGGTGGGTCACGTGACCCCTCGGGAGTGGGTCACGAGACCCCTCAGGGGTGGGTCACGAGACCCCTCAGGGGTGGGTCACGTGACCCCTCGGGAGTAGGTCACGAGACCTCTCAGGGGTGGGTCACGTGATACCTCTGGATTGGGTCACGAGACCCCTCAGGGGTGGGTCACGTGACCCCTCCGGGGTGGCTCCCGTGACCCCTCAGGGGTGGGTGACGTGACCCCTCAACAGTGGTTCAGGAGACACGTCAAGGGTGGGTCCCGTGACCCGAGGGAGGCTTGTGGTGGGGAGCCTGAGTGCGCACGCGCGCCCCGCTTATAGGCCCGAAATGAGCCAGCCGCGGCTCGGAGAAAAGCCATCTCCTGGGGGCCTCCCCATGTTCCTCCACTCCTCAAGGAGGACCCCTTTACGGATGGAAGAAAAGGGGGATCTTCGCAGTGGTGGGTTCCGGCCAGAGGCGTCTGCGGGTTTGCCTGCACGTACGCCAGGTGCTCGCACAACTGGCCCAGGTGTTTGAGCCCCGTGGAGGCAGAGGGCTGCTTATTGCTGGATGATAGTGTCCTGCAGGGTTAAGGGACGGCGTGGGCACTCCCAGGGCCACAGAGGGCACCTGGCCTTTAGAGAGTTCCCTGGAAAATTCCTCGCCCAGGCCCTTGGTCCACAAGTCTATCCTGGGTACAGTGTCTGTGCGAGGCTGGGAGTGCTTCTGGGCAGTGTTCCCCAGGGGAAATCGCGTGGTCCTCTAGGTGGCAGGGAGGGCTCCTGTGTCCACGGACAGGTGCCCAGGGACCCTGTGGAACTGCTGTGACCTCTAAAGGGTGGGTCAGGTGAGCCAAGGGAGGTGTGTGCTTGGGAGCCTGAGTGCGCATGCGCGGCCCACGTATAGGCCCGAAACGAGCCAGCCGCGGCTCGGAGAAAAGCCATCTCCTGGGGGCCTCCCCATGTTCTTCCACTCCTCAAGCGTGACCCATTTACGGATGGAGGAAAAGGGGGATCTTCGCAGTGGTGGGTTCACGCCAGGGGGGTCTGCGGGTTTGCCTCCACGTACGCCAGGTGCCCGCACACCGGGCCCAGGTGTTTGAGCCCCGTGGAGGCAGAGGGCTGCTTATTGCTGGATGCAAGTGTCCTGCGGGGTCAAGGAACGGCATGGGCACTCCCCGGGCCACACAGGGCACCGGGCCCTTAGAGAGTTCCATGGGAAATCCCCCGCCCATGCCCCCGGTACCCAAGTCTGTCCTTAGCACACTGTCTGTGCGGGGCTGAAGGTACTGCTAGGCAGTGTGGCCTGTGGGAAATCGTGCGGTCCTCTGAGTGGCAGGGAGGGCTGCTGTTTCCCCGAACAGGTGCGCAGGGACCCTGTAAAACAGCTGTGACCTCTCAAGGTGGGTCATGTGACCCCTCAAGGGTGGGGCACGTGACCTCCCAAGGGTGGGTCAGGAGACCCCACAAGGGTGGGTCACGAGACCCCTCAAGGGTTGGTCACGTGACCCCAAAAGGGTAGGTCACGAGACCCCTCAAGGGTGGGTCACGTGACCCCTCAGGGGTGGGTCACGTGACCCCTCGGGAGTGGGTCACGTGACCCCTCGGGAGTGGGTCACGAGACCCCTCAGGGGTGGGTCACGTGACCCCTCGGGAGTGGGTCACGAGACCCCTCATGGGTGGGTCACGTGATACCTCTGGAGTGGGTCACGAGACCCCTCAGGGGTGGGTCACGTGACCCCTCCGGGGTGGCTCCCGTGACGCCTCAGGGGTGGGTGACGTGACCCCTCAACAGTGGTTCAGGAGACACGTCAAGGGTGGGTCCCGTGACCCGAGGGAGGCTTGTGGTGGGGAGCCTGAGTGCGCACGCGCGGCCCGCTTATAGGCCCGAAATGAGCCAGCCGCGGCTCGGAGAAAAGCCATCTCCTGAGGGCCTCCCCATGTTCCTCCACTCCTCAAGGAGGACCCCTTTACGGATGGAAGAAAAGGGGGATCTTCGCAGTGGTGGGTTCCGGCCAGAGGCGTCTGCGGGTTTGCCTGCACTTACGCCAGGTGCTCGCACAACGGGCCCAGGTGTTTGAGCCCCGTGGAGTCAGAGGGCTGCTTATTGCTGGATGATAGTGTCCTGCAGGGTTAAGGGACGGCGTGGGCACTCCCAGGGCCACAGAGGGCACCTGGCCTTTAGAGAGTTCCCTGGAAAATTCCTCGCCCAGGCCCTTGGTCCACAAGTCTATCCTGCGTACAGTGTCTGTGCGACGCTGGGAGTGCTTCTGGGCAGTGTTCCCCAGGGGAAATCGCGTGGTCCTCTAGGTGGCAGGGAGGGCTCCTGTGTCCACGGACAGGTGCCCAGGGACCCTGTGGAACTGCTGTGACCTCTAAAGAGTGGGTCAGGTGAGCCAAGGGAGGTGTGTGCTTGGGAGCCTGAGTGCGCATGCGCGGCCCACGTATAGGCCCGAAACGAGCCAGCCGCGGCTCGGAGAAAAGCCATCTCCTGGGGGCCTCCCCATGTTCTTCCACTCCTCAAGCGTGACCCCTTTACGGATGGAGGAAAAGGGGGATCTTCGCAGTGGTGGGTTCGCGCCAGGGGGGTCTGCGGGTTTGCCTCCACGTACGCCAGGTGCCCGCACACCGGGCCCAGGTGTTTGAGCCCCGTGGAGGCAGAGGGCTGCTTATTGCTGGATGCAAGTGTCCTGCGGGGTCAAGGAACGGCATGGGCACTCCCCGGGCCACACAGGGCACCGGGCCCTTAGAGAGTTCCATGGGAAATCCCCCGCCCATGCCCCCGGTACCCAAGTCTGTCCTTAGCACACTGTCTGTGCGGGGCTGAAGGTACTGCTAGGCAGTGTGGCCTGTGGGAAATCGTGCGGTCCTCTGAGTGGCAGGGAGGGCTGCTGTTTCCCCGAACAGGTGCGCAGGGACCCTGTAAAACAGCTGTGACCTCTCAAGGTGGGTCATGTGACCCCTCAAGGGTGGGGCACGTGACCTCCCAAGGGTGGGTCAGAAGACCCGACAAGGGTGGGTCACGGGACCCCTCAAGGGTGGGTCACGAGACCCCTCAAGGGTTGGTCACGTGACCCCAAAAGGGTAGGTCACGAGACCCTTCAAGGGTGGGTCACGTGACCGTTAAGGGGTGGATCACGTGACCCCTCGGGAGTGGGTCACGTGACCCCTCGGGAGTGGGTCACGAGACCCCTCAGGGGTGGGTCACGTGACCCCTCGGGAGTGGGTCACGAGACCCCTCAGGGGTGTGTCACGTGACCCCTCAGGGGTGGGTCACGTGACCCCTCGGGAGTGGGTCACGAGACCCCTCAGGGGTGGGTCACGTGATACCTCTGGAGTGGGTCACGAGACACCTCAGGGGTGGGTCACGTGACACCTCCAGGGTGGCTCCCGTGACCCCTCAGGGGTGGGTGACGTGACCCCTCAACAGTGGTTCAGGAGACACGTCAAGGGTGAGTCCCGTGACCCGAGGGAGGCTTGTGGTGGGGAGCCTGAGTGCGCACGCGCGGCCCGCTTATAGGCCCGAAATGAGCCAGCCGCGGCTCGGAGAAAGGCCATCTCCTGGGGGCCTCCCCATGTTCCTCCACTCCTCAAGGAGGACCCCTTTACGGATGGAAGAAAAGGGGGATCTTCGCAGTGGTGGGTTCCGGCCAGAGGCGTCTGCGGGTTTGCCTGCACGTACGCCAGGTGCTCGCACAACGGGCCCAGGTGTTTGAGCCCCATGGAGGCAGAGGGCTGCTTATTGCTGGATGATAGTGTCCTGCAGGGTTAAGGGACGGCGTGGGCACTCCCAGGGCCACAGAGGGCACCTGGCCTTTAGAGAGTTCCCTGGAAAATTCCCCGCCCAGGCCCCTGGTCCACAAGTCTATCCTGCGTACAGTGTCTGTGCGAGGCTGGGAGTGCTTCTGGGCAGTGTTCCCCAGGGGAAATCGCGTGGTCCTCTAGGTGGCAGGGAGGGCTCCTGTGTCCACGGACAGGTGCCCAGGGACCCTGTGGAACTGCTGTGACCTCTAAAGGGTGGGTCAGGTGAGCCAAGGGAGGTGTGTGCTTGGGAGCCTGAGTGCGCATGCGCGGCCCACGTATAGGCCCGAAAAGAGCCAGCCGCGGCTCGGAGAAAAGCCATCTCCTGGGGGCCTCCCCATGTTCTTCCACTCCTCAAGCGTGACCCCTTTACGGATGGAGGAAAAGGGGGATCTTCGCAGTGGTGGGTTCGCGCCAGGGGGGTCTGCGGGTTTGCCTCCACGTACGCCAGGTGCCCGCACACCGGGCCCAGGTGTTTGAGCCCCGTGGAGGCAGAGGGCTGCTTATTGCTGGATGCAAGTGTCCTGCGGGGTCAAGGAACGGCATGGGCACTCCCCGGGCCACACAGGGCACCGGGCCCTTAGAGAGTTCCATGGGAAATCCCCCGCCCATGCCCCCGGTACCCAAGTCTGTCCTTAGCACACTGTCTGTGCGGGGCTGAAGGTACTGCTAGGCAGTGTGGCCTGTGGGAAATCGTGCGGTCCTCTGAGTGGCAGGGAGGGCTGCTGTTTCCCCGAACAGGTGCGCAGGGACCCTGTAAAACAGCTGTGACCTCTGAAGGTGGGTCATGTGACCCCTCAAGGGTGGGGCACGTGACCTCCGAAGGGTGGGTCAGGAGACCCCACAAGGGTGGGTCACGGGACCCCTCAAGGGTTGGTCACGTGACCCCAAAAAGGGTAGGTCACGAGACCCCTCAAGGGTGGGTCACGTGACCCCTCAGGGGTGGGTCACGTGACCCCTCGGGAGTGGGTCACGAGACCCCTCAGGGGTGGGTCACGTGACCCCTCGGGAGTGGGTCACGAGACCCCTCAGGGGTGGGTCACGTGACCCCTCGGGAGTGGGTCACGAGACCCCTCAGGGGTGGGTCACGTGACCCCTCGGGAGTGGGTCACGAGACCCCTCAGGGGTGGGTCACGTGACCCCTCGGGAGTGGGTCACGAGACCCCTCAGGGGTGGGTCACGTGACCCCTCGGGAGTGGGTCACGAGACCTCTCAGGGGTGGGTCACGTGATACCTCTGGAGTGGGTCACGAGACCCCTCAGGGGTGGGTCACGTGACCCCTCCGGGGTGGCTCCCGTGACCCCTCAGGGGGTGGGTGACGTGACCCCTCAACAGTGGTTCAGGAGACACGTCAAGGGTGGGTCCCGTGACCCGAGGGAGGCTTGTGGTGGGGAGCCTGAGTGCGCACGCGCGGCCCGCTTATAGGCCCGAAATGAGCCAGCCGCGGCTCGGAGAAAGGCCATCTCCTGGGGGCCTCCCCATGTTCCTCCACTCCTCAAGGAGGACCCCTTTACGGATGGAAGAAAAGGGGGATCTTCGCAGTGGTGGGTTCGGGCCAGAGCGGTCTGCGGGTTTGCCTGCACGTACGCCAGGTGCTCGCACAACGGGCCCAGGTGTTTGAGCCCCGTGGAGGCAGAGGGCTGCTTATTGCTGGATGATAGTGTCCTGCAGGGTTAAGGGACGGCGTGGGCACTCCCAGGGCCACAGAGGGCACCTGGCCTTTAGAGAGTTCCCTGGAAAATTCCTCGCCCAGGCCCTTGGTCCACAAGTCTATCCTGGGTACAGTGTCTGTGCCAGGCTGGGAGTGCTTCTGGGCAGTGTTCCCCAGGGGAAATCGCGTGGTCCTCTAGGTGGCAGGGAGGGCTCCTGTGTCCACGGACAGGTGCCCAGGGACCCTGTGGAACTGCTGTGACCTCTAAAGGGTGGGTCAGGTGAGCCAAGGGAGGTGTGTGCTTGGGAGCCTGAGTGCGCATGCGCGGCCCACGTATAGGCCCGAAACGAGCCAGCCGCGGCTCGGAGAAAAGCCATCTCCTGGGGGCCTCCCCATGTTCTTCCACTCCTCAAGCGTGACCCCTTTACGGATGGAGGAAAAGGGGGATCTTCGCAGTGGTGGGTTCGCGCCAGGGGGGTCTGCGGGTTTGCCTCCACGTACGCCAGGTGCCCGCACACCGGGCCCAGGTGTTTGAGCCCCGTGGAGGCAGAGGGCTGCTTATTGCTGGATGCAAGTGTCCTGCGGGGTCAAGGAACGGCATGGGCACTCCCCGGGCCACACAGGGCACCGGGCCCTTAGAGAGTTCCATGGGAAATCCCCCGCCCATGCCCCCGGTACCCAAGTCTGTCCTTAGCACACTGTCTGTGCGGGGCTGAAGGTACTGCTAGGCAGTGTGGCCTGTGGGAAATCGTGCGGTCCTCTGAGTGGCAGGGAGGGCTGCTGTTTCCCCGAACAGGTGCGCAGGGACCCTGTAAAACAGCTGTGACCTCTCAAGGTGGGTCATGTGACCCCTCAAGGGTGGGGCACGTGACCTCCCAAGGGTGGGTCAGGAGACCCCACAAGGGTGGGTCACGGGACCCCTCAAGGGTTGGTCACGTGACCCCAAAAGGGTAGGTCCCGAGACCCCTCAAGCGTGGGTCACGTGACCCCTCAGGGGTGGGTCACGTGACCCCTCGGGAGTGGGTCACGAGACCCCTCAGGGGTGGGTCACGTGACCCCTCGGGAGTGGGTCACGAGACCCCTCAGGGGTGGGTCACGTGACCCCTCGGGAGTGGGTCACGAGACCCCTCAGGGGTAGGTCACGTGACCCCTCGGGAGTGGGTCACGAGACCTCTCAGGGGTGGGTCACGTGATACCTCTGGATTGGGTCACGAGACCCCTCAGGGGTGGGTCACGTGACCCCTCCGGGGTGGCTCCCGTGACCCCTCAGGGGTGGGTGACGTGACCCCTCAACAGTGGTTCAGGAGACACGTCAAGGGTGGGTCCCGTGACCCGAGGGAGGCTTGTGGTGGGGAGCCTGAGTGCGCACGCGCGCCCCGCTTATAGGCCCGAAATGAGCCAGCCGCGGCTCGGAGAAAAGCCATCTCCTGGGGGCCTCCCCATGTTCCTCCACTCCTCAAGGAGGACCCCTTTACGGATGGAAGAAAAGGGGGATCTTCGCAGTGGTGGGTTCCGGCCAGAGGCGTCTGCGGGTTTGCCTGCACGTACGCCAGGTGCTCGCACAACGGGCCCAGGTGTTTGAGCCCCGTGGAGGCAGAGGGCTGCTTATTGCTGGATGATAGTGTCCTGCAGGGTGAAGGGACGGCGTGGGCACTCCCAGGGCCACAGAGGGCACCTGGCCTTTAGAGAGTTCCCTGGAAAATTCCTCGCCCAGGCCCTTGGTCCACAAGTCTATCCTGGGTACAGTGTCTGTGCGAGGCTGGGAGTGCTTCTGGGCAGTGTTCCCCAGGGGAAATCGCGTGGTCCTCTAGGTGGCAGGGAGGGCTCCTGTGTCCACGGACAGGTGCCCCGGGACCCTGTGGAACTGCTGTGACCTCTAAAGGGTGGGTCAGGTGAGCCAAGGGAGGTGTGTGCTTGGGAGCCTGAGTGCGCATGCGCGGCCCACGTATAGGCCCGAAACGAGCCAGCCGCGGCTCGGAGAAAAGCCATCTCCTGGGGGCCTCCCCATGTTCTTCCACTCCTCAAGCGTGACCCCTTTACGGATGGAGGAAAAGGGGGATCTTCGCAGTGGTGGGTTCGCGCCAGGGGGGTCTGCGGGTTTGCCTCCACGTACGCCAGGTGCCCGCACACCGGGCCCAGGTGTTTGAGCCCCGTGGAGGCAGAGGGCTGCTTATTGCTGGATGCAAGTGTCCTGCGGGGTCAAGGAACGGCATGGGCACTCCCCGGGCCACACAGGGCACCGGGCCCTTAGAGAGTTCCATGGGAAATCCCCCGCCCATGCCCCCGGTACCCAAGTCTGTCCTTAGCACACTGTCTGTGCGGGGCTGAAGGTACTGCTAGGCAGTGTGGCCTGTGGGAAATCGTGCGGTCCTCTGAGTGGCAGGGAGGGCTGCTGTTTCCCCGAACAGGTGCGCAGGGACCCTGTAAAACAGCTGTGACCTCTCAAGGTGGGTCATGTGACCCCTCAAGGGTGGGGCACGTGACCTCCCAAGGGTGGGTCAGGAGACCCCACAAGGGTGGGTCACGAGACCCCTCAAGGGTTGGTCACGTGACCCCAAAAGGGTAGGTCACGAGACCCCTCAAGGGTGGGTCACGTGACCCCTCAGGGGTGGGTCACGTGACCCCTCGGGAGTGGGTCACGTGACCCCTCGGGAGTGGGTCACGAGACCCCTCAGGGGTGGGTCACGTGACCCCTCGGGAGTGGGTCACGAGACCCCTCATGGGTGGGTCACGTGATACCTCTGGAGTGGGTCACGAGACCCCTCAGGGGTGGGTCACGTGACCCCTCCGGGGTGGCTCCCGTGACGCCTCAGGGGTGGGTGACGTGACCCCTCAACAGTGGTTCAGGAGACACGTCAAGGGTGGGTCCCGTGACCCGAGGGAGGCTTGTGGTGGGGAGCCTGAGTGCGCACGCGCGGCCCGCTTATAGGCCCGAAATGAGCCAGCCGCGGCTCGGAGAAAAGCCATCTCCTGAGGGCCTCCCCATGTTCCTCCACTCCTCAAGGAGGACCCCTTTACGGATGGAAGAAAAGGGGGATCTTCGCAGTGGTGGGTTCCGGCCAGAGGCGTCTGCGGGTTTGCCTGCACGTACGCCAGGTGCTCGCACAACGGGCCCAGGTGTTTGAGCCCCGTGGAGGCAGAGGGCTGCTTATTGCTGGATGATAGTGTCCTGCAGGGTTAAGGGACGGCGTGGGCACTCCCAGGGCCACAGAGGGCACCTGGCCTTTAGAGAGTTCCCTGGAAAATTCCTCGCCCAGGCCCTTGGTCCACAAGTCTATCCTGCGTACAGTGTCTGTGCGACGCTGGGAGTGCTTCTGGGCAGTGTTCCACAGGGGAAATCGCGTGGTCCTCTAGGTGGCAGGGAGGGCTCCTGTGGCCACGGACAGGTGCCCAGGGACCCTGTGGAACTGCTGTGACCTCTAAAGAGTGGGTCAGGTGAGCCAAGGGAGGTGTGTGCTTGGGAGCCTGAGTGCGCATGCGCGGCCCACGTATAGGCCCGAAACGAGCCAGCCGCGGCTCGGAGAAAAGCCATCTCCTGGGGGCCTCCCCATGTTCTTCCACTCCTCAAGCGTGACCCCTTTACGGATGGAGGAAAAGGGGGATCTTCGCAGTGGTGGGTTCGCGCCAGGGGGGTCTGCGGGTTTGCCTCCACGTACGCCAGGTGCCCGCACACCGGGCCCAGGTGTTTGAGCCCCGTGGAGGCAGAGGGCTGCTTATTGCTGGATGCAAGTGTCCTGCGGGGTCAAGGAACGGCATGGGCACTCCCCGGGCCACACAGGGCACCGGGCCCTTAGAGAGTTCCATGGGAAATCCCCCGCCCATGCCCCCGGTACCCAAGTCTGTCCTTAGCACACTGTCTGTGCGGGGCTGAAGGTACTGCTAGGCAGTGTGGCCTGTGGGAAATCGTGCGGTCCTCTGAGTGGCAGGGAGGGCTGCTGTTTCCCCGAACAGGTGCGCAGGGACCCTGTAAAACAGCTGTGACCTCTCAAGGTGGGTCATGTGACCCCTCAAGGGTGGGGCACGTGACCTCCCAAGGGTGGGTCAGAAGACCCGACAAGGGTGGGTCACGGGACCCCTCAAGGGTGGGTCACGAGACCCCTCAAGGGTTGGTCACGTGACCCCAAAAGGGTAGGTCACGAGACCCCTCAAGGGTGGGTCACGTGACCGTTAAGGGGTGGATCACGTGACCCCTCGGGAGTGGGTCACGTGACCCCTCGGGAGTGGGTCACGAGACCCCTCAGGGGTGGGTCACGTGACCCCTCGGGAGTGGGTCACGAGACCCCTCAGGGGTGTGTCACGTGACCCCTCAGGGGTGGGTCACGTGACCCCTCGGGAGTGGGTCACGAGACCCCTCAGGGGTGGGTCACGTGATACCTCTGGAGTGGGTCACGAGACACCTCAGGGGTGGGTCACGTGACACCTCCAGGGTGGCTCCCGTGACCCCTCAGGGGTGGGTGACGTGACCCCTCAACAGTGGTTCAGGAGACACGTCAAGGTTGGGTCCCGTGACCCGAGGGAGGCTTGTGGTGGGGAGCCTGAGTGCGCACGCGCGGCCCGCTTATAGGCCCGAAATGAGCCAGCCGCGGCTCGGAGAAAGGCCATCTCCTGGGGGCCTCCCCATGTTCCTCCACTCCTCAAGGAGGACCCCTTTACGGATGGAAGAAAAGGGGGATCTTCGCAGTGGTGGGTTCCGGCCAGAGGCGTCTGCGGGTTTGCCTGCACGTACGCCAGGTGCTCGCACAACGGGCCCAGGTGTTTGAGCCCCATGGAGGCAGAGGGCTGCTTATTGCTGGATGATAGTGTCCTGCAGGGTTAAGGGACGGCGTGGGCACTCCCAGGGCCACAGAGGGCACCTGGCCTTTAGAGAGTTCCCTGGAAAATTCCCCGCCCAGGCCCCTGGTCCACAAGTCTATCCTGCGTACAGTGTCTGTGCGAGGCTGGGAATGCTTCTGGGCAGTGTTCCCCAGGGGAAATCGCGTGGTCCTCTAGGTGGCAGGGAGGGCTCCTGTGTCCACGGACAGGTGCCCAGGGACCCTGTGGAACTGCTGTGACCTCTAAAGGGTGGGTCAGGTGAGCCAAGGGAGGTGTGTGCTTGGGAGCCTGAGTGCGCATGCGCGGCCCACGTATAGGCCCGAAACGAGCCAGCCGCGGCTCGGAGAAAAGCCATCTCCTGGGGGCCTCCCCATGTTCTTCCACTCCTCAAGCGTGACCCCTTTACGGATGGAGGAAAAGGGGGATCTTCGCAGTGGTGGGTTCGCGCCAGGGGGGTCTGCGGGTTTGCCTCCACGTACGCCAGGTGCCCGCACACCGGGCCCAGGTGTTTGAGCCCCGTGGAGGCAGAGGGCTGCTTATTGCTGGATGCAAGTGTCCTGCGGGGTCAAGGAACGGCATGGGCACTCCCCGGGCCACACAGGGCACCGGGCCCTTAGAGAGTTCCATGGGAAATCCCCCGCCCATGCCCCCGGTACCCAAGTCTGTCCTTAGCACACTGTCTGTGCGGGGCTGAAGGTACTGCGCTAGGCAGTGTGGCCTGTGGGAAATCGTGCGGTCCTCTGAGTGGCAGGGAGGGCTGCTGTTTCCCCGAACAGGTGCGCAGGGACCCTGTAAAACAGCTGTGACCTCTGAAGGTGGGTCATGTGACCCCTCAAGGGTGGGGCACGTGACCTCCCAAGGGTGGGTCAGGAGACCCCACAAGGGGTGGGTCACGGGACCCCTCAAGGGTTGGTCACGTGACCCCAAAAAGGGTAGGTCACGAGACCCCTCAAGGGTGGGTCACGTGACCCCTCAGGGGTGGGTCACGTGACCCCTCGGGAGTGGGTCACGAGACCCCTCAGGGGTGGGTCACGTGACCCCTCGGGAGTGGGTCACGAGACCCCTCAGGGGTGGGTCACGTGACCCCTCGGGAGTGGGTCACGAGACCCCTCAGGGGTGGGTCACGTGACCCCTCGGGAGTGGGTCACGAGACCCCTCAGGGTGGGTCACGTGACCCCTCGGGAGTGGGTCACGAGACCCCTCAGGGGTGGGTCACGTGACCCCTCGGGAGTGGGTCACGAGACCTCTCAGGGGTGGGTCACGTGATACCTCTGGAGTGGGTCACGAGACCCCTCAGGGTGGGTCACGTGACCCCTCCGGGGTGGCTCCCGTGACCCCTCAGGGTGGGTGACGTGACCCCTCAACAGTGGTTCAGGAGACACGTCAAGGGTGGGTCCCGTGACCCGAGGGAGGCTTGTGGTGGGGAGCCTGAGTGCGCACGCGCGGCCCGCTTATAGGCCCGAAATGAGCCAGCCGCGGCTCGGAGAAAGGCCATCTCCTGGGGGCCTCCCCATGTTCCTCCACTCCTCAAGGAGGACCCCTTTACGGATGGAAGAAAAGGGGGATCTTCGCAGTGGTGGGTTCGGGCCAGAGCGGTCTGCGGGTTTGCCTGCACGTACGCCAGGTGCTCGCACAACGGGCCCAGGTGTTTGAGCCCCGTGGAGGCAGAGGGCTGCTTATTGCTGGATGATAGTGTCCTGCAGGGTTAAGGGACGGCGTGGGCACTCCCAGGGCCACAGAGGGCACCTGGCCTTTAGAGAGTTCCCTGGAAAATTCCTCGCCCAGGCCCTTGGTCCACAAGTCTATCCTGGGTACAGTGTCTGTGCCAGGCTGGGAGTGCTTCTGGGCAGTGTTCCCCAGGGGAAATCGCGTGGTCCTCTAGGTGGCAGGGAGGGCTCCTGTGTCCACGGACAGGTGCCCAGGGACCCTGTGGAACTGCTGTGACCTCTAAAGGGTGGGTCAGGTGAGCCAAGGGAGGTGTGTGCTTGGGAGCCTGAGTGCGCATGCGCGGCCCACGTATAGGCCCGAAACGAGCCAGCCGCGGCTCGGAGAAAAGCCATCTCCTGGGGGCCTCCCCATGTTCTTCCACTCCTCAAGCGTGACCCCTTTACGGATGGAGGAAAAGGGGGATCTTCGCAGTGGTGGGTTCGCGCCAGGGGGGTCTGCGGGTTTGCCTCCACGTACGCCAGGTGCCCGCACACCGGGCCCAGGTGTTTGAGCCCCGTGGAGGCAGAGGGCTGCTTATTGCTGGATGCAAGTGTCCTGCGGGGTCAAGGAACGGCATGGGCACTCCCCGGGCCACACAGGGCACCGGGCCCTTAGAGAGTTCCATGGGAAATCCCCCGCCCATGCCCCCGGTACCCAAGTCTGTCCTTAGCACACTGTCTGTGCGGGGCTGAAGGTACTGCTAGGCAGTGTGGCCTGTGGGAAATCGTGCGGTCCTCTGAGTGGCAGGGAGGGCTGCTGTTTCCCCGAACAGGTGCGCAGGGACCCTGTAAAACAGCTGTGACCTCTCAAGGTGGGTCATGTGACCCCTCAAGGGTGGGGCACGTGACCTCCCAAGGGTGGGTCAGGAGACCCCACAAGGGTGGGTCACGGGACCCCTCAAGGGTTGGTCACGTGACCCCAAAAGGGTAGGTCCCGAGACCCCTCAAGGGTGGGTCACGTGACCCCTCAGGGGTGGGTCACGTGACCCCTCGGGAGTGGGTCACGAGACCCCTCAGGGGTGGGTCACGTGACCCCTCGGGAGTGGGTCACGAGACCCCTCAGGGGTGGGTCACGTGACCCCTCGGGAGTGGGTCACGAGACCCCTCAGGGGTAGGTCACGTGACCCCTCGGGAGTGGGTCACGAGACCTCTCAGGGGTGGGTCACGTGATACCTCTGGATTGGGTCACGAGACCCCTCAGGGGTGGGTCACGTGACCCCTCCGGGGTGGCTCCCGTGACCCCTCAGGGGTGGGTGACGTGACCCCTCAACAGTGGTTCAGGAGACACGTCAAGGGTGGGTCCCGTGACCCGAGGGAGGCTTGTGGTGGGGAGCCTGAGTGCGCACGCGCGCCCCGCTTATAGGCCCGAAATGAGCCAGCCGCGGCTCGGAGAAAAGCCATCTCCTGGGGGCCTCCCCATGTTCCTCCACTCCTCAAGGAGGACCCCTTTACGGATGGAAGAAAAGGGGGATCTTCGCAGTGGTGGGTTCCGGCCAGAGGCGTCTGCGGGTTTGCCTGCACGTACGCCAGGTGCTCGCACAACGGGCCCAGGTGTTTGAGCCCCGTGGAGGCAGAGGGCTGCTTATTGCTGGATGATAGTGTCCTGCAGGGTGAAGGGACGGCGTGGGCACTCCCAGGGCCACAGAGGGCACCTGGCCTTTAGAGAGTTCCCTGGAAAATTCCTCGCCCAGGCCCTTGGTCCACAAGTCTATCCTGGGTACAGTGTCTGTGCGAGGCTGGGAGTGCTTCTGGGCAGTGTTCCCCAGGGGAAATCGCGTGGTCCTCTAGGTGGCAGGGAGGGCTCCTGTGTCCACGGACAGGTGCCCCGGGACCCTGTGGAACTGCTGTGACCTCTAAAGGGTGGGTCAGGTGAGCCAAGGGAGGTGTGTGCTTGGGAGCCTGAGTGCGCATGCGCGGCCCACGTATAGGCCCGAAACGAGCCAGCCGCGGCTCGGAGAAAAGCCATCTCCTGGGGGCCTCCCCATGTTCTTCCACTCCTCAAGCGTGACCCCTTTACGGATGGAGGAAAAGGGGGATCTTCGCAGTGGTGGGTTCGCGCCAGGGGGGTCTGCGGGTTTGCCTCCACGTACGCCAGGTGCCCGCACACCGGGCCCAGGTGTTTGAGCCCCGTGGAGGCAGAGGGCTGCTTATTGCTGGATGCAAGTGTCCTGCGGGGTCAAGGAACGGCATGGGCACTCCCCGGGCCACACAGGGCACCGGGCCCTTAGAGAGTTCCATGGGAAATCCCCCGCCCATGCCCCCGGTACCCAAGTCTGTCCTTAGCACACTGTCTGTGCGGGGCTGAAGGTACTGCTAGGCAGTGTGGCCTGTGGGAAATCGTGCGGTCCTCTGAGTGGCAGGGAGGGCTGCTGTTTCCCCGAACAGGTGCGCAGGGACCCTGTAAAACAGCTGTGACCTCTCAAGGTGGGTCATGTGACCCCTCAAGGGTGGGGCACGTGACCTCCCAAGGGTGGGTCAGGAGACCCCACAAGGGTGGGTCACGAGACCCCTCAAGGGTTGGTCACGTGACCCCAAAAGGGTAGGTCACGAGACCCCTCAAGGGTGGGTCACGTGACCCCTCAGGGGTGGGTCACGTGACCCCTCGGGAGTGGGTCACGTGACCCCTCGGGAGTGGGTCACGAGACCCCTCAGGGGTGGGTCACGTGACCCCTCGGGAGTGGGTCACGAGACCCCTCATGGGTGGGTCACGTGATACCTCTGGAGTGGGTCACGAGACCCCTCAGGGGTGGGTCACGTGACCCCTCCGGGGTGGCTCCCGTGACGCCTCAGGGGTGGGTGACGTGACCCCTCAACAGTGGTTCAGGAGACACGTCAAGGGTGGGTCCCGTGACCCGAGGGAGGCTTGTGGTGGGGAGCCTGAGTGCGCACGCGCGGCCCGCTTATAGGCCCGAAATGAGCCAGCCGCGGCTCGGAGAAAAGCCATCTCCTGAGGGCCTCCCCATGTTCCTCCACTCCTCAAGGAGGACCCCTTTACGGATGGAAGAAAAGGGGGATCTTCGCAGTGGTGGGTTCCGGCCAGAGGCGTCTGCGGGTTTGCCTGCACGTACGCCAGGTGCTCGCACAACGGGCCCAGGTGTTTGAGCCCCGTGGAGGCAGAGGGCTGCTTATTGCTGGATGATAGTGTCCTGCAGGGTTAAGGGACGGCGTGGGCACTCCCAGGGCCACAGAGGGCACCTGGCCTTTAGAGAGTTCCCTGGAAAATTCCTCGCCCAGGCCCTTGGTCCACAAGTCTATCCTGCGTACAGTGTCTGTGCGACGCTGGGAGTGCTTCTGGGCAGTGTTCCACAGGGGAAATCGCGTGGTCCTCTAGGTGGCAGGGAGGGCTCCTGTGGCCACGGACAGGTGCCCAGGGACCCTGTGGAACTGCTGTGACCTCTAAAGAGTGGGTCAGGTGAGCCAAGGGAGGTGTGTGCTTGGGAGCCTGAGTGCGCATGCGCGGCCCACGTATAGGCCCGAAACGAGCCAGCCGCGGCTCGGAGAAAAGCCATCTCCTGGGGGCCTCCCCATGTTCTTCCACTCCTCAAGCGTGACCCCTTTACGGATGGAGGAAAAGGGGGATCTTCGCAGTGGTGGGTTCGCGCCAGGGGGGTCTGCGGGTTTGCCTCCACGTACGCCAGGTGCCCGCACACCGGGCCCAGGTGTTTGAGCCCCGTGGAGGCAGAGGGCTGCTTATTGCTGGATGCAAGTGTCCTGCGGGGTCAAGGAACGGCATGGGCACTCCCCGGGCCACACAGGGCACCGGGCCCTTAGAGAGTTCCATGGGAAATCCCCCGCCCATGCCCCCGGTACCCAAGTCTGTCCTTAGCACACTGTCTGTGCGGGGCTGAAGGTACTGCTAGGCAGTGTGGCCTGTGGGAAATCGTGCGGTCCTCTGAGTGGCAGGGAGGGCTGCTGTTTCCCCGAACAGGTGCGCAGGGACCCTGTAAAACAGCTGTGACCTCTCAAGGTGGGTCATGTGACCCCTCAAGGGTGGGGCACGTGACCTCCCAAGGGTGGGTCAGAAGACCCGACAAGGGTGGGTCACGGGACCCCTCAAGGGTGGGTCACGAGACCCCTCAAGGGTTGGTCACGTGACCCCAAAAGGGTAGGTCACGAGACCCCTCAAGGGTGGGTCACGTGACCGTTAAGGGGTGGATCACGTGACCCCTCGGGAGTGGGTCACGTGACCCCTCGGGAGTGGGTCACGAGACCCCTCAGGGGTGGGTCACGTGACCCCTCGGGAGTGGGTCACGAGACCCCTCAGGGGTGTGTCACGTGACCCCTCAGGGGTGGGTCACGTGACCCCTCGGGAGTGGGTCACGAGACCCCTCAGGGGTGGGTCACGTGATACCTCTGGAGTGGGTCACGAGACACCTCAGGGGTGGGTCACGTGACACCTCCAGGGTGGCTCCCGTGACCCCTCAGGGGTGGGTGACGTGACCCCTCAACAGTGGTTCAGGAGACACGTCAAGGTTGGGTCCCGTGACCCGAGGGAGGCTTGTGGTGGGGAGCCTGAGTGCGCACGCGCGGCCCGCTTATAGGCCCGAAATGAGCCAGCCGCGGCTCGGAGAAAGGCCATCTCCTGGGGGCCTCCCCATGTTCCTCCACTCCTCAAGGAGGACCCCTTTACGGATGGAAGAAAAGGGGGATCTTCGCAGTGGTGGGTTCCGGCCAGAGGCGTCTGCGGGTTTGCCTGCACGTACGCCAGGTGCTCGCACAACGGGCCCAGGTGTTTGAGCCCCATGGAGGCAGAGGGCTGCTTATTGCTGGATGATAGTGTCCTGCAGGGTTAAGGGACGGCGTGGGCACTCCCAGGGCCACAGAGGGCACCTGGCCTTTAGAGAGTTCCCTGGAAAATTCCCCGCCCAGGCCCCTGGTCCACAAGTCTATCCTGCGTACAGTGTCTGTGCGAGGCTGGGAATGCTTCTGGGCAGTGTTCCCCAGGGGAAATCGCGTGGTCCTCTAGGTGGCAGGGAGGGCTCCTGTGTCCACGGACAGGTGCCCAGGGACCCTGTGGAACTGCTGTGACCTCTAAAGGGTGGGTCAGGTGAGCCAAGGGAGGTGTGTGCTTGGGAGCCTGAGTGCGCATGCGCGGCCCACGTATAGGCCCGAAACGAGCCAGCCGCGGCTCGGAGAAAAGCCATCTCCTGGGGGCCTCCCCATGTTCTTCCACTCCTCAAGCGTGACCCCTTTACGGATGGAGGAAAAGGGGGATCTTCGCAGTGGTGGGTTCGCGCCAGGGGGGTCTGCGGGTTTGCCTCCACGTACGCCAGGTGCCCGCACACCGGGCCCAGGTGTTTGAGCCCCGTGGAGGCAGAGGGCTGCTTATTGCTGGATGCAAGTGTCCTGCGGGGTCAAGGAACGGCATGGGCACTCCCCGGGCCACACAGGGCACCGGGCCCTTAGAGAGTTCCATGGGAAATCCCCCGCCCATGCCCCCGGTACCCAAGTCTGTCCTTAGCACACTGTCTGTGCGGGGCTGAAGGTACTGCTAGGCAGTGTGGCCTGTGGGAAATCGTGCGGTCCTCTGAGTGGCAGGGAGGGCTGCTGTTTCCCCGAACAGGTGCGCAGGGACCCTGTAAAACAGCTGTGACCTCTGAAGGTGGGTCATGTGACCCCTCAAGGGTGGGGCACGTGACCTCCGAAGGGTGGGTCAGGAGACCCCACAAGGGTGGGTCACGGGACCCCTCAAGGGTTGGTCACGTGACCCCAAAAAGGGTAGGTCACGAGACCCCTCAAGGGTGGGTCACGTGACCCCTCAGGGGTGGGTCACGTGACCCCTCGGGAGTGGGTCACGAGACCCCTCAGGGGTGGGTCACGTGACCCCTCGGGAGTGGGTCACGAGACCCCTCAGGGGTGGGTCACGTGACCCCTCGGGAGTGGGTCACGAGACCCCTCAGGGGTGGGTCACGTGACCCCTCGGGAGTGGGTCACGAGACCCCTCAGGGGTGGGTCACGTGACCCCTCGGGAGTGGGTCACGAGACCCCTCAGGGGTGGGTCACGTGACCCCTCGGGAGTGGGTCACGAGACCTCTCAGGGGTGGGTCACGTGATACCTCTGGAGTGGGTCACGAGACCCCTCAGGGGTGGGTCACGTGACCCCTCCGGGGTGGCTCCCGTGACCCCTCAGGGGTGGGTGACGTGACCCCTCAACAGTGGTTCAGGAGACACGTCAAGGGTGGGTCCCGTGACCCGAGGGAGGCTTGTGGTGGGGAGCCTGAGTGCGCACGCGCGGCCCGCTTATAGGCCCGAAATGAGCCAGCCGCGGCTCGGAGAAAGGCCATCTCCTGGGGGCCTCCCCATGTTCCTCCACTCCTCAAGGAGGACCCCTTTACGGATGGAAGAAAAGGGGGATCTTCGCAGTGGTGGGTTCGGGCCAGAGCGGTCTGCGGGTTTGCCTGCACGTACGCCAGGTGCTCGCACAACGGGCCCAGGTGTTTGAGCCCCGTGGAGGCAGAGGGCTGCTTATTGCTGGATGATAGTGTCCTGCAGGGTTAAGGGACGGCGTGGGCACTCCCAGGGCCACAGAGGGCACCTGGCCTTTAGAGAGTTCCCTGGAAAATTCCTCGCCCAGGCCCTTGGTCCACAAGTCTATCCTGGGTACAGTGTCTGTGCCAGGCTGGGAGTGCTTCTGGGCAGTGTTCCCCAGGGGAAATCGCGTGGTCCTCTAGGTGGCAGGGAGGGCTCCTGTGTCCACGGACAGGTGCCCAGGGACCCTGTGGAACTGCTGTGACCTCTAAAGGGTGGGTCAGGTGAGCCAAGGGAGGTGTGTGCTTGGGAGCCTGAGTGCGCATGCGCGGCCCACGTATAGGCCCGAAACGAGCCAGCCGCGGCTCGGAGAAAAGCCATCTCCTGGGGGCCTCCCCATGTTCTTCCACTCCTCAAGCGTGACCCCTTTACGGATGGAGGAAAAGGGGGATCTTCGCAGTGGTGGGTTCGCGCCAGGGGGGTCTGCGGGTTTGCCTCCACGTACGCCAGGTGCCCGCACACCGGGCCCAGGTGTTTGAGCCCCGTGGAGGCAGAGGGCTGCTTATTGCTGGATGCAAGTGTCCTGCGGGGTCAAGGAACGGCATGGGCACTCCCCGGGCCACACAGGGCACCGGGCCCTTAGAGAGTTCCATGGGAAATCCCCCGCCCATGCCCCCGGTACCCAAGTCTGTCCTTAGCACACTGTCTGTGCGGGGCTGAAGGTACTGCTAGGCAGTGTGGCCTGTGGGAAATCGTGCGGTCCTCTGAGTGGCAGGGAGGGCTGCTGTTTCCCCGAACAGGTGCGCAGGGACCCTGTAAAACAGCTGTGACCTCTCAAGGTGGGTCATGTGACCCCTCAAGGGTGGGGCACGTGACCTCCCAAGGGTGGGTCAGGAGACCCCACAAGGGTGGGTCACGGGACCCCTCAAGGGTTGGTCACGTGACCCCAAAAGGGTAGGTCCCGAGACCCCTCAAGGGTGGGTCACGTGACCCCTCAGGGGTGGGTCACGTGACCCCTCGGGAGTGGGTCACGAGACCCCTCAGGGGTGGGTCACGTGACCCCTCGGGAGTGGGTCACGAGACCCCTCAGGGGTGGGTCACGTGACCCCTCGGGAGTGGGTCACGAGACCCCTCAGGGGTAGGTCACGTGACCCCTCGGGAGTGGGTCACGAGACCTCTCAGGGGTGGGTCACGTGATACCTCTGGATTGGGTCACGAGACCCCTCAGGGGTGGGTCACGTGACCCCTCCGGGGTGGCTCCCGTGACCCCTCAGGGGTGGGTGACGTGACCCCTCAACAGTGGTTCAGGAGACACGTCAAGGGTGGGTCCCGTGACCCGAGGGAGGCTTGTGGTGGGGAGCCTGAGTGCGCACGCGCGCCCCGCTTATAGGCCCGAAATGAGCCAGCCGCGGCTCGGAGAAAAGCCATCTCCTGGGGGCCTCCCCATGTTCCTCCACTCCTCAAGGAGGACCCCTTTACGGATGGAAGAAAAGGGGGATCTTCGCAGTGGTGGGTTCCGGCCAGAGGCGTCTGCGGGTTTGCCTGCACGTACGCCAGGTGCTCGCACAACGGGCCCAGGTGTTTGAGCCCCGTGGAGGCAGAGGGCTGCTTATTGCTGGATGATAGTGTCCTGCAGGGTTAAGGGACGGCGTGGGCACTCCCAGGGCCACAGAGGGCACCTGGCCTTTAGAGAGTTCCCTGGAAAATTCCTCGCCCAGGCCCTTGGTCCACAAGTCTATCCTGGGTACAGTGTCTGTGCGAGGCTGGGAGTGCTTCTGGGCAGTGTTCCCCAGGGGAAATCGCGTGGTCCTCTAGGTGGCAGGGAGGGCTCCTGTGTCCACGGACAGGTGCCCAGGGACCCTGTGGAACTGCTGTGACCTCTAAAGGGTGGGTCAGGTGAGCCAAGGGAGGTGTGTGCTTGGGAGCCTGAGTGCGCATGCGCGGCCCACGTATAGGCCCGAAACGAGCCAGCCGCGGCTCGGAGAAAAGCCATCTCCTGGGGGCCTCCCCATGTTCTTCCACTCCTCAAGCGTGACCCCTTTACGGATGGAGGAAAAGGGGGATCTTCGCAGTGGTGGGTTCGCGCCAGGGGGGTCTGCGGGTTTGCCTCCACGTACGCCAGGTGCCCGCACACCGGGCCCAGGTGTTTGAGCCCCGTGGAGGCAGAGGGCTGCTTATTGCTGGATGCAAGTGTCCTGCGGGGTCAAGGAACGGCATGGGCACTCCCCGGGCCACACAGGGCACCGGGCCCTTAGAGAGTTCCATGGGAAATCCCCCGCCCATGCCCCCGGTACCCAAGTCTGTCCTTAGCACACTGTCTGTGCGGGGCTGAAGGTACTGCTAGGCAGTGTGGCCTGTGGGAAATCGTGCGGTCCTCTGAGTGGCAGGGAGGGCTGCTGTTTCCCCGAACAGGTGCGCAGGGACCCTGTAAAACAGCTGTGACCTCTCAAGGTGGGTCATGTGACCCCTCAAGGGTGGGGCACGTGACCTCCCAAGGGTGGGTCAGGAGACCCCACAAGGGTGGGTCACGAGACCCCTCAAGGGTTGGTCACGTGACCCCAAAAGGGTAGGTCACGAGACCCCTCAAGGGTGGGTCACGTGACCCCTCAGGGGTGGGTCACGTGACCCCTCGGGAGTGGGTCACGTGACCCCTCGGGAGTGGGTCACGAGACCCCTCAGGGGTGGGTCACGTGACCCCTCGGGAGTGGGTCACGAGACCCCTCATGGGTGGGTCACGTGATACCTCTGGAGTGGGTCACGAGACCCCTCAGGGGTGGGTCACGTGACCCCTCCGGGGTGGCTCCCGTGACGCCTCAGGGGTGGGTGACGTGACCCCTCAACAGTGGTTCAGGAGACACGTCAAGGGTGGGTCCCGTGACCCGAGGGAGGCTTGTGGTGGGGAGCCTGAGTGCGCACGCGCGGCCCGCTTATAGGCCCGAAATGAGCCAGCCGCGGCTCGGAGAAAAGCCATCTCCTGAGGGCCTCCCCATGTTCCTCCACTCCTCAAGGAGGACCCCTTTACGGATGGAAGAAAAGGGGGATCTTCGCAGTGGTGGGTTCCGGCCAGAGGCGTCTGCGGGTTTGCCTGCACGTACGCCAGGTGCTCGCACAACGGGCCCAGGTGTTTGAGCCCCGTGGAGGCAGAGGGCTGCTTATTGCTGGATGATAGTGTCCTGCAGGGTTAAGGGACGGCGTGGGCACTCCCAGGGCCACAGAGGGCACCTGGCCTTTAGAGAGTTCCCTGGAAAATTCCTCGCCCAGGCCCTTGGTCCACAAGTCTATCCTGCGTACAGTGTCTGTGCGACGCTGGGAGTGCTTCTGGGCAGTGTTCCCCAGGGGAAATCGCGTGGTCCTCTAGGTGGCAGGGAGGGCTCCTGTGGCCACGGACAGGTGCCCAGGGACCCTGTGGAACTGCTGTGACCTCTAAAGAGTGGGTCAGGTGAGCCAAGGGAGGTGTGTGCTTGGGAGCCTGAGTGCGCATGCGCGGCCCACGTATAGGCCCGAAACGAGCCAGCCGCGGCTCGGAGAAAAGCCATCTCCTGGGGGCCTCCCCATGTTCTTCCACTCCTCAAGCGTGACCCCTTTACGGATGGAGGAAAAGGGGGATCTTCGCAGTGGTGGGTTCGCGCCAGGGGGGTCTGCGGGTTTGCCTCCACGTACGCCAGGTGCCCGCACACCGGGCCCAGGTGTTTGAGCCCCGTGGAGGCAGAGGGCTGCTTATTGCTGGATGCAAGTGTCCTGCGGGGTCAAGGAACGGCATGGGCACTCCCCGGGCCACACAGGGCACCGGGCCCTTAGAGAGTTCCATGGGAAATCCCCCGCCCATGCCCCCGGTACCCAAGTCTGTCCTTAGCACACTGTCTGTGCGGGGCTGAAGGTACTGCTAGGCAGTGTGGCCTGTGGGAAATCGTGCGGTCCTCTGAGTGGCAGGGAGGGCTGCTGTTTCCCCGAACAGGTGCGCAGGGACCCTGTAAAACAGCTGTGACCTCTCAAGGTGGGTCATGTGACCCCTCAAGGGTGGGGCACGTGACCTCCCAAGGGTGGGTCAGGAGACCCCACAAGGGTGGGTCACGGGACCCCTCAAGGGTGGGTCACGAGACCCCTCAAGGGTTGGTCACGTGACCCCAAAAGGGTAGGTCACGAGACCCCTCAAGGGTGGGTCACGTGACCCCTCAGGGGTGGGTCACGTGACCTCTCGGGAGTGGGTCATGAGACCCCTCAGGGGTGGGTCACGTGACCCCTCGGGAGTGGGTCACGAGACCCCTCAGGGGTGGGTCACGTGACCCCTCGGGAGTGGGTCACGAGACCCCTCAGGGGTGGGTCACGTGACCCCTCAGGAGTGGGTCACGAGACCTCTCAGGGGTGGGTCACGTGATACCTCTGGAGTGGGTCACGAGACACCTCAGGGGTGGGTCACGTGACCCCTCCGGGGTGGCTCCCGTGACCCCTCAGGGGTGGGTGACGTGACCCCTCAACAGTGGTTCAGGAGACACGTCAAGGGTGGGTCCCGTGACCCGAGGGAGGCTTGTGGTGGGGAGCCTGAGTGCGCACGCGCGGCCCGCTTATAGGCCCGAAATGAGCCAGCCGCGGCTCGGAGAAAGGCCATCTCCTGGGGGCCTCCCCATGTTCCTCCACTCCTCAAGGAGGACCCCTTTACGGATGGAAGAAAAGGGGGATCTTCGCAGTGGTGGGTTCCGGCCAGAGGCGTCTGCGGGTTTGCCTGCACGTACGCCAGGTGCTCGCACAACGGGCCCAGGTGTTTGAGCCCCGTGGAGGCAGAGGGCTGCTTATTGCTGGATGATAGTGTCCTGCAGGGTTAAGGGACGGCGTGGGCACTCCCAGGGCCACAGAGGGCACCTGGCCTTTAGAGAGTTCCCTGGAAAATTCCTCGCCCAGGCCCTTGGTCCACAAGTCTATCCTGGGTACAGTGTCTGTGCCAGGCTGGGAGTGCTTCTGGGCAGTGTTCCCCAGGGGAAATCGCGTGGTCCTCTAGGTGGCAGGGAGGGCTCCTGTGTCCACGGACAGGTGCCCAGGGACCCTGTGGAACTGCTGTGACCTCTAAAGGGTGGGTCAGGTGAGCCAAGGGAGGTGTGTGCTTGGGAGCCTGAGTGCGCATGCGCGGCCCACGTATAGGCCCGAAACGAGCCAGCCGCGGCTCGGAGAAAAGCCATCTCCTGGGGGCCTCCCCATGTTCTTCCACTCCTCAAGCGTGACCCCTTTACGGATGGAGGAAAAGGGGGATCTTCGCAGTGGTGGGTTCGCGCCAGGGGGGTCTGCGGGTTTGCCTCCACGTACGCCAGGTGCCCGCACACCGGGCCCAGGTGTTTGAGCCCCGTGGAGGCAGAGGGCTGCTTATTGCTGGATGCAAGTGTCCTGCGGGGTCAAGGAACGGCATGGGCACTCCCCGGGCCACACAGGGCACCGGGCCCTTAGAGAGTTCCATGGGAAATCCCCCGCCCATGCCCCCGGTACCCAAGTCTGTCCTTAGCACACTGTCTGTGCGGGGCTGAAGGTACTGCTAGGCAGTGTGGCCTGTGGGAAATCGTGCGGTCCTGTGAGTGGCAGGGAGGGCTGCTGTTTCCCCGAACAGGTGCGCAGGGACCCTGTAAAACAGCTGTGACCTCTGAAGGTGGGTCATGTGACCCCTCAAGGGTGGGGCACGTGACCTCCCAAGGGTGGGTCAGGAGACCCCACAAGGGTGGGTCACGGGACCCCTCAAGGGTTGGTCACGTGACCCCAAAAGGGTAGGTCCCGAGACCCCTCAAGGGTGGGTCACGTGACCCCTCAGGGGTGGGTCACGTGACCCCTCGGGAGTGGGTCACGAGACCCCTCAGGGGTGGGTCACGTGACCCCTCGGGAGTGGGTCACGAGACCCCTCAGGGGTGGGTCACGTGACCCCTCGGGAGTGGGTCACGAGACCCCTCAGGGGTGGGTCACGTGACCCCTCGGGAGTGGGTCACGACCTCTCAGGGGTGGGTCACGTGATACCTCTGGATTGGGTCACGAGACCCCTCAGGGGTGGGTCACGTGACCCCTCAACAGTGGTTCAGGAGACACGTCAAGGGTGGGTCCCGTGACCCAAGGGAGGCTTGTGGTGGGGAGCCTGAGTGCGCACGCGCGCCCCGCTTATAGGCCCGAAATGAGCCAGCCGCGGCTCGGAGAAAAGCCATCTCCTGGGGGCCTCCCCATGTTCCTCCACTCCTCAAGGAGGACCCCTTTACGGATGGAAGAAAAGGGGGATCTTCGCAGTGGTGGGTTCCGGCCAGAGGCGTCTGCGGGTTTGCCTGCACGTACGCCAGGTGCTCGCACAACGGGCCCAGGTGTTTGAGCCCCGTGGAGGCAGAGGGCTGCTTATTGCTGGATGATAGTGTCCTGCAGGGTTAAGGGACGGCGTGGGCACTCCCAGGGCCACAGAGGGCACCTGGCCTTTAGAGAGTTCCCTGGAAAATTCCTCGCCCAGGCCCTTGGTCCACAAGTCTATCCTGGGTACAGTGTCTGTGCCAGGCTGGGAGTGCTTCTGGGCAGTGTTCCCCAGGGGAAATCGCGTGGTCCTCTAGGTGGCAGGGAGGGCTCCTGTGTCCACGGACAGGTGCCCAGGGACCCTGTGGAACTGCTGTGACCTCTAAAGGGTGGGTCAGGTGAGCCAAGGGAGGTGTGTGCTTGGGAGCCTGAGTGCGCATGCGCGGCCCACGTATAGGCCCGAAACGAGCCAGCCGCGGCTCGGAGAAAAGCCATCTCCTGGGGGCCTCCCCATGTTCTTCCACTCCTCAAGCGTGACCCCTTTACGGATGGAGGAAAAGGGGGATCTTCGCAGTGGTGGGTTCGCGCCAGGGGGGTCTGCGGGTTTGCCTCCACGTACGCCAGGTGCCCGCACACCGGGCCCAGGTGTTTGAGCCCCGTGGAGGCAGAGGGCTGCTTATTGCTGGATGCAAGTGTCCTGCGGGGTCAAGGAACGGCATGGGCACTCCCCGGGCCACACAGGGCACCGGGCCCTTAGAGAGTTCCATGGGAAATCCCCCGCCCATGCCCCCGGTACCCAAGTCTGTCCTTAGCACACTGTCTGTGCGGGGCTGAAGGTACTGCTAGGCAGTGTGGCCTGTGGGAAATCGTGCGGTCCTCTGAGTGGCAGGGAGGGCTGCTGTTTCCCCGAACAGGTGCGCAGGGACCCTGTAAAACAGCTGTGACCTCTGAAGGTGGGTCATGTGACCCCTCAAGGGTGGGGCACGTGACCTCCCAAGGGTGGGTCAGGAGACCCCACAAGGGTGGGTCACGGGACCCCTCAAGGGTTGGTCACGTGACCCCAAAAAGGGTAGGTCACGAGACCCCTCAAGGGTGGGTCACGTGACCCCTCAGGGGTGGGTCACGTGACCCCTCGGGAGTGGGTCACGAGACCCCTCAGGGGTGGGTCACGTGACCCCTCGGGAGTGGGTCACGAGACCCCTCAGGGGTGGGTCACGTGACCCCTCGGGAGTGGGTCACGAGACCCCTCAGGGGTGGGTCACGTGACCCCTCGGGAGTGGGTCACGAGACCCCTCAGGGGTGGGTCACGTGACCCCTCGGGAGTGGGTCACGAGACCCCTCAGGGGTGGGTCACGTGACCCCTCGGGAGTGGGTCACGAGACCCCTCAGGGGTGGGTCACGTGACCCCTCGGGAGTGGGTCACGAGACCCCTCATGGGTGGGTCACGTGATACCTCTGGAGTGGGTCACGAGACCCCTCAGGGGTGGGTCACGTGACCCCTCGGGAGTGGGTCACGAGACCCCTCAGGGGTGGGTCACGTGACCCCTCGGGAGTGGGTCACGAGACCCCTCAGGGGTGGGTCACGTGACCCCTCGGGAGTGGGTCACGAGACCCCTCAGGGGTGGGTCACGTGACCCCTCGGGAGTGGGTCACGAGACCCCTCTGGAGTGGGTCACGAGACCCCTCAGGGGTGGGTCACGTGACCCCTCCGGGGTGGCTCCCGTGACGCCTCAGGGGTGGGTGACGTGACCCCTCAACAGTGGTTCAGGAGACACGTCAAGGGTGGGTCCCGTGACCCGAGGGAGGCTTGTGGTGGGGAGCCTGAGTGCGCACGCGCGGCCCGCTTATAGGCCCGAAATGAGCCAGCCGCGGCTCGGAGAAAAGCCATCTCCTGAGGGCCTCCCCATGTTCCTCCACTCCTCAAGGAGGACCCCTTTACGGATGGAAGAAAAGGGGGATCTTCGCAGTGGTGGGTTCCGGCCAGAGGCGTCTGCGGGTTTGCCTGCACGTACGCCAGGTGCTCGCACAACGGGCCCAGGTGTTTGAGCCCCGTGGAGGCAGAGGGCTGCTTATTGCTGGATGATAGTGTCCTGCAGGGTTAAGGGACGGCGTGGGCACTCCCAGGGCCACAGAGGGCACCTGGCCTTTAGAGAGTTCCCTGGAAAATTCCCCGCCCAGGCCCTTGGTCCACAAGTCTATCCTGCGTACAGTGTCTGTGCGACGCTGGGAGTGCTTCTGGGCAGTGTTCCCCAGGGGAAATCGCGTGGTCCTCTAGGTGGCAGGGAGGGCTCCTGTGGCCACGGACAGGTGCCCAGGGACCCTGTGGAACTGCTGTGACCTCTAAAGAGTGGGTCAGGTGAGCCAAGGGAGGTGTGTGCTTGGGAGCCTGAGTGCGCATGCGCGGCCCACGTATAGGCCCGAAACGAGCCAGCCGCGGCTCGGAGAAAAGCCATCTCCTGGGGGCCTCCCCATGTTCTTCCACTCCTCAAGCGTGACCCCTTTACGGATGGAGGAAAAGGGGGATCTTCGCAGTGGTGGGTTCGCGCCAGGGGGGTCTGCGGGTTTGCCTCCACGTACGCCAGGTGCCCGCACACCGGGCCCAGGTGTTTGAGCCCCGTGGAGGCAGAGGGCTGCTTATTGCTGGATGCAAGTGTCCTGCGGGGTCAAGGAACGGCATGGGCACTCCCCGGGCCACACAGGGCACCGGGCCCTTAGAGAGTTCCATGGGAAATCCCCCGCCCATGCCCCCGGTACCCAAGTCTGTCCTTAGCACACTGTCTGTGCGGGGCTGAAGGTACTGCTAGGCAGTGTGGCCTGTGGGAAATCGTGCGGTCCTCTGAGTGGCAGGGAGGGCTGCTGTTTCCCCGAACAGGTGCGCAGGGACCCTGTAAAACAGCTGTGACCTCTCAAGGTGGGTCATGTGACCCCTCAAGGGTGGGGCACGTGACCTCCCAAGGGTGGGTCAGGAGACCCCACAAGGGTGGGTCACGGGACCCCTCAAGGGTGGGTCACGAGACCCCTCAAGGGTTGGTCACGTGACCCCAAAAGGGTAGGTCACGAGACCCCTCAAGGGTGGGTCACGTGACCCCTCAGGGGTGGGTCACGTGACCTCTCGGGAGTGGGTCATGAGACCCCTCAGGGGTGGGTCACGTGACCCCTCGGGAGTGGGTCACGAGACCCCTCAGGGGTGGGTCACGTGACCCCTCGGGAGTGGGTCACGAGACCCCTCAGGGGTGGGTCACGTGACCCCTCAGGAGTGGGTCACGAGACCTCTCAGGGGTGGGTCACGTGATACCTCTGGAGTGGGTCACGAGACACCTCAGGGGTGGGTCACGTGACCCCTCCGGGGTGGCTCCCGTGACCCCTCAGGGGTGGGTGACGTGACCCCTCAACAGTGGTTCAGGAGACACGTCAAGGGTGGGTCCCGTGACCCGAGGGAGGCTTGTGGTGGGGAGCCTGAGTGCGCACGCGCGGCCCGCTTATAGGCCCGAAATGAGCCAGCCGCGGCTCGGAGAAAGGCCATCTCCTGGGGGCCTCCCCATGTTCCTCCACTCCTCAAGGAGGACCCCTTTACGGATGGAAGAAAAGGGGGATCTTCGCAGTGGTGGGTTCCGGCCAGAGGCGTCTGCGGGTTTGCCTGCACGTACGCCAGGTGCTCGCACAACGGGCCCAGGTGTTTGAGCCCCGTGGAGGCAGAGGGCTGCTTATTGCTGGATGATAGTGTCCTGCAGGGTTAAGGGACGGCGTGGGCACTCCCAGGGCCACAGAGGGCACCTGGCCTTTAGAGAGTTCCCTGGAAAATTCCTCGCCCAGGCCCTTGGTCCACAAGTCTATCCTGGGTACAGTGTCTGTGCCAGGCTGGGAGTGCTTCTGGGCAGTGTTCCCCAGGGGAAATCGCGTGGTCCTCTAGGTGGCAGGGAGGGCTCCTGTGTCCACGGACAGGTGCCCAGGGACCCTGTGGAACTGCTGTGACCTCTAAAGGGTGGGTCAGGTGAGCCAAGGGAGGTGTGTGCTTGGGAGCCTGAGTGCGCATGCGCGGCCCACGTATAGGCCCGAAACGAGCCAGCCGCGGCTCGGAGAAAAGCCATCTCCTGGGGGCCTCCCCATGTTCTTCCACTCCTCAAGCGTGACCCCTTTACGGATGGAGGAAAAGGGGGATCTTCGCAGTGGTGGGTTCGCGCCAGGGGGGTCTGCGGGTTTGCCTCCACGTACGCCAGGTGCCCGCACACCGGGCCCAGGTGTTTGAGCCCCGTGGAGGCAGAGGGCTGCTTATTGCTGGATGCAAGTGTCCTGCGGGGTCAAGGAACGGCATGGGCACTCCCCGGGCCACACAGGGCACCGGGCCCTTAGAGAGTTCCATGGGAAATCCCCCGCCCATGCCCCCGGTACCCAAGTCTGTCCTTAGCACACTGTCTGTGCGGGGCTGAAGGTACTGCTAGGCAGTGTGGCCTGTGGGAATTCGTGCGGTCCTGTGAGTGGCAGGGAGGGCTGCTGTTTCCCCGAACAGGTGCGCAGGGACCCTGTAAAACAGCTGTGACCTCTGAAGGTGGGTCATGTGACCCCTCAAGGGTGGGGCACGTGACCTCCCAAGGGTGGGTCAGGAGACCCCACAAGGGTGGGTCACGGGACCCCTCAAGGGTTGGTCACGTGACCCCAAAAGGGTAGGTCCCGAGACCCCTCAAGGGTGGGTCACGTGACCCCTCAGGGGTGGGTCACGTGACCCCTCGGGAGTGGGTCACGAGACCCCTCAGGGGTGGGTCACGTGACCCCTCGGGAGTGGGTCACGAGACCCCTCAGGGGTGGGTCACGTGACCCCTCGGGAGTGGGTCACGAGACCCCTCAGGGGTGGGTCACGTGACCCCTCGGGAGTGGGTCACGAGACCTCTCAGGGGTGGGTCACGTGATACCTCTGGATTGGGTCACGAGACCCCTCAGGGGTGGGTCACGTGACCCCTCAACAGTGGTTCAGGAGACACGTCAAGGGTGGGTCCCGTGACCCAAGGGAGGCTTGTGGTGGGGAGCCTGAGTGCGCACGCGCGCCCCGCTTATAGGCCCGAAATGAGCCAGCCGCGGCTCGGAGAAAAGCCATCTCCTGGGGGCCTCCCCATGTTCCTCCACTCCTCAAGGAGGACCCCTTTACGGATGGAAGAAAAGGGGGATCTTCGCAGTGGTGGGTTCCGGCCAGAGGCGTCTGCGGGTTTGCCTGCACGTACGCCAGGTGCTCGCACAACGGGCCCAGGTGTTTGAGCCCCGTGGAGGCAGAGGGCTGCTTATTGCTGGATGATAGTGTCCTGCAGGGTTAAGGGACGGCGTGGGCACTCCCAGGGCCACAGAGGGCACCTGGCCTTTAGAGAGTTCCCTGGAAAATTCCTCGCCCAGGCCCTTGGTCCACAAGTCTATCCTGGGTACAGTGTCTGTGCCAGGCTGGGAGTGCTTCTGGGCAGTGTTCCCCAGGGGAAATCGCGTGGTCCTCTAGGTGGCAGGGAGGGCTCCTGTGTCCACGGACAGGTGCCCAGGGACCCTGTGGAACTGCTGTGACCTCTAAAGGGTGGGTCAGGTGAGCCAAGGGAGGTGTGTGCTTGGGAGCCTGAGTGCGCATGCGCGGCCCAGGTATAGGCCCGAAACGAGCCAGCCGCGGCTCGGAGAAAAGCCATCTCCTGGGGGCCTCCCCATGTTCTTCCACTCCTCAAGCGTGACCCCTTTACGGATGGAGGAAAAGGGGGATCTTCGCAGTGGTGGGTTCGCGCCAGGGGGGTCTGCGGGTTTGCCTCCACGTACGCCAGGTGCCCGCACACCGGGCCCAGGTGTTTGAGCCCCGTGGAGGCAGAGGGCTGCTTATTGCTGGATGCAAGTGTCCTGCGGGGTCAAGGAACGGCATGGGCACTCCCCGGGCCACACAGGGCACCGGGCCCTTAGAGAGTTCCATGGGAAATCCCCCGCCCATGCCCCCGGTACCCAAGTCTGTCCTTAGCACACTGTCTGTGCGGGGCTGAAGGTACTGCTAGGCAGTGTGGCCTGTGGGAAATCGTGCGGTCCTCTGAGTGGCAGGGAGGGCTGCTGTTTCCCCGAACAGGTGCGCAGGGACCCTGTAAAACAGCTGTGACCTCTGAAGGTGGGTCATGTGACCCCTCAAGGGTGGGGCACGTGACCTCCCAAGGGTGGGTCAGGAGACCCCACAAGGGTGGGTCACGGGACCCCTCAAGGGTTGGTCACGTGACCCCAAAAAGGGTAGGTCACGAGACCCCTCAAGGGTGGGTCACGTGACCCCTCAGGGGTGGGTCACGTGACCCCTCGGGAGTGGGTCACGAGACCCCTCAGGGGTGGGTCACGTGACCCCTCGGGAGTGGGTCACGAGACCCCTCAGGGGTGGGTCACGTGACCCCTCGGGAGTGGGTCACGAGACCCCTCAGGGGTGGGTCACGTGACCCCTCGGGAGTGGGTCACGAGACCCCTCAGGGGTGGGTCACGTGACCCCTCGGGAGTGGGTCACGAGACCCCTCAGGGGTGGGTCACGTGACCCCTCGGGAGTGGGTCACGAGACCCCTCAGGGGTGGGTCACGTGACCCCTCGGGAGTGGGTCACGAGACCCCTCATGGGTGGGTCACGTGATACCTCTGGAGTGGGTCACGAGACCCCTCAGGGGTGGGTCACGTGACCCCTCGGGAGTGGGTCACGAGACCCCTCAGGGGTGGGTCACGTGACCCCTCGGGAGTGGGTCACGAGACCCCTCAGGGGTGGGTCACGTGACCCCTCGGGAGTGGGTCACGAGACCCCTCAGGGGTGGGTCACGTGACCCCTCGGGAGTGGGTCACGAGACCCCTCTGGAGTGGGTCACGAGACCCCTCAGGGGTGGGTCACGTGACCCCTCCGGGGTGGCTCCCGTGACGCCTCAGGGGTGGGTGACGTGACCCCTCAACAGTGGTTCAGGAGACACGTCAAGGGTGGGTCCCGTGACCCGAGGGAGGCTTGTGGTGGGGAGCCTGAGTGCGCACGCGCGGCCCGCTTATAGGCCCGAAATGAGCCAGCCGCGGCTCGGAGAAAAGCCATCTCCTGAGGGCCTCCCCATGTTCCTCCACTCCTCAAGGAGGACCCCTTTACGGATGGAAGAAAAGGGGGATCTTCGCAGTGGTGGGTTCCGGCCAGAGGCGTCTGCGGGTTTGCCTGCACGTACGCCAGGTGCTCGCACAACGGGCCCAGGTGTTTGAGCCCCGTGGAGGCAGAGGGCTGCTTATTGCTGGATGATAGTGTCCTGCAGGGTTAAGGGACGGCGTGGGCACTCCCAGGGCCACAGAGGGCACCTGGCCTTTAGAGAGTTCCCTGGAAAATTCCCCGCCCAGGCCCTTGGTCCACAAGTCTATCCTGCGTACAGTGTCTGTGCGACGCTGGGAGTGCTTCTGGGCAGTGTTCCCCAGGGGAAATCGCGTGGTCCTCTAGGTGGCAGGGAGGGCTCCTGTGGCCACGGACAGGTGCCCAGGGACCCTGTGGAACTGCTGTGACCTCTAAAGAGTGGGTCAGGTGAGCCAAGGGAGGTGTGTGCTTGGGAGCCTGAGTGCGCATGCGCGGCCCACGTATAGGCCCGAAACGAGCCAGCCGCGGCTCGGAGAAAAGCCATCTCCTGGGGGCCTCCCCATGTTCTTCCACTCCTCAAGCGTGACCCCTTTACGGATGGAGGAAAAGGGGGATCTTCGCAGTGGTGGGTTCGCGCCAGGGGGGTCTGCGGGTTTGCCTCCACGTACGCCAGGTGCCCGCACACCGGGCCCAGGTGTTTGAGCCCCGTGGAGGCAGAGGGCTGCTTATTGCTGGATGCAAGTGTCCTGCGGGGTCAAGGAACGGCATGGGCACTCCCCGGGCCACACAGGGCACCGGGCCCTTAGAGAGTTCCATGGGAAATCCCCCGCCCATGCCCCCGGTACCCAAGTCTGTCCTTAGCACACTGTCTGTGCGGGGCTGAAGGTACTGCTAGGCAGTGTGGCCTGTGGGAAATCGTGCGGTCCTCTGAGTGGCAGGGAGGGCTGCTGTTTCCCCGAACAGGTGCGCAGGGACCCTGTAAAACAGCTGTGACCTCTCAAGGTGGGTCATGTGACCCCTCAAGGGTGGGGCACGTGACCTCCCAAGGGTGGGTCAGGAGACCCCACAAGGGTGGGTCACGGGACCCCTCAAGGGTGGGTCACGAGACCCCTCAAGGGTTGGTCACGTGACCCCAAAAGGGTAGGTCACGAGACCCCTCAAGGGTGGGTCACGTGACCCATCAGGGGTGGGTCACGTGACCTCTCGGGAGTGGGTCACGAGACCCCTCAGGGGTGGGTCACGTGACCCCTCGGGAGTGGGTCACGAGACCCCTCAGGGGTGGGTCACGTGACCCCTCGGGAGTGGGCCACGAGACCCCTCAGGGGTGGGTCACGTGACCCCTCGGGAGTGGGTCACGAGACCTCTCAGGGGTGGGTCACGTGATACCTCTGGAGTGGGTCACGAGACACCTCAGGGGTGGGTCACGTGACCCCTCCGGGGTGGCTCCCGTGACCCCTCAGGGGTGGGTGACGTGACCCCTCAACAGTGGTTCAGGAGACACGTCAAGGGTGGGTCCCGTGACCCGAGGGAGGCTTGTGGTGGGGAGCCTGAGTGCGCACGCGCGGCCCGCTTATAGGCCCGAAATGAGCCAGCCGCGGCTCGGAGAAAGGCCATCTCCTGGGGGCCTCCCCATGTTCCTCCACTCCTCAAGGAGGACCCCTTTACGGATGGAAGAAAAGGGGGATCTTCGCAGTGGTGGGTTCCGGCCAGAGGCGTCTGCGGGTTTGCCTGCACGTACGCCAGGTGCTCGCACAACGGGCCCAGGTGTTTGAGCCCCGTGGAGGCAGAGGGCTGCTTATTGCTGGATGATAGTGTCCTGCAGGGTTAAGGGACGGCGTGGGCACTCCCAGGGCCACAGAGGGCACCTGGCCTTTAGAGAGTTCCCTGGAAAATTCCTCGCCCAGGCCCTTGGTCCACAAGTCTATCCTGGGTACAGTGTCTGTGCCAGGCTGGGAGTGCTTCTGGGCAGTGTTCCCCAGGGGAAATCGCGTGGTCCTCTAGGTGGCAGGGAGGGCTCCTGTGTCCACGGACAGGTGCCCAGGGACCCTGTGGAACTGCTGTGACCTCTAAAGGGTGGGTCAGGTGAGCCAAGGGAGGTGTGTGCTTGGGAGCCTGAGTGCGCATGCGCGGCCCACGTATAGGCCCGAAACGAGCCAGCCGCGGCTCGGAGAAAAGCCATCTCCTGGGGGCCTCCCCATGTTCTTCCACTCCTCAAGCGTGACCCCTTTACGGATGGAGGAAAAGGGGGATCTTCGCAGTGGTGGGTTCGCGCCAGGGGGGTCTGCGGGTTTGCCTCCACGTACGCCAGGTGCCCGCACACCGGGCCCAGGTGTTTGAGCCCCGTGGAGGCAGAGGGCTGCTTATTGCTGGATGCAAGTGTCCTGCGGGGTCAAGGAACGGCATGGGCACTCCCCGGGCCACACAGGGCACCGGGCCCTTAGAGAGTTCCATGGGAAATCCCCCGCCCATGCCCCCGGTACCCAAGTCTGTCCTTAGCACACTGTCTGTGCGGGGCTGAAGGTACTGCTAGGCAGTGTGGCCTGTGGGAATTCGTGCGGTCCTGTGAGTGGCAGGGAGGGCTGCTGTTTCCCCGAACAGGTGCGCAGGGACCCTGTAAAACAGCTGTGACCTCTGAAGGTGGGTCATGTGACCCCTCAAGGGTGGGGCACGTGACCTCCCAAGGGTGGGTCAGGAGACCCCACAAGGGTGGGTCACGGGACCCCTCAAGGGTTGGTCACGTGACCCCAAAAGGGTAGGTCCCGAGACCCCTCAAGGGTGGGTCACGTGACCCCTCAGGGGTGGGTCACGTGACCCCTCGGGAGTGGGTCACGAGACCCCTCAGGGGTGGGTCACGTGACCCCTCGGGAGTGGGTCACGAGACCCCTCAGGGGTGGGTCACGTGACCCCTCGGGAGTGGGTCACGAGACCCCTCAGGGGTGGGTCACGTGACCCCTCGGGAGTGGGTCACGAGACCTCTCAGGGGTGGGTCACGTGATACCTCTGGATTGGGTCACGAGACCCCTCAGGGGTGGGTCACGTGACCCCTCAACAGTGGTTCAGGAGACACGTCAAGGGTGGGTCCCGTGACCCAAGGGAGGCTTGTGGTGGGGAGCCTGAGTGCGCACGCGCGCCCCGCTTATAGGCCCGAAATGAGCCAGCCGCGGCTCGGAGAAAAGCCATCTCCTGGGGGCCTCCCCATGTTCCTCCACTCCTCAAGGAGGACCCCTTTACGGATGGAAGAAAAGGGGGATCTTCGCAGTGGTGGGTTCCGGCCAGAGGCGTCTGCGGGTTTGCCTGCACGTACGCCAGGTGCTCGCACAACGGGCCCAGGTGTTTGAGCCCCGTGGAGGCAGAGGGCTGCTTATTGCTGGATGATAGTGTCCTGCAGGGTTAAGGGACGGCGTGGGCACTCCCAGGGCCACAGAGGGCACCTGGCCTTTAGAGAGTTCCCTGGAAAATTCCTCGCCCAGGCCCTTGGTCCACAAGTCTATCCTGGGTACAGTGTCTGTGCGAGGCTGGGAGTGCTTCTGGGCAGTGTTCCCCAGGGGAAATCGCGTGGTCCTCTAGGTGGCAGGGAGGGCTCCTGTGTCCACGGACAGGTGCCCAGGGACCCTGTGGAACTGCTGTGACCTCTAAAGGGTGGGTCAGGTGAGCCAAGGGAGGTGTGTGCTTGGGAGCCTGAGTGCGCATGCGCGGCCCACGTATAGGCCCGAAACGAGCCAGCCGCGGCTCGGAGAAAAGCCATCTCCTGGGGGCCTCCCCATGTTCTTCCACTCCTCAAGCGTGACCCCTTTACGGATGGAGGAAAAGGGGGATCTTCGCAGTGGTGGGTTCGCGCCAGGGGGGTCTGCGGGTTTGCCTCCACGTACGCCAGGTGCCCGCACACCGGGCCCAGGTGTTTGAGCCCCGTGGAGGCAGAGGGCTGCTTATTGCTGGATGCAAGTGTCCTGCGGGGTCAAGGAACGGCATGGGCACTCCCCGGGCCACACAGGGCACCGGGCCCTTAGAGAGTTCCATGGGAAATCCCCCGCCCATGCCCCCGGTACCCAAGTCTGTCCTTAGCACACTGTCTGTGCGGGGCTGAAGGTACTGCTAGGCAGTGTGGCCTGTGGGAAATCGTGCGGTCCTCTGAGTGGCAGGGAGGGCTGCTGTTTCCCCGAACAGGTGCGCAGGGACCCTGTAAAACAGCTGTGACCTCTCAAGGTGGGTCATGTGACCCCTCAAGGGTGGGGCACGTGACCTCCCAAGGGTGGGTCAGGAGACCCCACAAGGGTGGGTCACGAGACCCCTCAAGGGTTGGTCACGTGACCCCAAAAGGGTAGGTCACGAGACCCCTCAAGGGTGGGTCACGTGACCCCTCAGGGGTGGGTCACGTGACCCCTCTGGAGTGGGTCACGTGACCCCTCGGGAGTGGGTCACGAGACCCCTCAGGGGTGGGTCACGTGACCCCTCGGGAGTGGGTCACGAGACCCCTCATGGGTGGGTCACGTGATACCTCTGGAGTGGGTCACGAGACCCCTCAGGGGTGGGTCACGTGACCCCTCCGGGGTGGCTCCCGTGACGCCTCAGGGGTGGGTGACGTGACCCCTCAACAGTGGTTCAGGAGACACGTCAAGGGTGGGTCCCGTGACCCGAGGGAGGCTTGTGGTGGGGAGCCTGAGTGCGCACGCGCGGCCCGCTTATAGGCCCGAAATGAGCCAGCCGCGGCTCGGAGAAAAGCCATCTCCTGAGGGCCTCCCCATGTTCCTCCACTCCTCAAGGAGGACCCCTTTACGGATGGAAGAAAAGGGGGATCTTCGCAGTGGTGGGTTCCGGCCAGAGGCGTCTGCGGGTTTGCCTGCACGTACGCCAGGTGCTCGCACAACGGGCCCAGGTGTTTGAGCCCCGTGGAGGCAGAGGGCTGCTTATTGCTGGATGATAGTGTCCTGCAGGGTTAAGGGACGGCGTGGGCACTCCCAGGGCCACAGAGGGCACCTGGCCTTTAGAGAGTTCCCTGGAAAATTCCTCGCCCAGGCCCTTGGTCCACAAGTCTATCCTGGGTACAGTGTCTGTGCGACGCTGGGAGTGCTTCTGGGCAGTGTTCCCCAGGGGAAATCGCGTGGTCCTCTAGGTGGCAGGGAGGGCTCCTGTGGCCACGGACAGGTGCCCAGGGACCCTGTGGAACTGCTGTGACCTCTAAAGAGTGGGTCAGGTGAGCCAAGGGAGGTGTGTGCTTGGGAGCCTGAGTGCGCATGCGCGGCCCACGTATAGGCCCGAAAAGAGCCAGCCGCGGCTCGGAGAAAAGCCATCTCCTGGGGGCCTCCCCATGTTCTTCCACTCCTCAAGCGTGACCCCTTTACGGATGGAGGAAAAGGGGGATCTTCGCAGTGGTGGGTTCGCGCCAGGGGGGTCTGCGGGTTTGCCTCCACGTACGCCAGGTGCCCGCACACCGGGCCCAGGTGTTTGAGCCCCGTGGAGGCAGAGGGCTGCTTATTGCTGGATGCAAGTGTCCTGCGGGGTCAAGGAACGGCATGGGCACTCCCCGGGCCACACAGGGCACCGGGCCCTTAGAGAGTTCCATGGGAAATCCCCCGCCCATGCCCCCGGTACCCAAGTCTGTCCTTAGCACACTGTCTGTGCGGGGCTGAAGGTACTGCTAGGCAGTGTGGCCTGTGGGAAATCGTGCGGTCCTCTGAGTGGCAGGGAGGGCTGCTGTTTCCCCGAACAGGTGCGCAGGGACCCTGTAAAACAGCTGTGACCTCTCAAGGTGGGTCATGTGACCCCTCAAGGGTGGGGCACGTGACCTCCCAAGGGTGGGTCAGAAGACCCGACAAGGGTGGGTCACGGGACCCCTCAAGGGTGGGTCACGAGACCCCTCAAGGGTTGGTCACGTGACCCCAAAAGGGTAGGTCACGAGACCCCTCAAGGGTGGGTCACGTGACTGTTAAGGGGTGGATCACGTGACCCCTCGGGAGTGGGTCACGTGACCCCTCGGGAGTGGGTCACGAGACCCCTCAGGGGTGGGTCACGTGACCCCTCGGGAGTGGGTCACGAGACCCCTCAGGGGTGTGTCACGTGACCCCTCAGGGGTGGGTCACGTGACCCCTCGGGAGTGGGTCACGAGACCCCTCAGGGGTGGGTCACGTGATACCTCTGGAGTGGGTCACGAGACACCTCAGGGGTGGGTCACGTGACACCTCCAGGGTGGCTCCCGTGACCCCTCAGGGGTGGGTGATGTGACCCCTCAACAGTGGTTCAGGAGACACGTCAAGGGTGGGTCCCGTGACCCGAGGGAGGCTTGTGGTGGGGAGCCTGAGTGCGCACGCGCGGCCCGCTTATAGGCCCGAAATGAGCCAGCCGCGGCTCGGAGAAAGGCCATCTCCTGGGGGCCTCCCCATGTTCCTCCACTCCTCAAGGAGGACCCCTTTACGGATGGAAGAAAAGGGGGATCTTCGCAGTGGTGTGTTCCGGCCAGAGGCGTCTGCGGGTTTGCCTGCACTTACGCCAGGTGCTCGCACAACGGGCCCAGGTGTTTGAGCCCCGTGGAGGCAGAGGGCTGCTTATTGCTGGATGATAGTGTCCTGCAGGGTTAAGGGACGGCGTGGGCACTCCCAGGGCCACAGAGGGCACCTGGCCTTTAGAGAGTTCCCTGGAAAATTCCTCGCCCAGGCCCTTGGTCCACAAGTCTATCCTGGGTACAGTGTCTGTGCCAGGCTGGGAGTGCTTCTGGGCAGTGTTCCCCAGGGGAAATCGCGTGGTCCTCTAGGTGGCAGGGAGGGCTCCTGTGTCCACGGACAGGTGCCCAGGGACCCTGTGGAACTGCTGTGACCTCTAAAGGGTGGGTCAGGTGAGCCAAGGGAGGTGTGTGCTTGGGAGCCTGAGTGCGCATGCGCGGCCCACGTATAGGCCCGAAACGAGCCAGCCGTGGCTCGGAGAAAAGCCATCTCCTGGGGGCCTCCCCATGTTCTTCCACTCCTCAAGCGTGACCCCTTTACGGATGGAGGAAAAGGGGGATCTTCGCAGTGGTGGGTTCTCGCCAGGGGGGTCTGCGGGTTTGCCTCCACGTACGCCAGGTGCCCGCACACCGGGCCCAGGTGTTTGAGCCCCGTGGAGGCAGAGGGCTGCTTATTGCTGGATGCAAGTGTCCTGCGGGGTCAAGGAACGGCATGGGCACTCCCCGGGCCACACAGGGCACCGGGCCCTTAGAGAGTTCCATGGGAAATCCCCCGCCCATGCCCCCGGTACCCAAGTCTGTCCTTAGCACACTGTCTGTGCGGGGCTGAAGGTACTGCTAGGCAGTGTGGCCTGTGGGAAATCGTGCGGTCCTCTGAGTGGCAGGGAGGGCTGCTGTTTCCCCGAACAGGTGCGCAGGGACCCTGTAAAACAGCTGTGACCTCTCAAGGTGGGTCATGTGACCCCTCAAGGGTGGGGCACGTGACCTCCCAAGGGTGGGTCAGGAGACCCCACAAGGGTGGGTCACGAGACCCCTCAAGGGTTGGTCACGTGACCCCAAAAGGGTAGGTCACGAGACCCCTCAAGGGTGGGTCACGTGACCCCTCAGGGGTGGGTCACGTGACCCCTCGGGAGTGGGTCACGAGACCCCTCAGGGGTGGGTCACGTGACCCCTCGGGAGTGGGTCACGAGACCCCTCATGGGTGGGTCACGTGATACCTCTGGAGTGGGTCACGAGACCCCTCAGGGGTGGGTCACATGACCCCTCCGGGGTGGCTCCCGTGACGCCTCAGGGGTGGGTGACGTGACCCCTCAACAGTGGTTCAGGAGACACGTCAAGGGTGGGTCCCGTGACCCGAGGGAGGCTTGTGGTGGGGAGCCTGAGTGCGCACGCGCGGCCCGCTTATAGGCCCGAAATGAGCCAGCCGCGGCTCGGAGAAAAGCCATCTCCTGAGGGCCTCCCCATGTTCCTCCACTCCTCAAGGAGGACCCCTTTACGGATGGAAGAAAAGGGGGATCTTCGCAGTGGTGGGTTCCGGCCAGAGGCGTCTGCGGGTTTGCCTGCACGTACGCCAGGTGCTCGCACAACGGGCCCAGGTGTTTGAGCCCCGTGGAGGCAGAGGGCTGCTTATTGCTGGATGATAGTGTCCTGCAGGGTTAAGGGACGGCGTGGGCACTCCCAGGGCCACAGAGGGCACCTGGCCTTTAGAGAGTTCCCTGGAAAATTCCTCGCCCAGGCCCTTGGTCCACAAGTCTATCCTGCGTACAGTGTCTGTGCGACGCTGGGAGTGCTTCTGGGCAGTGTTCCCCAGGGGAAATCGCGTGGTCCTCTAGGTGGCAGGGAGGGCTCCTGTGGCCACGGACAGGTGCCCAGGGACCCTGTGGAACTGCTGTGACCTCTAAAGAGTGGGTCAGGTGAGCCAAGGGAGGTGTGTGCTTGGGAGCCTGAGTGCGCATGCGCGGCCCACGTATAGGCCCGAAACGAGCCAGCCGCGGCTCGGAGAAAAGCCATCTCCTGGGGGCCTCCCCATGTTCTTCCACTCCTCAAGCGTGACCCCTTTACGGATGGAGGAAAAGGGGGATCTTCGCAGTGGTGGGTTCGCGCCAGGGGGGTCTGCGGGTTTGCCTCCACGTACGCCAGGTGCCCGCACACCGGGCCCAGGTGTTTGAGCCCCGTGGAGGCAGAGGGCTGCTTATTGCTGGATGCAAGTGTCCTGCGGGGTCAAGGAACGGCATGGGCACTCCCCGGGCCACACAGGGCACCGGGCCCTTAGAGAGTTCCATGGGAAATCCCCCGCCCATGCCCCCGGTACCCAAGTCTGTCCTTAGCACACTGTCTGTGCGGGGCTGAAGGTACTGCTAGGCAGTGTGGCCTGTGGGAAATCGTGCGGTCCTCTGAGTGGCAGGGAGGGCTGCTGTTTCCCCGAACAGGTGCGCAGGGACCCTGTAAAACAGCTGTGACCTCTCAAGGTGGGTCATGTGACCCCTCAAGGGTGGGGCACGTGACCTCCCAAGGGTGGGTCAGAAGACCCGACAAGGGTGGGTCACGGGACCCCTCAAGGGTGGGTCACGAGACCCCTCAAGGGTTGGTCACGTGACCCCAAAAGGGTAGGTCACGAGACCCCTCAAGGGTGGGTCACGTGACCGTTAAGGGGTGGATCACGTGACCCCTCGGGAGTAGGTCACGTGACCCCTCGGGAGTGGGTCACGAGACCCCTCAGGGGTGGGTCACGTGACCCCTCGGGAGTGGGTCACGAGACCCCTCAGGGGTGTGTCACGTGACCCCTCAGGGGTGGGTCACGTGACCCCTCGGGAGTGGGTCACGAGACCCCTCAGGGGTGGGTCACGTGATACCTCTGGAGTGGGTCACGAGACACCTCAGGGGTGGGTCACGTGACACCTCCAGGGTGGCTCCCGTGACCCCTCAGGGGTGGGTGACGTGACCCCTCAACAGTGGTTCAGGAGACACGTCAAGGGTGGGTCCCGTGACCCGAGGGAGGCTGGTGGTGGGGAGCCTGAGTGCGCACGCGCGGCCCGCTTATAGGCCCGAAATGAGCCAGCCGCGGCTCGGAGAAAGGCCATCTCCTGGGGGCCTCCCCATGTTCCTCCACTCCTCAAGGAGGACCCCTTTACGGATGGAAGAAAAGGGGGATCTTCGCAGTGGTGGGTTCCGGCCAGAGGCGTCTGCGGGTTTGCCTGCACGTACGCCAGGTGCTCGCACAACGGGCCCAGGTGTTTGAGCCCCGTGGAGGCAGAGGGCTGCTTATTGCTGGATGATAGTGTCCTGCAGGGTTAAGGGACGGCGTGGGCACTCCCAGGGCCACAGAGGGCACCTGGCCTTTAGAGAGTTCCCTGGAAAATTCCCCGCCCTGGCCCCTGGTCCACAAGTCTATCCTGGGTACAGTGTCTGTGCGACGCTGGGAGTGCTTCTGGGCAGTGTTCCCCAGGGGAAATCGCGTGGTCCTCTAGGTGGCAGGGAGGGCTCCTGTGTCCACGGACAGGTGCCCAGGGACCCTGTGGAACTGCTGTGACCTCTAAAGGGTGGGTCAGGTGAGCCAAGGGAGGTGTGTGCTTGGGAGCCTGAGTGCGCATGCGCGGCCCACGTATAGGCCCGAAACGAGCCAGCCGCGGCTCGGAGAAAAGCCATCTACTGGGGGCCTCCCCATGTTCTTCCACTCCTCAAGCGTGACCCCTTTACGGATGGAGGAAAAGGGGATCTTCGCAGTGGTGGGTTCGCGCCAGAGGGGTCTGCGGGTTTGCCTCCACGTACGCCAGGTGCCCGCACACCGGGCCCAGGTGTTTGAGCCCCGTGGAGGCAGAGGGCTGCTTATTGCTGGATGCAAGTGTCCTGCGGGGTCAAGGAACGGCATGGGCACTCCCCGGGCCACACAGGGCACCGGGCCCTTAGAGAGTTCCATGGGAAATCCCCCGCCCATGCCCCCGGTACCCAAGTCTGTCCTTAGCACACTGTCTGTGCGGGGCTGAAGGTACTGCTAGGCAGTGTGGCCTGTGGGAAATCGTGTGGTCCTCTGAGTGGCAGGGAGGGCTGCTGTTTCCCCGAACAGGTGCGCAGGGACCCTGTAAAACAGCTGTGACCTCTCAAGGTGGGTCATGTGACCCCTCAAGGGTGGGGCACGTGACCTCCCAAGGGTGGGTCAGGAGACCCCACAAGGGTGGGTCACGGGACCCCTCAAGGGTGGGTCACGAGACCCCTCAAGGGTTGGTCACGTGACCCCAAAAGGGTAGGTCACGAGACCCCTCAAGGGTGGGTCACGTGACCCCTCAGGGGTGGGTCACGTGACCCCTCGGGAGTGGGTCACGAGACCCCTCAGGGGTGGGTCACGTGACCCCTCGGGAGTGGGTCACGAGACCCCTCAGGGGTGGGTCACGTGACCCCTCGGGAGTGGGTCACGAGACCCCTCAGGGGTGGGTCACGTGACCCCTCGGGAGTGGGTCACGAGACCTCTCAGGGGTGGGTCACGTGATACCTCTGGAGTGGGTCACGAGACCCCTCAGGGGTGGGTCAGGTGACCCCTCCGGGGTGGCTCCCGTGACCCCTCAGGGGTGGGTGACGTGACCCCTCAACAGTGGTTCAGGAGACACGTCAAGGGTGGGTCCCGTGACCCGAGGGAGGCTTGTGGTGGGGAGCCTGAGTGCGCACGCGCGGCCCGCTTATAGGCCCGAAATGAGCCAGCCGCGGCTCGGAGAAAGGCCATCTCCTGGGGGCCTCCCCATGTTCCTCCACTCCTCAAGGAGGACCCCTTTACGGATGGAAGAAAAGGGGGATCTTCGCAGTGGTGGGTTCCGGCCAGAGGCGTCTGCGGGTTTGCCTGCACGTACGCCAGGTGCTCGCACAACGGGCCCAGGTGTTTGAGCCCCGTGGAGGCAGAGGGCTGCTTATTGCTGGATGATAGTGTCCTGCAGGGTTAAGGGACGGCGTGGGCACTCCCAGGGCCACAGAGGGCACCTGGCCTTTAGAGAGTTCCCTGGAAAATTCCTCGCCCAGGCCCTTGGTCCACAAGTCTATCCTGGGTACAGTGTCTGTGCCAGGCTGGGAGTGCTTCTGGGCAGTGTTCCCCAGGGGAAATCGCGTGGTCCTCTAGGTGGCAGGGAGGGCTCCTGTGTCCACGGACAGGTGCCCAGGGACCCTGTGGAACTGCTGTGACCTCTAAAGGGTGGGTCAGGTGAGCCAAGGGAGGTGTGTGCTTGGGAGCCTGAGTGCGCATGCGCGGCCCACGTATAGGCCCGAAACGAGCCAGCCGCGGCTCGGAGAAAAGCCATCTCCTGGGGGCCTCCCCATGTTCTTCCACTCCTCAAGCGTGACCCCTTTACGGATGGAGGAAAAGGGGGATCTTCGCAGTGGTGGGTTCGCGCCAGGGGGGTCTGCGGGTTTGCCTCCACGTACGCCAGGTGCCCGCACACCGGGCCCAGGTGTTTGAGCCCCGTGGAGGCAGAGGGCTGCTTATTGCTGGATGCAAGTGTCCTGCGGGGTCAAGGAACGGCATGGGCACTCCCCGGGCCACACAGGGCACCGGGCCCTTAGAGAGTTCCATGGGAAATCCCCCGCCCATGCCCCCGGTACCCAAGTCTGTCCTTAGCACACTGTCTGTGCGGGGCTGAAGGTACTGCTAGGCAGTGTGGCCTGTGGGAAATCGTGCGGTCCTCTGAGTGGCAGGGAGGGCTGCTGTTTCCCCGAACAGGTGCGCAGGGACCCTGTAAAACAGCTGTGACCTCTCAAGGTGGGTCATGTGACCCCTCAAGGGTGGGGCACGTGACCTCCCAAGGGTGGGTCAGGAGACCCCACAAGGGTGGGTCACGGGACCCCTCAAGGGTGGGTCACGAGACCCCTCAAGGGTTGGTCACGTGACCCCAAAAGGGTAGGTCACGAGACCCCTCAAGGGTGGGTCACGTGACCCCTCAGGGGTGGGTCACGTGACCCCTCGGGAGTGGGTCACGAGACCCCTCAGGGGTGGGTCACGTGACCCCTCGGGAGTGGGTCACGAGACCCCTCAGGGGTGGGTCACGTGACCCCTCGGGAGTGGGTCACGAGACCCCTCAGGGGTGGGTCACGTGACCCCTCGGGAGTGGGTCACGAGACCTCTCAGGGGTGGGTCACGTGATACCTCTGGAGTGGGTCACGAGACCCCTCAGGGGTGGGTCAGGTGACCCCTCCGGGGTGGCTCCCGTGACCCCTCAGAGGTGGGTGACGTGACCCCTCAACAGTGGTTCAGGAGACACGTCAAGGGTGGGTCCCGTGACCCGAGGGAGGCTTGTGGTGGGGAGCCTGAGTGCGCACGCGCGGCCCGCTTATAGGCCCGAAATGAGCCAGCCGCGGCTCGGAGAAAGGCCATCTCCTGGGGGCCTCCCCATGTTCCTCCACTCCTCAAGGAGGACCCCTTTACGGATGGAAGAAAAGGGGGATCTTCGCAGTGGTGGGTTCCGGCCAGAGGCGTCTGCGGGTTTGCCTGCACGTACGCCAGGTGCTCGCACAACGGGCCCAGGTGTTTGAGCCCCGTGGAGGCAGAGGGCTGCTTATTGCTGGATGATAGTGTCCTGCAGGGTTAAGGGACGGCGTGGGCACTCCCAGGGCCACAGAGGGCACCTGGCCTTTAGAGAGTTCCCTGGAAAATTCCTCGCCCAGGCCCTTGGTCCACAAGTCTATCCTGGGTACAGTGTCTGTGCCAGGCTGGGAGTGCTTCTGGGCAGTGTTCCCCAGGGGAAATCGCGTGGTCCTCTAGGTGGCAGGGAGGGCTCCTGTGTCCACGGACAGGTGCCCAGGGACCCTGTGGAACTGCTGTGACCTCTAAAGGGTGGGTCAGGTGAGCCAAGGGAGGTGTGTGCTTGGGAGCCTGAGTGCGCATGCGCGGCCCACGTATAGGCCCGAAACGAGCCAGCCGCGGCTCGGAGAAAAGCCATCTCCTGGGGGCCTCCCCATGTTCTTCCACTCCTCAAGCGTGACCCCTTTACGGATGGAGGAAAAGGGGGATCTTCGCAGTGGTGGGTTCGCGCCAGGGGGGTCTGCGGGTTTGCCTCCACGTACGCCAGGTGCCCGCACACCGGGCCCAGGTGTTTGAGCCCCGTGGAGGCAGAGGGCTGCTTATTGCTGGATGCAAGTGTCCTGCGGGGTCAAGGAACGGCATGGGCACTCCCCGGGCCACACAGGGCACCGGGCCCTTAGAGAGTTCCATGGGAAATCCCCCGCCCATGCCCCCGGTACCCAAGTCTGTCCTTAGCACACTGTCTGTGCGGGGCTGAAGGTACTGCTAGGCAGTGTGCCCTGTGGGAAATCGTGCGGTCCTCTGAGTGGCAGGGAGGGCTGCTGTTTCCCCGAACAGGTGCGCAGGGACCCTGTAAAACAGCTGTGACCTCTGAAGGTGGGTCATGTGACCCCTCAAGGGTGGGGCACGTGACCTCCCAAGGGTGGGTCAGGAGACCCCACAAGGGTGGGTCACGGGACCCCTCAAGGGTTGGTCACGTGACCCCAAAAGGGTAGGTCCCGAGACCCCTCAAGGGTGGGTCACGTGACCCCTCAGGGGTGGGTCACGTGACCCCTCGGGAGTGGGTCACGAGACCCCTCAGGGGTGGGTCACGTGACCCCTCGGGAGTGGGTCACGAGACCCCTCAGGGGTGGGTCACGTGACCCCTCGGGAGTGGGTCACGAGACCTCTCAGGGGTGGGTCACGTGATACCTCTGGATTGGGTCACGAGACCCCTCAGGGGTGGGTCACGTGACCCCTCCGAGGTGGCTCCCGTGACCCCTCAGGGGTGGGTGACGTGACCCCTCAACAGTGGTTCAGGAGACACGTCAAGGGTGGGTCCCGTGACCCGAGGGAGGCTTGTGGTGGGGAGCCTGAGTGCGCACGCGCGGCCCGCTTATAGGCCCGAAATGAGCCAGCCGCGGCTCGGAGAAAAGCCATCTCCTGGGGGCCTCCCCATGTTCCTCCACTCCTCAAGGAGGACCCCTTTACGGATGGAAGAAAAGGGGGATCTTCGCAGTGGTGGGTTCCGGCCAGAGGCGTCTGCGGGTTTGCCTGCACGTACGCCAGGTGCTCGCACAACGGGCCCAGGTGTTTGAGCCCCGTGGAGGCAGAGGGCTGCTTATTGCTGGATGATAGTGTCCTGCAGGGTTAAGGGACGGCGTGGGCACTCCCAGGGCCACAGAGGGCACCTGGCCTTTAGAGAGTTCCCTGGAAAATTCCTCGCCCAGGCCCTTGGTCCACAAGTCTATCCTGGGTACAGTGTCTGTGCGAGGCTGGGAGTGCTTCTGGGCAGTGTTCCCCAGGGGAAATCGCGTGGTCCTCTAGGTGGCAGGGAGGGCTCCTGTGTCCACGGACAGGTGCCCAGGGACCCTGTGGAACTGCTGTGACCTCTAAAGGGTGGGTCAGGTGAGCCAAGGGAGGTGTGTGCTTGGGAGCCTGAGTGCGCATGCGCGGCCCACGTATAGGCCCGAAACGAGCCAGCCGCGGCTCGGAGAAAAGCCATCTCCTGGGGGCCTCCCCATGTTCTTCCACTCCTCAAGCGTGACCCCTTTACCGATGGAGGAAAAGGGGGATCTTCGCAGTGGTGGGTTCGCGCCAGGGGGGTCTGCGGGTTTGCCTCCACGTACGCCAGGTGCCCGCACACCGGGCCCAGGTGTTTGAGCCCCGTGGAGGCAGAGGGCTGCTTATTGCTGGATGCAAGTGTCCTGCGGGGTCAAGGAACGGCATGGGCACTCCCCGGGCCACACAGGGCACCGGGCCCTTAGAGAGTTCCATGGGAAATCCCCCGCCCATGCCCCCGGTACCCAAGTCTGTCCTTAGCACACTGTCTGTGCGGGGCTGAAGGTACTGCTAGGCAGTGTGGCCTGTGGGAAATCGTGCGGTCCTCTGAGTGGCAGGGAGGGCTGCTGTTTCCCCGAACAGGTGCGCAGGGACCCTGTAAAACAGCTGTGACCTCTCAAGGTGGGTCATGTGACCCCTCAAGGGTGGGGCACGTGACCTCCCAAGGGTGGGTCAGGAGACCCCACAAGGGTGGGTCACGAGACCCCTCAAGGGTTGGTCACGTGACCCCAAAAGGGTAGGTCACGAGACCCCTCAAGGGTGGGTCACGTGACCCCTCAGGGGTGGGTCACGTGACCCCTCTGGAGTGGGTCACGTGACCCCTCGGGAGTGGGTCACGAGACCCCTCAGGGGTGGGTCACGTGACCCCTCGGGAGTGGGTCACGAGACCCCTCATGGGTGGGTCACGTGATACCTCTGGAGTGGGTCACGAGACCCCTCAGGGGTGGGTCACGTGACCCCTCCGGGGTGGCTCCAGTGACGCCTCAGGGGTGGGTGACGTGACCCCTCAACAGTGGTTCAGGAGACACGTCAAGGGTGGGTCCCGTGACCCGAGGGAGGCTTGTGGTGGGGAGCCTGAGTGCGCACGCGCGGCCCGCTTATAGGCCCGAAATGAGCCAGCCGCGGCTCGGAGAAAGGCCATCTCCTGGGGGCCTCCCCATGTTCCTCCACTCCTCAAGGAGGACCCCTTTACGGATGGAAGAAAAGGGGGATCTTCGCAGTGGTGGGTTCCGGCCAGAGGCGTCTGCGGGTTTGCCTGCACGTACGCCAGGTGCTCGCACAACGGGCCCAGGTGTTTGAGCCCCGTGGAGGCAGAGGGCTGCTTATTGCTGGATGATAGTGTCCTGCAGGGTTAAGGGACGGCGTGGGCACTCCCAGGGCCACAGAGGGCACCTGGCCTTTAGAGAGTTCCCTGGAATATTCCCCGCCCAGGCCCCTGGTCCACAAGTCTATCCTGCGTACAGTGTCTGTGCGAGGCTGGGAGTGCTTCTGGGCAGTGTTCCCCAGGGGAAATCGCGTGGTCCTCTAGGTGGCAGGGAGGGCTCCTGTGTCCACGGACAGGTGCCCAGGGACCCTGTGGAACTGCTGTGACCTCTAAAGGGTGGGTCAGGTGAGCCAAGGGAGGTGTGTGCTTGGGAGCCTGAGTGCGCATGCGCGGCCCACGTATAGGCCCGAAACGAGCCAGCCGCGGCTCGGAGAAAAGCCATCTCCTGGGGGCCTCCCCATGTTCTTCCACTCCTCAAGCGTGACCCCTTTACGGATGGAGGAAAAGGGGGATCTTCGCAGTGGTGGGTTCGCGCCAGGGGGGTCTGCGGGTTTGCCTCCACGTACGCCAGGTGCCCGCACACCGGGCCCAGGTGTTTGAGCCCCGTGGAGGCAGAGGGCTGCTTATTGCTGGATGCAAGTGTCCTGCGGGGTCAAGGAACGGCATGGGCACTCCCCGGGCCACACAGGGCACCGGGCCCTTAGAGAGTTCCATGGGAAATCCCCCGCCCATGCCCCCGGTACCCAAGTCTGTCCTTAGCACACTGTCTGTGCGGGGCTGAAGGTACTGCTAGGCAGTGTGGCCTGTGGGAAATCGTGCGGTCCTCTGAGTGGCAGGGAGGGCTGCTGTTTCCCCGAACAGGTGCGCAGGGACCCTGTAAAACAGCTGTGACCTCTGAAGGTGGGTCATGTGACCCCTCAAGGGTGGGGCACGTGACCTCCCAAGGGTGGGTCAGGAGACCCCACAAGGGTGGGTCACGGGACCCCTCAAGGGTTGGTCACGTGACCCCAAAAAGGGTAGGTCACGAGACCCCTCAAGGGTGGGTCACGTGACCCCTCAGGGGTGGGTCACGTGACCCCTCGGGAGTGGGTCACGAGACACCTCAGGGGTGGGTCACGTGACCCCTCGGGAGTGGGTCACGAGACCCCTCAGGGGTGGGTCACGTGACCCCTCGGGAGTGGGTCACGAGACCCCTCAGGGGTGGGTCACGTGACCCCTCGGGAGTGGGTCACGAGACCCCTCAGGGGTGGGTCACGTGACCCCTCGGGAGTGGGTCACGAGACCCCTCAGGGGTGGGTCACGTGACCCCTCGGGAGTGGGTCACGAGACCTCTCAGGGGTGGGTCACGTGATACCTCTGGATTGGGTCACGAGACCCCTCAGGGGTGGGTCACGTGACCCCTCCGAGGTGGCTCCCGTGACCCCTCAGGGGTGGGTGACGTGACCCCTCAACAGTGGTTCAGGAGACACGTCAAGGGTGGGTCCCGTGACCCGAGGGAGGCTTGTGGTGGGGAGCCTGAGTGCGCACGCGCGGCCCGCTTATAGGCCCGAAATGAGCCAGCCGCGGCTCGGAGAAAAGCCATCTCCTGGGGGCCTCCCCATGTTCCTCCACTCCTCAAGGAGGACCCCTTTACGGATGGAAGAAAAGGGGGATCTTCGCAGTGGTGGGTTCCGGCCAGAGGCGTCTGCGGGTTTGCCTGCACGTACGCCAGGTGCTCGCACAACGGGCCCAGGTGTTTGAGCCCCGTGGAGGCAGAGGGCTGCTTATTGCTGGATGATAGTGTCCTGCAGGGTTAAGGGACGGCGTGGGCACTCCCAGGGCCACAGAGGGCACCTGGCCTTTAGAGAGTTCCCTGGAAAATTCCTCGCCCAGGCCCTTGGTCCACAAGTCTATCCTGGGTACAGTGTCTGTGCGAGGCTGGGAGTGCTTCTGGGCAGTGTTCCCCAGGGGAAATCGCGTGGTCCTCTAGGTGGCAGGGAGGGCTCCTGTGTCCACGGACAGGTGCCCAGGGACCCTGTGGAACTGCTGTGACCTCTAAAGGGTGGGTCAGGTGAGCCAAGGGAGGTGTGTGCTTGGGAGCCTGAGTGCGCATGCGCGGCCCACGTATAGGCCCGAAACGAGCCAGCCGCGGCTCGGAGAAAAGCCATCTCCTGGGGGCCTCCCCATGTTCTTCCACTCCTCAAGCGTGACCCCTTTACCGATGGAGGAAAAGGGGGATCTTCGCAGTGGTGGGTTCGCGCCAGGGGGGTCTGCGGGTTTGCCTCCACGTACGCCAGGTGCCCGCACACCGGGCCCAGGTGTTTGAGCCCCGTGGAGGCAGAGGGCTGCTTATTGCTGGATGCAAGTGTCCTGCGGGGTCAAGGAACGGCATGGGCACTCCCCGGGCCACACAGGGCACCGGGCCCTTAGAGAGTTCCATGGGAAATCCCCCGCCCATGCCCCCGGTACCCAAGTCTGTCCTTAGCACACTGTCTGTGCGGGGCTGAAGGTACTGCTAGGCAGTGTGGCCTGTGGGAAATCGTGCGGTCCTCTGAGTGGCAGGGAGGGCTGCTGTTTCCCCGAACAGGTGCGCAGGGACCCTGTAAAACAGCTGTGACCTCTCAAGGTGGGTCATGTGACCCCTCAAGGGTGGGGCACGTGACCTCCCAAGGGTGGGTCAGGAGACCCCACAAGGGTGGGTCACGAGACCCCTCAAGGGTTGGTCACGTGACCCCAAAAGGGTAGGTCACGAGACCCCTCAAGGGTGGGTCACGTGACCCCTCAGGGGTGGGTCACGTGACCCCTCTGGAGTGGGTCACGTGACCCCTCGGGAGTGGGTCACGAGACCCCTCAGGGGTGGGTCACGTGACCCCTCGGGAGTGGGTCACGAGACCCCTCATGGGTGGGTCACGTGATACCTCTGGAGTGGGTCACGAGACCCCTCAGGGGTGGGTCACGTGACCCCTCCGGGGTGGCTCCAGTGACGCCTCAGGGGTGGGTGACGTGACCCCTCAACAGTGGTTCAGGAGACACGTCAAGGGTGGGTCCCGTGACCCGAGGGAGGCTTGTGGTGGGGAGCCTGAGTGCGCACGCGCGGCCCGCTTATAGGCCCGAAATGAGCCAGCCGCGGCTCGGAGAAAGGCCATCTCCTGGGGGCCTCCCCATGTTCCTCCACTCCTCAAGGAGGACCCCTTTACGGATGGAAGAAAAGGGGGATCTTCGCAGTGGTGGGTTCCGGCCAGAGGCGTCTGCGGGTTTGCCTGCACGTACGCCAGGTGCTCGCACAACGGGCCCAGGTGTTTGAGCCCCGTGGAGGCAGAGGGCTGCTTATTGCTGGATGATAGTGTCCTGCAGGGTTAAGGGACGGCGTGGGCACTCCCAGGGCCACAGAGGGCACCTGGCCTTTAGAGAGTTCCCTGGAATATTCCCCGCCCAGGCCCCTGGTCCACAAGTCTATCCTGCGTACAGTGTCTGTGCGAGGCTGGGAGTGCTTCTGGGCAGTGTTCCCCAGGGGAAATCGCGTGGTCCTCTAGGTGGCAGGGAGGGCTCCTGTGTCCACGGACAGGTGCCCAGGGACCCTGTGGAACTGCTGTGACCTCTAAAGGGTGGGTCAGGTGAGCCAAGGGAGGTGTGTGCTTGGGAGCCTGAGTGCGCATGCGCGGCCCACGTATAGGCCCGAAACGAGCCAGCCGCGGCTCGGAGAAAAGCCATCTCCTGGGGGCCTCCCCATGTTCTTCCACTCCTCAAGCGTGACCCCTTTACGGATGGAGGAAAAGGGGGATCTTCGCAGTGGTGGGTTCGCGCCAGGGGGGTCTGCGGGTTTGCCTCCACGTACGCCAGGTGCCCGCACACCGGGCCCAGGTGTTTGAGCCCCGTGGAGGCAGAGGGCTGCTTATTGCTGGATGCAAGTGTCCTGCGGGGTCAAGGAACGGCATGGGCACTCCCCGGGCCACACAGGGCACCGGGCCCTTAGAGAGTTCCATGGGAAATCCCCCGCCCATGCCCCCGGTACCCAAGTCTGTCCTTAGCACACTGTCTGTGCGGGGCTGAAGGTACTGCTAGGCAGTGTGGCCTGTGGGAAATCGTGCGGTCCTCTGAGTGGCAGGGAGGGCTGCTGTTTCCCCGAACAGGTGCGCAGGGACCCTGTAAAACAGCTGTGACCTCTGAAGGTGGGTCATGTGACCCCTCAAGGGTGGGGCACGTGACCTCCCAAGGGTGGGTCAGGAGACCCCACAAGGGTGGGTCACGGGACCCCTCAAGGGTTGGTCACGTGACCCCAAAAAGGGTAGGTCACGAGACCCCTCAAGGGTGGGTCACGTGACCCCTCAGGGGTGGGTCACGTGACCCCTCGGGAGTGGGTCACGAGACACCTCAGGGGTGGGTCACGTGACCCCTCGGGAGTGGGTCACGAGACCCCTCAGGGGTGGGTCACGTGACCCCTCGGGAGTGGGTCACGAGACCCCTCAGGGGTGGGTCACGTGACCCCTCGGGAGTGGGTCACGAGACCCCTCAGGGGTGGGTCACGTGACCCCTCGGGAGTGGGTCACGAGACCCCTCAGGGGTGGGTCACGTGACCCCTCGGGAGTGGGTCACGAGACCTCTCAGGGGTGGGTCACGTGATACCTCTGGAGTGGGTCACGAGACCCCTCAGGGGTGGGTCACGTGACCCCTCCGGGGTGGCTCCCTTGACGCCTCAGGGGTGGGTGACGTGACCCCTCAACAGTGGTTCAGGAGACACGTCAAAAGTGGGTCCCGTGACCCGAGGGAGGCTTGTGGTGGGGAGCCTGAGTGCGCACGCGCGGCCCGCTTATAGGCCCGAAATGAGCCAGCCGCGGCTCGGAGAAAAGCCATCTCCTGAGGGCCTCCCCATGTTCCTCCACTCCTCAAGAAGGACGCCTTTACGGATGGAAGAAAAGGGGGATCTTCGCAGTGGTGGGTTCGGGCCAGAGCGGTCTGCGGGTTTGCCTGCACGTACACCAGGTGCTCGCACAACGGGCCCAGGTGTTTGAGCCCCGTGGAGGCAGAGGGATGCTTATTGCTGGATGATAGTGTCCTGCAGGGTTAAGGGACGGCGTGGGCACTCCCAGGGCGACAGAGGGCACCTGGCCTTTAGAGAGTTCCCTGGAAAATTCCCCGCCCTGGCCCCTGGTCCACAAGTCTATCCTGCGTACAGTGTCTGTGCGACGCTGGGAGTGCTTCTGGGCAGTGTTCCCCAGGGGAAATCGCGTGGTCCTCTAGGTGGCAGGGAGGGCTCCTGTGTCCACGGACAGGTGCCCAGGGACCCTGTGGAACTGCTGTGACCTCTAAAGGGTGGGTCAGGTGAGCCAAGGGAGGTGTGTGCTTGGGAGCCTGAGTGCGCATGCGCGGCCCACGTATAGGCCCGAAACGAGCCAGCCGCGGCTCGGAGAAAAGCCATCTCCTGGGGGCCTCCCCATGTTCTTCCACTCCTCAAGCGTGACCCCTTTACGGATGGAGGAAAAGGGGGATCTTCGCAGTGGTGGGTTCGCGCCAGAGGGGTCTGCGGGTTTGCCTCCACGTACGCCAGGTGCCCGCACACCGGGCCCAGGTGTTTGAGCCCCGTGGAGGCAGAGGGCTGCTTATTGCTGGATGCAAGTGTCCTGCGGGGTCAAGGAACGGCATGGGCACTCCCCGGGCCACACAGGGCACCGGGCCCTTAGAGAGTTCCATGGGAAATCCCCCGCCCATGCCCCCGGTACCCAAGTCTGTCCTTAGCACACTGTCTGTGCGGGGCTGAAGGTACTGCTAGGCAGTGTGGCCTGTGGGAAATCGTGCGGTCCTCTGAGTGGCAGGGAGGGCTGCTGTTTCCCCGAACAGGTGCGCAGGGACCCTGTAAAACAGCTGTGACCTCTCAAGGTGGGTCATGTGACCCCTCAAGGGTGGGGCACGTGACCTCCCAAGGGTGGGTCAGGAGACCCCACAAGGGTGGGTCACGGGACCCCTCAAGGGTGGGTCACGAGACCCCTCAAGGGTTGGTCACGTGACCCCAAAAGGGTAGGTCACGAGACCCCTCAAGGGTGGGTCACGTGACCCCTCAGGGGTGGGTCACGTGACCCCTCGGGAGTGGGTCACGAGACCCCTCAGGGATGGGTCACGTGACCCCTCGGGAGTGGGTCACGAGACCCCTCAGGGGTGGGTCACGTGACCCCTCGGGAGTGGGTCACGAGACCCCTCAGGGGTGGGTCACGTGACCCCTCGGGAGTGGGTCACGAGACCTCTCAGGGGTGGGTCACGTGATACCTCTGGAGTGGGTCACGAGACCCCTCAGGGGTGGGTCACGTGACCCCTCCGGGGTGGCTCCCGTGACCCCTCAGGGGTGGGTGACGTGACCCCTCAACAGTGGTTCAGGAGACACGTCAAGGGTGGGTCCCGTGACCCGAGGGAGGCTTGTGGTGGGGAGCCTGAGTGCGCACGCGCGGCCCGCTTATAGGCCCGAAATGAGCCAGCCGCGGCTCGGAGAAAGGCCATCTCCTGGGGGCCTCCCCATGTTCCTCCACTCCTCAAGGAGGACCCCTTTACGGATGGAAGAAAAGGGGGATCTTCGCAGTGGTGGGTTCCGGCCAGAGGCGTCTGCGGGTTTGCCTGCACGTACGCCAGGTGCTCGCACAACGGGCCCAGGTGTTTGAGCCCCGTGGAGGCAGAGGGCTGCTTATTGCTGGATGATAGTGTCCTGCAGGGTTAAGGGACGGCGTGGGCACTCCCAGGGCCACAGAGGGCACCTGGCCTTTAGAGAGTTCCCTGGAAAATTCCTCGCCCAGGCCCTTGGTCCACAAGTCTATCCTGGGTACAGTGTCTGTGCCAGGCTGGGAGTGCTTCTGGGCAGTGTTCCCCAGGGGAAATCGCGTGGTCCTCTAGGTGGCAGGGAGGGCTCCTGTGTCCACGGACAGGTGCCCAGGGACCCTGTGGAACTGCTGTGACCTCTAAAGGGTGGGTCAGGTGAGCCAAGGGAGGTGTGTGCTTGGGAGCCTGAGTGCGCATGCGCGGCCCACGTATAGGCCCGAAACGAGCCAGCCGCGGCTCGGAGAAAAGCCATCTCCTGGGGGCCTCCCCATGTTCTTCCACTCCTCAAGCGTGACCCCTTTACGGATGGAGGAAAAGGGGGATCTTCGCAGTGGTGGGTTCGCGCCAGAGGGGTCTGCGGGTTTGCCTCCACGTACGCCAGGTGCCCGCACACCGGGCCCAGGTGTTTGAGCCCCGTGGAGGCAGAGGGCTGCTTATTGCTGGATGCAAGTGTCCTGCGGGGTCAAGGAACGGCATGGGCACTCCCCGGGCCACACAGGGCACCGGGCCCTTAGAGAGTTCCATGGGAAATCCCCCGCCCATGCCCCCGGTACCCAAGTCTGTCCTTAGCACACTGTCTGTGCGGGGCTGAAGGTACTGCTAGGCAGTGTGGCCTGTGGGAAATTGTGCGGTCCTCTGAGTGGCAGGGAGGGCTGCTGTTTCCCCGAACAGGTGCGCAGGGACCCTGTAAAACAGCTGTGACCTCTCAAGGTGGGTCATGTGACCCCTCAAGGGTGGGGCACGTGACCTCCCAAGGGTGGGTCAGGAGACCCCACAAGGGTGGGTCACGGGACCCCTCAAGGGTGGGTCACGAGACCCCTCAAGGGTTGGTCACGTGACCCCAAAAGGGTAGGTCACGAGACCCCTCAAGGGTGGGTCACGTGACCCCTCAGGGGTGGGTCACGTGACCCCTCGGGAGTGGGTCACGAGACCCCTCAGGGATGGGTCACGTGACCCCTCGGGAGTGGGTCACGAGACCCCTCAGGGGTGGGTCACGTGACCCCTCGGGAGTGGGTCACGAGACCCCTCAGGGGTGGGTCACGTGACCCCTCGGGAGTGGGTCACGAGACCTCTCAGGGGTGGGTCACGTGATACCTCTGGAGTGGGTCACGAGACCCCTCAGGGGTGGGTCACGTGACCCCTCCGGGGTGGCTCCCGTGACCCCTCAGGGGTGGGTGACGTGACCCCTCAACAGTGGTTCAGGAGACACGTCAAGGGTGGGTCCCGTGACCCGAGGGAGGCTTGTGGTGGGGAGCCTGAGTGCGCACGCGCGGCCCGCTTATAGGCCCGAAATGAGCCAGCCGCGGCTCGGAGAAAGGCCATCTCCTGGGGGCCTCCCCATGTTCCTCCACTCCTCAAGGAGGACCCCTTTACGGATGGAAGAAAAGGGGGATCTTCGCAGTGGTGGGTTCCGGCCAGAGGCGTCTGCGGGTTTGCCTGCACGTACGCCAGGTGCTCGCACAACGGGCCCAGGTGTTTGAGCCCCGTGGAGGCAGAGGGCTGCTTATTGCTGGATGATAGTGTCCTGCAGGGTTAAGGGACGGCGTGGGCACTCCCAGGGCCACAGAGGGCACCTGGCCTTTACAGAGTTCCCTGGAAAATTCCTCGCCCAGGCCCTTGGTCCACAAGTCAATCCTGGGTACAGTGTCTGTGCCAGGCTGGGAGTGCTTCTGGGCAGTGTTCCCCAGGGGAAATCGCGTGGTCCTCTAGGTGGCAGGGAGGGCTCCTGTGTCCACGGACAGGTGCCCAGGGACCCTGTGGAACTGCTGTGACCTCTAAAGGGTGGGTCAGGTGAGCCAAGGGAGGTGTGTGCTTGGGAGCCTGAGTGCGCATGCGCGGCCCACGTATAGGCCCGAAACGAGCCAGCCGCGGCTCGGAGAAAAGCCATCTCCTGGGGGCCTCCCCATGTTCTTCCACTCCTCAAGCGTGACCCCTTTACGGATGGAGGAAAAGGGGGATCTTCGCAGTGGTGGGTTCGCGCCAGAGGGGTCTGCGGGTTTGCCTCCACGTACGCCAGGTGCCCGCACACCGGGCCCAGGTGTTTGAGCCCCGTGGAGGCAGAGGGCTGCTTATTGCTGGATGCAAGTGTCCTGCGGGGTCAAGGAACGGCATGGGCACTCCCCGGGCCACACAGGGCACCGGGCCCTTAGAGAGTTCCATGGGAAATCCCCCGCCCATGCCCCCGGTACCCAAGTCTGTCCTTAGCACACTGTCTGTGCGGGGCTGAAGGTACTGCTAGGCAGTGTGGCCTGTGGGAAATCGTGCGGTCCTCTGAGTGGCAGGGAGGGCTGCTGTTTCCCCGAACAGGTGCGCAGGGACCCTGTAAAACAGCTGTGACCTCTGAAGGTGGGTCATGTGACCCCTCAAGGGTGGGGCACGTGACCTCCCAAGGGTGGGTCAGGAGACCCCACAAGGGTGGGTCACGGGACCCCTCAAGGGTTGGTCACGTGACCCCAAAAAGGGTAGGTCACGAGACCCCTCAAGGGTGGGTCACGTGACCCCTCAGGGGTGGGTCACGTGACCCCTCGGGAGTGGGTCACGAGACCCCTCAGGGGTGGGTCACGTGACCCCTCGGGAGTGGGTCACGAGACCCCTCAGGGGTGGGTCACGTGACCCCTCGGGAGTGGGTCACGAGACCCCTCAGGGGTGGGTCACGTGACCCCTCGGGAGTGGGTCACGAGACCCCTCAGGGGTGGGTCACGTGACCCCTCGGGAGTGGGTCACGAGACCTCTCAGTGGTGGGTCACGTGATACCTCTGGAGTGGGTCACGAGACCCCTCAGGGGTGGGTCACGTGACCCCTCCGGGGTGGCTCCCGTGACCCCTCAGGGGTGGGTGACGTGACCCCTCAACAGTGGTTCAGGAGACACGTCAAAAGTGGGTCCCGTGACCCGAGGGAGGCTTGTGGTGGGGAGCCTGAGTGCGCACGCGCGGCCCGCTTATAGGCCCGAAATGAGCCAGCCGCGGCTCGGAGAAAGGCCATCTCCTGGGGGCCTCCCCATGTTCCTCCACTCCTCAAGGAGGACCCCTTTACGGATGGAAGAAAAGGGGGATCTTCGCAGTGGTGGGTTCCGGCCAGAGGCGTCTGCGGGTTTGCCTGCACGTACGCCAGGTGCTCGCACAACGGGCCCAGGTGTTTGAGCCCCGTGGAGGCAGAGGGCTGCTTATTGCTGGATGATAGTGTCCTGCAGGGTTAAGGGACGGCGTGGGCACTCCCAGGGCCACAGAGGGCACCTGGCCTTTAGAGAGTTCCCTGGAATATTCCCCGCCCAGGCCCCTGGTCCACAAGTCTATCCTGCGTACAGTGTCTGTGCGAGGCTGGGAGTGCTTCTGGGCAGTGTTCCCCAGGGGAAATCGCGTGGTCCTCTAGGTGGCAGGGAGGGCTCCTGTGTCCACGGACAGGTGCCCAGGGACCCTGTGGAACTGCTGTGACCTCTAAAGGGTGGGTCAGGTGAGCCAAGGGAGGTGTGTGCTTGGGAGCCTGAGTGCGCATGCGCGGCCCACGTATAGGCCCGAAACGAGCCAGCCGCGGCTCGGAGAAAAGCCATCTCCTGGGGGCCTCCCCATGTTCTTCCACTCCTCAAGCGTGACCCCTTTACGGATGGAGGAAAAGGGGGATCTTCGCAGTGGTGGGTTCGCGCCAGGGGGGTCTGCGGGTTTGCCTCCACGTACGCCAGGTGCCCGCACACCGGGCCCAGGTGTTTGAGCCCCGTGGAGGCAGAGGGCTGCTTATTGCTGGATGCAAGTGTCCTGCGGGGTCAAGGAACGGCATGGGCACTCCCCGGGCCACACAGGGCACCGGGCCCTTAGAGAGTTCCATGGGAAATCCCCCGCCCATGCCCCCGGTACCCAAGTCTGTCCTTAGCACACTGTCTGTGCGGGGCTGAAGGTACTGCTAGGCAGTGTGGCCTGTGGGAAATCGTGCGGTCCTCTGAGTGGCAGGGAGGGCTGCTGTTTCCCCGAACAGGTGCGCAGGGACCCTGTAAAACAGCTGTGACCTCTGAAGGTGGGTCATGTGACCCCTCAAGGGTGGGGCACGTGACCTCCCAAGGGTGGGTCAGGAGACCCCACAAGGGTGGGTCACGGGACCCCTCAAGGGTTGGTCACGTGACCCCAAAAAGGGTAGGTCACGAGACCCCTCAAGGGTGGGTCACGTGACCCCTCAGGGGTGGGTCACGTGACCCCTCGGGAGTGGGTCACGAGACACCTCAGGGGTGGGTCACGTGACCCCTCGGGAGTGGGTCACGAGACCCCTCAGGGGTGGGTCACGTGACCCCTCGGGAGTGGGTCACGAGACCCCTCAGGGGTGGGTCACGTGACCCCTCGGGAGTGGGTCACGAGACCCCTCAGGGGTGGGTCACGTGACCCCTCGGGAGTGGGTCACGAGACCCCTCAGGGGTGGGTCACGTGACCCCTCGGGAGTGGGTCACGAGACCTCTCAGGGGTGGGTCACGTGATACCTCTGGAGTGGGTCACGAGACCCCTCAGGGGTGGGTCACGTGACCCCTCCGGGGTGGCTCCCTTGACGCCTCAGGGGTGGGTGACGTGACCCCTCAACAGTGGTTCAGGAGACACGTCAAAAGTGGGTCCCGTGACCCGAGGGAGGCTTGTGGTGGGGAGCCTGAGTGCGCACGCGCGGCCCGCTTATAGGCCCGAAATGAGCCAGCCGCGGCTCGGAGAAAAGCCATCTCCTGAGGGCCTCCCCATGTTCCTCCACTCCTCAAGAAGGACCCCTTTACGGATGGAAGAAAAGGGGGATCTTCGCAGTGGTGGGTTCGGGCCAGAGCGGTCTGCGGGTTTGCCTGCACGTACACCAGGTGCTCGCACAACGGGCCCAGGTGTTTGAGCCCCGTGGAGGCAGATGGATGCTTATTGCTGGATGATAGTGTCCTGCAGGGTTAAGGGACGGCGTGGGCACTCCCAGGGCGACAGAGGGCACCTGGCCTTTAGAGAGTTCCCTGGAAAATTCCCCGCCCTGGCCCCTGGTCCACAAGTCTATCCTGCGTACAGTGTCTGTGCGACGCTGGGAGTGCTTCTGGGCAGTGTTCCCCAGGGGAAATCGCGTGGTCCTCTAGGTGGCAGGGAGGGCTCCTGTGTCCACGGACAGGTGCCCAGGGACCCTGTGGAACTGCTGTGACCTCTAAAGGGTGGGTCAGGTGAGCCAAGGGAGGTGTGTGCTTGGGAGCCTGAGTGCGCATGCGCGGCCCACGTATAGGCCCGAAACGAGCCAGCCGCGGCTCGGAGAAAAGCCATCTCCTGGGGGCCTCCCCATGTTCTTCCACTCCTCAAGCGTGACCCCTTTACGGATGGAGGAAAAGGGGGATCTTCGCAGTGGTGGGTTCGCGCCAGAGGGGTCTGCGGGTTTGCCTCCACGTACGCCAGGTGCCCGCACACCGGGCCCAGGTGTTTGAGCCCCGTGGAGGCAGAGGGCTGCTTATTGCTGGATGCAAGTGTCCTGCGGGGTCAAGGAACGGCATGGGCACTCCCCGGGCCACACAGGGCACCGGGCCCTTAGAGAGTTCCATGGGAAATCCCCCGCCCATGCCCCCGGTACCCAAGTCTGTCCTTAGCAAACTGTCTGTGCGGGGCTGAAGGTACTGCTAGGCAGTGTGGCCTGTGGGAAATCGTGCGGTCCTCTGAGTGGCAGGGAGGGCTGCTGTTTCCCCGAACAGGTGCGCAGGGACCCTGTAAAACTGCTGTGACCTCTCAAGGTGGGTCATGTGACCCCTCAAGGGTGGGGCACGTGACCTCCCAAGGGTGGGTCAGGAGACCCCACAAGGGTGGGTCACGGGACCCCTCAAGGGTGGGTCACGAGACCCCTCAAGGGTTGGTCACGTGACCCCAAAAGGGTAGGTCACGAGACCCCTCAAGGGTGGGTCACGTGACCCCTCAGGGGTGGGTCACGTGACCCCTCGGGAGTGGGTCACGAGACCCCTCAGGGATGGGTCACGTGACCCCTCGGGAGTGGGTCACGAGACCCCTCAGGGGTGGGTCACGTGACCCCTCGGGAGTGGGTCACGAGACCCCTCAGGGGTGGGTCACGTGACCCCTCGGGAGTGGGTCACGAGACCTCTCAGGGGTGGGTCACGTGATACCTCTGGAGTGGGTCACGAGACCCCTCAGGGGTGGGTCACGTGACCCCTCCGGCGTGGCTCCCGTGACCCCTCAGGGGTGGGTGACGTGACCCCTCAACAGTGGTTCAGGAGACACGTCAAGGGTGGGTCCCGTGACCCGAGGGAGGCTTGTGGTGGGGAGCCTGAGTGCGCACGCGCGGCCCGCTTATAGGCCCGAAATGAGCCAGCCGCGGCTCGGAGAAAGGCCATCTCCTGGGGGCCTCCCCATGTTCCTCCACTCCTCAAGGAGGACCCCTTTACGGATGGAAGAAAAGGGGGATCTTCGCAGTGGTGGGTTCCGGCCAGAGGCGTCTGCGGGTTTGCCTGCACGTACGCCAGGTGCTCGCACAACGGGCCCAGGTGTTTGAGCCCCGTGGAGGCAGAGGGCTGCTTATTGCTGGATGATAGTGTCCTGCAGGGTTAAGGGACGGCGTGGGCACTCCCAGGGCCACAGAGGGCACCTGGCCTTTAGAGAGTTCCCTGGAAAATTCCTCGCCCAGGCCCTTGGTCCACAAGTCTATCCTGGGTACAGTGTCTGTGCCAGGCTGGGAGTGCTTCTGGGCAGTGTTCCCCAGGGGAAATCGCGTGGTCCTCTAGGTGGCAGGGAGGGCTCCTGTGTCCACGGACAGGTGCCCAGGGACCCTGTGGAACTGCTGTGACCTCTAAAGGGTGGGTCAGGTGAGCCAAGGGAGGTGTGTGCTTGGGAGCCTGAGTGCGCATGCGCGGCCCACGTATAGGCCCGAAACGAGCCAGCCGCGGCTCGGAGAAAAGCCATCTCCTGGGGGCCTCCCCATGTTCTTCCACTCCTCAAGCGTGACCCCTTTACGGATGGAGGAAAAGGGGGATCTTCGCAGTGGTGGGTTCGCGCCAGGGGGGTCTGCGGGTTTGCCTCCACGTACGCCAGGTGCCCGCACACCGGGCCCAGGTGTTTGAGCCCCGTGGAGGCAGAGGGCTGCTTATTGCTGGATGCAAGTGTCCTGCGGGGTCAAGGAACGGCATGGGCACTCCCCGGGCCACACAGGGCACCGGGCCCTTAGAGAGTTCCATGGGAAATCCCCCGCCCATGCCCCCGGTACCCAAGTCTGTCCTTAGCACACTGTCTGTGCGGGGCTGAAGGTACTGCTAGGCAGTGTGGCCTGTGGGAAATCGTGCGGTCCTCTGAGTGGCAGGGAGGGCTGCTGTTTCCCCGAACAGGTGCGCAGGGACCCTGTAAAACAGCTGTGACCTCTGAAGGTGGGTCATGTGACCCCTCAAGGGTGGGGCACGTGACCTCCCAAGGGTGGGTCAGGAGACCCCACAAGGGTGGGTCACGGGACCCCTCAAGGGTTGGTCACGTGACCCCAAAAGGGTAGGTCCCGAGACCCCTCAAGGGTGGGGCACGTGACCTCCCAAGGGTGGGTCAGAAGACCCGACAAGGGTGGGTCACGGGACCCCTCAAGGGTGGGTCACGAGACCCCTCAAGGGTTGGTCACGTTACCCCAAAAGGGTAGGTCACGAGACCCCTCAAGGGTGGGTCACGTGACTGTTAAGGGGTGGATCACGTGACCCCTCGGGAGTGGGTCACGTGACCCCTCGGGAGTGGGTCACGAGACCCCTCAGGGGTGGGTCACGTGACCCCTCGGGAGTGGGTCACGAGACCCCTCAGGGGTGTGTCACGTGACCCCTCAGGGGTGGGTCACGTGACCCCTCGGGAGTGGGTCACGAGACCCCTCAGGGGTGGGTCACGTGATACCTCTGGAGTGGGTCACGAGACACCTCAGGGGTGGGTCACGTGACACCTCCAGGGTGGCTCCCGTGACCCCTCAGGGGTGGGTGACGTGACCCCTCAACAGTGGTTCAGGAGACACGTCAAGGGTGGGTCCCGTGACCCGAGGGAGGCTTGTGGTGGGGAGCCTGAGTGCGCACGCGCGGCCCGCTTATAGGCCCGAAATGAGCCAGCCGCGGCTCGGAGAAAGGCCATCTCCTGGGGGCCTCCCCATGTTCCTCCACTCCTCAAGGAGGACCCCTTTACGGATGGAAGAAAAGGGGGATCTTCGCAGTGGTGGGTTCCGGCCAGAGGCGTCTGCGGGTTTGCCTGCACGTACGCCAGGTGCTCGCACAACGGGCCCAGGTGTTTGAGCCCCGTGGAGGCAGAGGGCTGCTTATTGATGGATGATAGTGTCCTGCAGGGTTAAGGGACGGCGTGGGCACTCCCAGGGCCACAGAGGGCACCTGGCCTTTAGAGAGTTCCCTGGAAAATTCCTCGCCCAGGCCCTTGGTCCACAAGTCTATCCTGGGTACAGTGTCTGTGCCAGGCTGGGAGTGCTTCTGGGCAGTGTTCCCCAGGGGAAATCGCGTGGTCCTCTAGGTGGCAGGGAGGGCTCCTGTGTCCACGGACAGGTGCCCAGGGACCCTGTGGAACTGCTGTGACCTCTAAAGGGTGGGTCAGGTGAGCCAAGGGAGGTGTGTGCTTGGGAGCCTGAGTGCGCATGCGCGGCCCACGTATAGGCCCGAAACGAGCCAGCCGCGGCTCGGAGAAAAGCCATCTCCTGGGGGCCTCCCCATGTTCTTCCACTCCTCAAGCGTGACCCCTTTACGGATGGAGGAAAAGGGGGATCTTCGCAGTGGTGGGTTCGCGCCAGGGGGGTCTGCGGGTTTGCCTCCACGTACGCCAGGTGCCCGCACACCGGGCCCAGGTGTTTGAGCCCCGTGGAGGCAGAGGGCTGCTTATTGCTGGATGCAAGTGTCCTGCGGGGTCAAGGAACGGCATGGGCACTCCCCGGGCCACACAGGGCACCGGGCCCTTAGAGAGTTCCATGGGAAATCCCCCGCCCATGCCCCCGGTACCCAAGTCTGTCCTTAGCACACTGTCTGTGCGGGGCTGAAGGTACTGCTAGGCAGTGTGGCCTGTGGGAAATCGTGCGGTCCTCTGAGTGGCAGGGAGGGCTGCTGTTTCCCCGAACAGGTGCGCAGGGACCCTGTAAAACAGCTGTGACCTCTGAAGGTGGGTCATGTGACCCCTCAAGGGTGGGGCACGTGACCTCCCAAGGGTGGGTCAGGAGACCCCACAAGGGTGGGTCACGAGACCCCTCAAGGGTTGGTCACGTGACCCCAAAAGTGTAGGTCACGAGACCCCTCAAGGGTGGGTCACGAGACCCCTCAAGGGTGGGTCACGTGACCCCTCAGGGGTGGATCACGTGACCCCTCGGTAGTGGGTCACGTGACCCCTCGGGAGTGGGTCACGAGACCCCTCAGGGGTGGGTCACGTGACCCCTCGGGAGTGGGTCACGAGACCCCTCAGGGGTGTTTCACGTGACCCCTCAGGGGTGGGTCACGTGACCCCTCGGGAGTGGGTCACGAGACCCCTCAGGGGTGGGTCACGTGATACCTCTGGAGTGGGTCACGAGACACCTCAGGGGTGGGTCACGTGACACCTCCAGGGTGGCTCCCGTGACCCCTCAGGGGTGGGTGACGTGACCCCTCAACAGTGGTTCAGGAGACACGTCAAGGGTGGGTCCCGTGACCCGAGGGAGGCTTGTGGTGGGGAGCCTGAGTGCGCACGCGCGGCCCGCTTATAGGCCCGAAATGAGCCAGCCGCGGCTCGGAGAAAGGCCATCTCCTGGGGGCCTCCCCATGTTCCTCCACTCCTCAAGGAGGACCCCTTTACGGATGGAAGAAAAGGGGGATCTTCGCAGTGGTGGGTTCCGGCCAGAGGCGTCTGCGGGTTTGCCTGCACGTACGCCAGGTGCTCGCACAACGGGCCCAGGTGTTTGAGCCCCGTGGAGGCAGAGGGCTGCTTATTGCTGGATGATAGTGTCCTGCAGGGTTAAGGGACGGCGTGGGCACTCCCAGGGTCACAGAGGGCACCTGGCCTTTAGAGAGTTCCCTGGAAAATTCCTCGCCCAGGCCCTTGGTCCACAAGTCTATCCTGGGTACAGTGTCTGTGCCAGGCTGGGAGTGCTTCTGGGCAGTGTTCCCCAGGGGAAATCGCGTGGTCCTCTAGGTGGCAGGGAGGGCTCCTGTGTCCACGGACAGGTGCCCAGGGACCCTGTGGAACTGCTGTGACCTCTAAAGGGTGGGTCAGGTGAGCCAAGGGAGGTGTGTGCTTGGGAGCCTGAGTGCGCATGCGCTGCCCACGTATAGGCCCGACACGAGCCAGCCGCGGCTCGGAGAAAAGCCATCTCCTGGGGGCCTCCCCATGTTCTTCCACTCCTCAAGCGTGACCCCTTTACGGATGGAGGAAAAGGGGGATCTTCGCAGTGGTGGGTTCGCGCCAGGGGGGTCTGCGGGTTTGCCTCCACGTACGCCAGGTGCCCGCACACCGGGCCCAGGTGTTTGAGCCCCGTGGAGGCAGAGGGCTGCTTATTGCTGGATGCAAGTGTCCTGCGGGGTCAAGGAACGGCATGGGCACTCCCCGGGCCACACAGGGCACCGGGCCCTTAGAGAGTTCCATGGGAAATCCCCCGCCCATGCCCCCGGTACCCAAGTCTGTCCTTAGCACACTGTCTGTGCGGGGCTGAAGGTACTGCTAGGCAGTGTGGCCTGTGGGAAATCGTGCGGTCCTCTGAGTGGCAGGGAGGGCTGCTGTTTCCCCGAACAGGTGCGCAGGGACCCTGTAAAACAGCTGTGACCTCTCAAGGTGGGTCATGTGACCCCTCAAGGGTGGGGCACGTGACCTCCCAAGGGTGGGTCAGAAGACCCGACAAGGGTGGGTCACGGGACCCCTCAAGGGTGGGTCACGAGACCCCTCAAGGGTTGGTCACGTGACCCCAAAAGGGTAGGTCCCGAGACCCCTCAAGGGTGGGTCACGTGACCCCTCAGGGGTGGGTCACGTGACCCCTCGGGAGTGGGTCACGAGACCCCTCAGGGATGGGTCACGTGACCCCTCGGGAGTGGGTCACGAGACCCCTCAGGGGTGGGTCACGTGACCCCTCGGGAGTGGGTCACGAGACCCCTCAGGGGTGGGTCACGTGACCCCTCGGGAGTGGGTCACGAGACCCCTCAGGGGTGGGTCACGTGACCCCTCGGGAGTAGGTCACGAGACCTCTCAGGGGTGGGTCACGTGATACCTCTGGATTGGGTCACGAGACCCCTCAGGGGTGGGTCACGTGACCCCTCCGGGGTGGCTCCCGTGACCCCTCAGGGGTGGGTGACGTGACCCCTCAACAGTGGTTCAGGAGACACGTCAAGGGTGGGTCCCGTGACCCGAGGGAGGCTTGTGGTGGGGAGCCTGAGTGCGCACGCGCGCCCCGCTTATAGGCCCGAAATGAGCCAGCCGCGGCTCGGAGAAAAGCCATCTCCTGGGGGCCTCCCCATGTTCCTCCACTCCTCAAGGAGGACCCCTTTACGGATGGAAGAAAAGGGGGATCTTCGCAGTGGTGGGTTCCGGCCAGAGGCGTCTGCGGGTTTGCCTGCACGTACGCCAGGTGCTCGCACAACTGGCCCAGGTGTTTGAGCCCCGTGGAGGCAGAGGGCTGCTTATTGCTGGATGATAGTGTCCTGCAGGGTTAAGGGACGGCGTGGGCACTCCCAGGGCCACAGAGGGCACCTGGCCTTTAGAGAGTTCCCTGGAAAATTCCTCGCCCAGGCCCTTGGTCCACAAGTCTATCCTGGGTACAGTGTCTGTGCCAGGCTGGGAGTGCTTCTGGGCAGTGTTCCCCAGGGGAAATCGCGTGGTCCTCTAGGTGGCAGGGAGGGCTCCTGTGTCCACGGACAGGTGCCCAGGGACCCTGTGGAACTGCTGTGACCTCTAAAGGGTGGGTCAGGTGAGCCAAGGGAGGTGTGTGCTTGGGAGCCTGAGTGCGCATGCGCGGCCCACGTATAGGCCCGAAACGAGCCAGCCGCGGCTCGGAGAAAAGCCATCTCCTGGGGGCCTCCCCATGTTCTTCCACTCCTCAAGCGTGACCCCTTTACGGATGGAGGAAAAGGGGGATCTTCGCAGTGGTGGGTTCGCGCCAGGGGGGTCTGCGGGTTTGCCTCCACGTACGCCAGGTGCCCGCACACCGGGCCCAGGTGTTTGAGCCCCGTGGAGGCAGAGGGCTGCTTATTGCTGGATGCAAGTGTCCTGCGGGGTCAAGGAACGGCATGGGCACTCCCCGGGCCACACAGGGCACCGGGCCCTTAGAGAGTTCCATGGGAAATCCCCCGCCCATGCCCCCGGTACCCAAGTCTGTCCTTAGCACACTGTCTGTGCGGGGCTGAAGGTACTGCTAGGCAGTGTGGCCTGTGGGAAATCGTGCGGTCCTCTGAGTGGCAGGGAGGGCTGCTGTTTCCCCGAACAGGTGCCCAGGGACCCTGTAAAACAGCTGTGACCTCTCAAGGTGGGTCATGTGACCCCTCAAGGGTGGGGCACGTGACCTCCCAAGGGTGGGTCAGGAGACCCCACAAGGGTGGGTCACGAGACCCCTCAAGGGTTGGTCACGTGACCCCAAAAGGGTAGGTCACGAGACCCCTCAAGGGTGGGTCACGTGACCCCTCAGGGGTGGGTCACGTGACCCCTCGGGAGTGGGTCACGTGACCCCTCGGGAGTGGGTCACGAGACCCCTCAGGGGTGGGTCACGTGACCCCTCGGGAGTGGGTCACGAGACCCCTCATGGGTGGGTCACGTGATACCTCTGGAGTGGGTCACGAGACCCCTCAGGGGTGGGTCACGTGACCCCTCCGGGGTGGCTCCCGTGACGCCTCAGGGGTGGGTGACGTGACCCCTCAACAGTGGTTCAGGAGACACGTCAAGGGTGGGTCCCGTGACCCGAGGGAGGCTTGTGGTGGGGAGCCTGAGTGCGCACGCGCGGCCCGCTTATAGGCCCGAAATGAGCCAGCCGCGGCTCGGAGAAAAGCCATCTCCTGAGGGCCTCCCCATGTTCCTCCACTCCTCAAGGAGGACCCCTTTACGGATGGAAGAAAAGGGGGATCTTCGCAGTGGTGGGTTCCGGCCAGAGGCGTCTGCGGGTTTGCCTGCACGTACGCCAGGTGCTCGCACAACGGGCCCAGGTGTTTGAGCCCCGTGGAGGCAGAGGGCTGCTTATTGCTGGATGATAGTGTCCTGCAGGGTTAAGGGACGGCGTGGGCACTCCCAGGGCCACAGAGGGCACCTGGCCTTTAGAGAGTTCCCTGGAAAATTCCTCGCCCAGGCCCTTGGTCCACAAGTCTATCCTGCGTACAGTGTCTGTGCCAGGCTGGGAGTGCTTCTGGGCAGTGTTCCCCAGGGGAAATCGCGTGGTCCTCTAGGTGGCAGGGAGGGCTCCTGTGTCCACGGACAGGTGCCCAGGGACCCTGTGGAACTGCTGTGACCTCTAAAGAGTGGGTCAGGTGAGCCAAGGGAGGTGTGTGCTTGGGAGCCTGAGTGCGCATGCGCGGCCCACGTATAGGCCCGAAACGAGCCAGCCGCGGCTCGGAGAAAAGCCATCTCCTGGGGGCCTCCCCATGTTCTTCCACTCCTCAAGCGTGACCCCTTTACGGATGGAGGAAAAGGGGGATCTTCGCAGTGGTGGGTTCGCGCCAGGGGGGTCTGCGGGTTTGCCTCCACGTACGCCAGGTGCCCGCACACCGGGCCCAGGTGTTTGAGCCCCGTGGAGGCAGAGGGCTGCTTATTGCTGGATGCAAGTGTCCTGCGGGGTCAAGGAACGGCATGGGCACTCCCCGGGCCACACAGGGCACCGGGCCCTTAGAGAGTTCCATGGGAAATCCCCGCCCATGCCCCCGGTACCCAAGTCTGTCCTTAGCACACTGTCTGTGCGGGGCTGAAGGTACTGCTAGGCAGTGTGGCCTGTGGGAAATCGTGCGGTCCTCTGAGTGGCAGGGAGGGCTGCTGTTTCCCCGAACAGGTGCGCAGGGACCCTGTAAAACAGCTGTGACCTCTCAAGGTGGGTCATGTGACCCCTCAAGGGTGGGGCACGTGACCTCCCAAGGGTGGGTCAGAAGACCCGACAAGGGTGGGTCACGGGACCCCTCAAGGGTGGGTCACGAGACCCCTCAAGGGTTGGTCACGTGACCCCAAAAGGGTAGGTCACGAGACCCTTCAAGGGTGGGTCACGTGACCGTTAAGGGGTGGATCACGTGACCCCTCGGGAGTGGGTCACGTGACCCCTCGGGAGTGGGTCACGAGACCCCTCAGGGGTGGGTCACGTGACCCCTCGGGAGTGGGTCACGAGACCCCTCAGGGGTGTGTCACGTGACCCCTCAGGGGTGGGTCACGTGACCCCTCGGGAGTGGGTCACGAGACCCCTCAGGGGTGGGTCACGTGATACCTCTGGAGTGGGTCACGAGACACCTCAGGGGTGGGTCACGTGACACCTCCAGGGTGGCTCCCGTGACCCCTCAGGGGTGGGTGACGTGACCCCTCAACAGTGGTTCAGGAGACACGTCAAGGGTGGGTCCCGTGACCCGAGGGAGGCTTGTGGTGGGGAGCCTGAGTGCGCACGCGCGGCCCGCTTATAGGCCCGAAATGAGCCAGCCGCGGCTCGGAGAAAGGCCATCTCCTGGGGGCCTCCCCATGTTCCTCCACTCCTCAAGGAGGACCCCTTTACGGATGGAAGAAAAGGGGGATCTTCGCAGTGGTGGGTTCCGGCCAGAGGCGTCTGCGGGTTTGCCTGCACGTACGCCAGGTGCTCGCACAACGGGCCCAGGTGTTTGAGCCCCGTGGAGGCAGAGGGCTGCTTATTGCTGGATGATAGTGTCCTGCAGGGTTAAGGGACGGCGTGGGCACTCCCAGGGCCACAGAGGGCACCTGGCCTTTAGAGAGTTCCCTGGAAAATTCCCCGCCCAGGCCCCTGGTCCACAAGTCTATCCTGCGTACAGTGTCTGTGCGAGGCTGGGAGTGCTTCTGGGCAGTGTTCCCCAGGGGAAATCGCGTGGTCCTCTAGGTGGCAGGGAGGGCTCCTGTGTCCACGGACAGGTGCCCAGGGACCCTGTGGAACTGCTGTGACCTCTAAAGGGTGGGTCAGGTGAGCCAAGGGAGGTGTGTGCTTGGGAGCCTGAGTGCGCATGCGCGGCCCACGTATAGGCCCGAAAAGAGCCAGCCGCGGCTCGGAGAAAAGCCATCTCCTGGGGGCCTCCCCATGTTCTTCCACTCCTCAAGCGTGACCCCTTTACGGATGGAGGAAAAGGGGGATCTTCGCAGTGGTGGGTTCGCGCCAGGGGGGTCTGCGGGTTTGCCTCCACGTACGCCAGGTGCCCGCACACCGGGCCCAGGTGTTTGAGCCCCGTGGAGGCAGAGGGCTGCTTATTGCTGGATGCAAGTGTCCTGCGGGGTCAAGGAACGGCATGGGCACTCCCCGGGCCACACAGGGCACCGGGCCCTTAGAGAGTTCCATGGGAAATCCCCCGCCCATGCCCCCGGTACCCAAGTCTGTCCTTAGCACACTGTCTGTGCGGGGCTGAAGGTACTGCTAGGCAGTGTGGCCTGTGGGAAATCGTGCGGTCCTCTGAGTGGCAGGGAGGGCTGCTGTTTCCCCGAACAGGTGCGCAGGGACCCTGTAAAACAGCTGTGACCTCTGAAGGTGGGTCATGTGACCCCTCAAGGGTGGGGCACGTGACCTCCCAAGGGTGGGTCAGGAGACCCCACAAGGGTGGGTCACGGGACCCCTCAAGGGTTGGTCACGTGACCCCAAAAAGGGTAGGTCACGAGACCCCTCAAGGGTGGGTCACGTGACCCCTCAGGGGTGGGTCACGTGACCCCTCGGGAGTGGGTCACGAGACCCCTCAGGGGTGGGTCACGTGACCCCTCGGGAGTGGGTCACGAGACCCCTCAGGGTTGGGTCACGTGACCCCTCGGGAGTGGGTCACGAGACCCCTCAGGGGTGGGTCACGTGACCCCTCGGGAGTGGGTCACGAGACCCCTCAGGGGTGGGTCACGTGACCCCTCGGGAGTGGGTCACGAGACCCCTCAGGGGTGGGTCACGTGACCCCTCGGGAGTGGGTCACGAGACCTCTCAGGGGTGGGTCACGTGATACCTCTGGAGTGGGTCACGAGACCCCTCAGGGGTGGGTCACGTGACCCCTCCGGGGTGGCTCCCGTGACCCCTCAGGGGTGGGTGACGTGACCCCTCAACAGTGGTTCAGGAGACACGTCAAGGGTGGGTCCCGTGACCCGAGGGAGGCTTGTGGTGGGGAGCCTGAGTGCGCACGCGCGGCCCGCTTATAGGCCCGAAATGAGCCATCCGCGGCTCGGAGAAAGGCCATCTCCTGGGGGCCTCCCCATGTTCCTCCACTCCTCAAGGAGGACCCCTTTACGGATGGAAGAAAAGGGGGATCTTCGCAGTGGTGGGTTCGGGCCAGAGCGGTCTGCGGGTTTGCCTGCACGTACGCCAGGTGCTCGCACAACGGGCCCAGGTGTTTGAGCCCCGTGGAGGCAGAGGGCTGCTTATTGCTGGATGATAGTGTCCTGCAGGGTTAAGGGACGGCGTGGGCACTCCCAGGGCCACAGAGGGCACCTGGCCTTTAGAGAGTTCCCTGGAAAATTCCTCGCCCAGGCCCTTGGTCCACAAGTCTATCCTGGGTACAGTGTCTGTGCCAGGCTGGGAGTGCTTCTGGGCAGTGTTCCCCAGGGGAAATCGCGTGGTCCTCTAGGTGGCAGGGAGGGCTCCTGTGTCCACGGACAGGTGCCCAGGGACCCTGTGGAACTGCTGTGACCTCTAAAGGGTGGGTCAGGTGAGCCAAGGGAGGTGTGTGCTTGGCAGCCTGAGTGCGCATGCGCGGCCCACGTATAGGCCCGAAACGAGCCAGCCGCGGCTCGGAGAAAAGCCATCTCCTGGGGGCCTCCCCATGTTCTTCCACTCCTCAAGCGTGACCCCTTTACGGATGGAGGAAAAGGGGGATCTTCGCAGTGGTGGGTTCGCGCCAGGGGGGTCTGCGGGTTTGCCTCCACGTACGCCAGGTGCCCGCACACCGGGCCCAGGTGTTTGAGCCCCGTGGAGGCAGAGGGCTGCTTATTGCTGGATGCAAGTGTCCTGCGGGGTCAAGGAACGGCATGGGCACTCCCCGGGCCACACAGGGCACCGGGCCCTTAGAGAGTTCCATGGGAAATCCCCCGCCCATGCCCCCGGTACCCAAGTCTGTCCTTAGCACACTGTCTGTGCGGGGCTGAAGGTACTGCTAGGCAGTGTGGCCTGTGGGAAATCGTGCGGTCCTCTGAGTGGCAGGGAGGGCTGCTGTTTCCCCGAACAGGTGCGCAGGGACCCTGTAAAACAGCTGTGACCTCTCAAGGTGGGTCATGTGACCCCTCAAGGGTGGGGCACGTGACCTCCCAAGGGTGGGTCAGGAGACCCCACAAGGGTGGGTCACGGGACCCCTCAAGGGTTGGTCACGTGACCCCAAAAGGGTAGGTCCCGAGACCCCTCAAGGGTGGGTCACGTGACCCCTCAGGGGTGGGTCACGTGACCCCTCGGGAGTGGGTCACGAGACCCCTCAGGGGTGGGTCACGTGACCCCTCGGGAGTGGGTCACGAGACCCCTCAGGGGTGGGTCACGTGACCCCTCGGGAGTGGGTCACGAGACCCCTCAGGGGTAGGTCACGTGACCCCTCGGGAGTGGGTCACGAGACCTCTCAGGGGTGGGTCACGTGATACCTCTGGATTGGGTCACGAGACCCCTCAGGGGTGGGTCACGTGACCCCTCCGGGGTGGCTCCCGTGACCCCTCAGGGGTGGGTGACGTGACCCCTCAACAGTGGTTCAGGAGACACGTCAAGGGTGGGTCCCGTGACCCGAGGGAGGCTTGTGGTGGGGAGCCTGAGTGCGCACGCGCGCCCCGCTTATAGGCCCGAAATGAGCCAGCCGCGGCTCGGAGAAAAGCCATCTCCTGGGGGCCTCCCCATGTTCCTCCACTCCTCAAGGAGGACCCCTTTACGGATGGAAGAAAAGGGGGATCTTCGCAGTGGTGGGTTCCGGCCAGAGGCGTCTGCGGGTTTGCCTGCACGTACGCCAGGTGCTCGCACAACGGGCCCAGGTGTTTGAGCCCCGTGGAGGCAGAGGGCTGCTTATTGCTGGATGATAGTGTCCTGCAGGGTTAAGGGACGGCGTGGGCACTCCCAGGGCCACAGAGGGCACCTGGCCTTTAGAGAGTTCCCTGGAAAATTCCTCGCCCAGGCCCTTGGTCCACAAGTCTATCCTGGGTACAGTGTCTGTGCGAGGCTGGGAGTGCTTCTGGGCAGTGTTCCCCAGGGGAAATCGCGTGGTCCTCTAGGTGGCAGGGAGGGCTCCTGTGTCCACGGACAGGTGCCCAGGGACCCTGTGGAACTGCTGTGACCTCTAAAGGGTGGGTCAGGTGAGCCAAGGGAGGTGTGTGCTTGGGAGCCTGAGTGCGCATGCGCGGCCCACGTATAGGCCCGAAACGAGCCAGCCGCGGCTCGGAGAAAAGCCATCTCCTGGGGGCCTCCCCATGTTCTTCCACTCCTCAAGCGTGACCCCTTTACGGATGGAGGAAAAGGGGGATCTTCGCAGTGGTGGGTTCGCGCCAGGGGGGTCTGCGGGTTTGCCTCCACGTACGCCAGGTGCCCGCACACCGGGCCCAGGTGTTTGAGCCCCGTGGAGGCAGAGGGCTGCTTATTGCTGGATGCAAGTGTCCTGCGGGGTCAAGGAACGGCATGGGCACTCCCCGGGCCACACAGGGCACCGGGCCCTTAGAGAGTTCCATGGGAAATCCCCCGCCCATGCCCCCGGTACCCAAGTCTGTCCTTAGCACACTGTCTGTGCGGGGCTGAAGGTACTGCTAGGCAGTGTGGCCTGTGGGAAATCGTGCGGTCCTCTGAGTGGCAGGGAGGGCTGCTGTTTCCCCGAACAGGTGCGCAGGGACCCTGTAAAACAGCTGTGACCTCTCAAGGTGGGTCATGTGACCCCTCAAGGGTGGGGCACGTGACCTCCCAAGGGTGGGTCAGGAGACCCCACAAGGGTGGGTCACGAGACCCCTCAAGGGTTGGTCACGTGACCCCAAAAGGGTAGGTCACGAGACCCCTCAAGGGTGGGTCACGTGACCCCTCAGGGGTGGGTCACGTGACCCCTCGGGAGTGGGTCACGTGACCCCTCGGGAGTGGGTCACGAGACCCCTCAGGGGTGGGTCACGTGACCCCTCGGGAGTGGGTCACGAGACCCCTCATGGGTGGGTCACGTGATACCTCTGGAGTGGGTCACGAGACCCCTCAGGGGTGGGTCACGTGACCCCTCCGGGGTGGCTCCCGTGACGCCTCAGGGGTGGGTGACGTGACCCCTCAACAGTGGTTCAGGAGACACGTCAAGGGTGGGTCCCGTGACCCGAGGGAGGCTTGTGGTGGGGAGCCTGAGTGCGCACGCGCGGCCCGCTTATAGGCCCGAAATGAGCCAGCCGCGGCTCGGAGAAAAGCCATCTCCTGGGGGCCTCCCCATGTTCTTCCACTCCTCAAGCGTGACCCCTTTACGGATGGAGGAAAAGGGGGATCTTCGCAGTGGTGGGTTCGCGCCAGGGGGGTCTGCGGGTTTGCCTCCACGTACGCCAGGTGCCCGCACACCGGGCCCAGGTGTTTGAGCCCCGTGGAGGCAGAGGGCTGCTTATTGCTGGATGCAAGTGTCCTGCGGGGTCAAGGAACGGCATGGGCACTCCCCGGGCCACACAGGGCACCGGGCCCTTAGAGAGTTCCATGGGAAATCCCCCGCCCATGCCCCCGGTACCCAAGTCTGTCCTTAGCACACTGTCTGTGCGGGGCTGAAGGTACTGCTAGGCAGTGTGGCCTGTGGGAAATCGTGCGGTCCTCTGAGTGGCAGGGAGGGCTGCTGTTTCCCCGAACAGGTGCGCAGGGACCCTGTAAAACAGCTGTGACCTCTCAAGGTGGGTCATGTGACCCCTCAAGGGTGGGGCACGTGACCTCCCAAGGGTGGGTCAGAAGACCCGACAAGGGTGGGTCACGGGACCCCTCAAGGGTGGGTCACGAGACCCCTCAAGGGTTGGTCACGTGACCCCAAAAGGGTAGGTCACGAGACCCTTCAAGGGTGGGTCACGTGACCGTTAAGGGGTGGATCACGTGACCCCTCGGGAGTGGGTCACGTGACCCCTCGGGAGTGGGTCACGAGACCCCTCAGGGGTGGGTCACGTGACCCCTCGGGAGTGGGTCACGAGACCCCTCAGGGGTGTGTCACGTGACGCCTCAGGGGTGGGTCACGTGACCCCTCGGGAGTGGGTCACGAGACCCCTCAGGGGTGGGTCACGTGACCCCTCGGGAGTGGGTCACGTGACCCCTCAGGGGTGGGTCACGTGACACCTCCAGGGTGGCTCCCGTGACCCCTCAGGGGTGGGTGACGTGACCCCTCAACAGTGGTTCAGGAGACACGTCAAGGGTGGGTCCCGTGACCCGAGGGAGGCTTGTGGTGGGGAGCCTGAGTGCGCACGCGCGGCCCGCTTATAGGCCCGAAATGAGCCAGCCGCGGCTCGGAGAAAGGCCATCTCCTGGGGGCCTCCCCATGTTCCTCCACTCCTCAAGGAGGACCCCTTTACGGATGGAAGAAAAGGGGGATCTTCGCAGTGGTGGGTTCCGGCCAGAGGCGTCTGCGGGTTTGCCTGCACGTACGCCAGGTGCTCGCACAACGGGCCCAGGTGTTTGAGCCCCGTGGAGGCAGAGGGCTGCTTATTGCTGGATGATAGTGTCCTGCAGGGTTAAGGGACGGCGTGGGCACTCCCAGGGCCACAGAGGGCACCTGGCCTTTAGAGAGTTCCCTGGAAAATTCCCCGCCCAGGCCCCTGGTCCACAAGTCTATCCTGCGTACAGTGTCTGTGCGAGGCTGGGAGTGCTTCTGGGCAGTGTTCCCCAGGGGAAATCGCGTGGTCCTCTAGGTGGCAGGGAGGGCTCCTGTGTCCACGGACAGGTGCCCAGGGACCCTGTGGAACTGCTGTGACCTCTAAAGGGTGGGTCAGGTGAGCCAAGGGAGGTGTGTGCTTGGGAGCCTGAGTGCGCATGCGCGGCCCACGTATTGGCCCGAAACGAGCCAGCCGCGGCTCGGAGAAAAGCCATCTCCTGGGGGCCTCCCCATGTTCTTCCACTCCTCAAGCGTGACCCCTTTACGGATGGAGGAAAAGGGGGATCTTCGCAGTGGTGGGTTCGCGCCAGGGGGGTCTGCGGGTTTGCCTCCACGTACGCCAGGTGCCCGCACACCGGGCCCAGGTGTTTGAGCCCCGTGGAGGCAGAGGGCTGCTTATTGCTGGATGCAAGTGTCCTGCGGGGTCAAGGAACGGCATGGGCACTCCCCGGGCCACACAGGGCACCGGGCCCTTAGAGAGTTCCATGGGAAATCCCCCGCCCATGCCCCCGGTACCCAAGTCTGTCCTTAGCACACTGTCTGTGCGGGGCTGAAGGTACTGCTAGGCAGTGTGGCCTGTGGGAAATCGTGCGGTCCTCTGAGTGGCAGGGAGGGCTGCTGTTTCCCCGAACAGGTGCGCAGGGACCCTGTAAAACAGCTGTGACCTCTGAAGGTGGGTCATGTGACCCCTCAAGGGTGGGGCACGTGACCTCCCAAGGGTGGGTCAGGAGACCCCACAAGGGTGGGTCACGGGAACCCTCAAGGGTTGGTCACGTGACCCCAAAAAGGGTAGGTCACGAGACCCCTCAAGGGTGGGTCACGTGACCCCTCAGGGGTGGGTCACGTGACCCCTCGGGAGTGGGTCACGAGACCCCTCAGGGGTGGGTCACGTGACCCCTCGGGAGTGGGTCACGAGACCCCTCAGGGGTGGGTCACGTGACCCCTCGGGAGTGGGTCACGAGACCCCTCAGGGGTGGGTCACGTGACCCCTCGGGAGTGGGTCACGAGACCCCTCAGGGGTGGGTCACGTGACCCCTCGGGAGTGGGTCACGAGACCCCTCAGGGGTGGGTCACGTGACCCCTCGGGAGTGGGTCACGAGACCTCTCAGGGGTGGGTCACGTGATACCTCTGGAGTGGGTCACGAGACCCCTCAGGGGTGGGTCACGTGACCCCTCCGGGGTGGCTCCCGTGACCCCTCAGGGGTGGGTGACGTGACCCCTCAACAGTGGTTCAGGAGACACGTCAAGGGTGGGTCCCGTGACCCGAGGGAGGCTTGTGGTGGGGAGCCTGAGTGCGCACGCGCGGCCCGCTTATAGGCCCGAAATGAGCCAGCCGCGGCTCGGAGAAAGGCCATCTCCTGGGGGCCTCCCCATGTTCCTCCACTCCTCAAGGAGGACCCCTTTACGGATGGAAGAAAAGGGGGATCTTCGCAGTGGTGGGTTCCGGCCAGAGGCGTCTGCGGGTTTGCCTGCACGTACGCCAGGTGCTCGCACAACGGGCCCAGGTGTTTGAGCCCCGTGGAGGCAGAGGGCTGCTTATTGCTGGATGATAGTGTCCTGCAGGGTTAAGGGACGGCGTGGGCACTCCCAGGGCCACAGAGGGCACCTGGCCTTTAGAGAGTTCCCTGGAAAATTCCTCGCCCAGGCCCTTGGTCCACAAGTCTATCCTGGGTACAGTGTCTGTGCCAGGCTGGGAGTGCTTCTGGGCAGTGTTCCCCAGGGAAATCGCGTGGTCCTCTAGGTGGCAGGGAGGGCTCCTGTGTCCACGGACAGGTGCCCAGGGACCCTGTGGAACTGCTGTGACCTCTAAAGGGTGGGTCAGGTGAGCCAAGGGAGGTGTGTGCTTGGGAGCCTGAGTGCGCATGCGCGGCCCACGTATAGGCCCGAAACGAGCCAGCCGCGGCTCGAGAAAAGCCATCTCCTGGGGGCCTCCCCATGTTCTTCCACTCCTCAAGCGTGACCCCTTTACGGATGGAGGAAAAGGGGGATCTTCGCAGTGGTGGGTTCGCGCCAGGGGGGTCTGCGGGTTTGCCTCCACGTACGCCAGGTGCCCGCACACCGGGCCCAGGTGTTTGAGCCCCGTGGAGGCAGAGGGCTGCTTATTGCTGGATGCAAGTGTCCTGCGGGGTCAAGGAACGGCATGGGCACTCCCCGGGCCACACAGGGCACCGGGCCCTTAGAGAGTTCCATGGGAAATCCCCCGCCCATGCCCCCGGTACCCAAGTCTGTCCTTAGCACACTGTCTGTGCGGGGCTGAAGGTACTGCTAGGCAGTGTGGCCTGTGGGAAATCGTGCGGTCCTCTGAGTGGCAGGGAGGGCTGCTGTTTCCCCGAACAGGTGCGCAGGGACCCTGTAAAACAGCTGTGACCTCTCAAGGTGGGTCATGTGACCCCTCAAGGGTGGGGCACGTGACCTCCCAAGGGTGGGTCAGGAGACCCCACAAGGGTGGGTCACGGGACCCCTCAAGGGTTGGTCACGTGACCCCAAAAGGGTAGGTCCCGAGACCCCTCAAGGGTGGGTCACGTGACCCCTCAGGGGTGGGTCACGTGACCCCTCGGGAGTGGGTCACGAGACCCCTCAGGGGTGGGTCACGTGACCCCTCGGGAGTGGGTCACGAGACCACTCAGGGGTGGGTCACGTGACCCCTCGGGAGTGGGTCACGAGACCCCTCAGGGGTAGGTCACGTGAACCCCTCGGGAGTGGGTCACGAGACCTCTCAGGGGTGGGTCACGTGATACCTCTGGATTGGGTCACGAGACACCTCAGGGGTGGGTCACGTGACCCCTCCGGGGTGGCTCCCGTGACCCCTCAGGGGTGGGTGACGTGACCCCTCAACAGTGGTTCAGGAGACACGTCAAGGGTGGGTCCCGTGACCCGAGGGAGGCTTGTGGTGGGGAGCCTGAGTGCGCACGCGCGCCCCGCTTATAGGCCCGAAATGAGCCAGCCGCGGCTCGGAGAAAAGCCATCTCCTGGGGGCCTCCCCATGTTCCTCCACTCCTCAAGGAGGACCCCTTTACGGATGGAAGAAAAGGGGGATCTTCGCAGTGGTGGGTTCCGGCCAGAGGCGTCTGCGGGTTTGCCTGCACGTACGCCAGGTGCTCGCACAACGGGCCCAGGTGTTTGAGCCCCGTGGAGGCAGAGGGCTGCTTATTGCTGGATGATAGTGTCCTGCAGGGTTAAGGGACGGCGTGGGCACTCCCAGGGCCACAGAGGGCACCTGGCCTTTAGAGAGTTCCCTGGAAAATTCCTCGCCCAGGCCCTTGGTCCACAAGTCTATCCTGGGTACAGTGTCTGTGCGAGGCTGGGAGTGCTTCTGGGCAGTGTTCCCCAGGGGAAATCGCGTGGTCCTCTAGGTGGCAGGGAGGGCTCCTGTGTCCACGGACAGGTGCCCAGGGACCCTGTGGAACTGCTGTGACCTCTAAAGGGTGGGTCAGGTGAGCCAAGGGAGGTGTGTGCTTGGGAGCCTGAGTGCGCATGCGCGGCCCACGTATAGGCCCGAAACGAGCCAGCCGCGGCTCGGAGAAAAGCCATCTCCTGGGGGCCTCCCCATGTTCTTCCACTCCTCAAGCGTGACCCCTTTACGGATGGAGGAAAAGGGGGATCTTCGCAGTGGTGGGTTCGCGCCAGGGGGGTCTGCGGGTTTGCCTCCACGTACGCCAGGTGCCCGCACACCGGGCCCAGGTGTTTGAGCCCCGTGGAGGCAGAGGGCTGCTTATTGCTGGATGCAAGTGTCCTGCGGGGTCAAGGAACGGCATGGGCACTCCCCGGGCCACACAGGGCACCGGGCCCTTAGAGAGTTCCATGGGAAATCCCCCGCCCATGCCCCCGGTACCCAAGTCTGTCCTTAGCACACTGTCTGTGCGGGGCTGAAGGTACTGCTAGGCAGTGTGGCCTGTGGGAAATCGTGCGGTCCTCTGAGTGGCAGGGAGGGCTGCTGTTTCCCCGAACAGGTGCGCAGGGACCCTGTAAAACAGCTGTGACCTCTCAAGGTGGGTCATGTGACCCCTCAAGGGTGGGGCACGTGACCTCCCAAGGGTGGGTCAGGAGACCCCACAAGGGTGGGTCACGAGACCCCTCAAGGGTTGGTCACGTGACCCCAAAAGGGTAGGTCACGAGACCCCTCAAGGGTGGGTCACGTGACCCCTCAGGGGTGGGTCACGTGACCCCTCGGGAGTGGGTCACGTGACCCCTCGGGAGTGGGTCACGAGACCCCTCAGGGGTGGGTCACGTGACCCCTCGGGAGTGGGTCACGAGACCCCTCATGGGTGGGTCACGTGATACCTCTGGAGTGGGTCACGAGACCCCTCAGGGGTGGGTCACGTGACCCCTCCGGGGTGGCTCCCGTGACGCCTCAGGGGTGGGTGACGTGACCCCTCAACAGTGGTTCAGGTAACACGTCAAGGGTGGGTCCCGTGACCCGAGGGAGGCTTGTGTTGGGGAGCCTGAGTGCGCACGCGCGGCCCGCTTATAGGCCCGAAATGAGCCAGCCGCGGCTCGGAGAAAAGCCATCTCCTGAGGGCCTCCCCATGTTCCTCCACTCCTCAAGGAGGACCCCTTTACGGATGGAAGAAAAGGGGGATCTTCGCAGTGGTGGGTTCCGGCCAGAGGCGTCTGCGGGTTTGCCTGCACGTACGCCAGGTGCTCGCACAACGGGCCCAGGTGTTTGAGCCCCGTGGAGGCAGAGGGCTGCTTATTGCTGGATGATAGTGTCCTGCAGGGTTAAGGGACGGCGTGGGCACTCCCAGGGCCACAGAGGGCACCTGGCCTTTAGAGAGTTCCCTGGAAAATTCCTCGCCCAGGCCCTTGGTCCACAAGTCTATCCTGGGTACAGTGTCTGTGCCAGGCTGGGAGTGCTTCTGGGCAGTGTTCCCCAGGGGAAATCGCGTGGTCCTCTAGGTGGCAGGGAGGGCTCCTGTGTCCACGGACAGGTGCCCAGGGACCCTGTGGAACTGCTGTGACCTCTAAAGGGTGGGTCAGGTGAGCCAAGGGAGGTGTGTGCTTGGGAGCCTGAGTGCGCATGCGCGGCCCACGTATAGGCCCGAAACGAGCCAGCCGCGGCTCGGAGAAAAGCCATCTCCTGGGGGCCTCCCCATGTTCTTCCACTCCTCAAGCGTGACCCCTTTACGGATGGAGGAAAAGGGGGATCTTCGCAGTGGTGGGTTCGCGCCAGGGGGGTCTGCGGGTTTCCCTCCACGTACGCCAGGTGCCCGCACACCGGGCCCAGGTGTTTGAGCCCCGTGGAGGCAGAGGGCTGCTTATTGCTGGATGCAAGTGTCCTGCGGGGTCAAGGAACGGCATGGGCACTCCCCGGGCCACACAGGGCACCGGGCCCTTAGAGAGTTCCATGGGAAATCCCCCGCCCATGCCCCCGGTACCCAAGTCTGTCCTTAGCACACTGTCTGTGCGGTGCTGAAGGTACTGCTAGGCAGTGTGGCCTGTGGGAAATCGTGCGGTCCTCTGAGTGGCAGGGAGGGCTGCTGTTTCCCCGAACAGGTGCGCAGGGACCCTGTAAAACAGCTGTGACCTCTCAAGGTGGGTCATGTGACCCCTCAAGGGTGGGGCACGTGACCTCCCAAGGGTGGGTCAGGAGACCCCACAAGGGTGGGTCACGAGACCCCTCAAGGGTTGGTCACGTGACCCCAAAAGGGTAGGTCACGAGACCCCTCAAGGGTGGGTCACGTGACCCCTCAGGGGTGGGTCACGTGACCTCTCGGGAGTGGGTCACGTGACCCCTCGGGAGTGGGTCACGAGACCCCTCAGGGGTGGGTCACGTGACCCCTCGGGAGTGGGTCACGAGACCCCTCATGGGTGGGTCACGTGATACCTCTGGAGTGGGTCACGAGACCCCTCAGGGGTGGGTCACGTGACCCCTCCGGGGTGGCTCCCGTGACGCCTCAGGGGTGGGTGACGTGACCCCTCAACAGTGGTTCAGGAGACACGTCAAGGGTGGGTCCCGTGACCCGAGGGAGGCTTGTGGTGGGGAGCCTGAGTGCGCACGCGCGGCCCGCTTATAGGCCCGAAATGAGCCAGCCGCGGCTCGGAGAAAAGCCATCTCCTGGGGGCCTCCCCATGTTCTTCCACTCCTCAAGCGTGACCCCTTTACGGATGGAGGAAAAGGGGGATCTTCGCAGTGGTGGGTTCGCGCCAGGGGGGTCTGCGGGTTTGCCTCCACGTACGCCAGGTGCCCGCACACCGGGCCCAGGTGTTTGAGCCCCGTGGAGGCAGAGGGCTGCTTATTGCTGGATGCAAGTGTCCTGCGGGGTCAAGGAACGGCATGGGCACTCCCCGGGCCACACAGGGCACCGGGCCCTTAGAGAGTTCCATGGGAAATCCCCCGCCCATGCCCCCGGTACCCAAGTCTGTCCTTAGCACACTGTCTGTGCGGGGCTGAAGGTACTGCTAGGCAGTGTGGCCTGTGGGAAATCGTGCGGTCCTCTGAGTGGCAGGGAGGGCTGCTGTTTCCCCGAACAGGTGCCCAGGGACCCTGTAAAACAGCTGTGACCTCTCAAGGTGGGTCATGTGACCCCTCAAGGGTGGGGCACGTGACCTCCCAAGGGTGGGTCAGGAGACCCCACAAGGGTGGGTCACGAGACCCCTCAAGGGTTGGTCACGTGACCCCAAAAGTGTAGGTCACGAGACCCCTCAAGGGTGGGTCACGAGACCCCTCAAGGGTGGGTCACGTGACCCCTCAGGGGTGGATCACGTGACCCCTCGGGAGTGGGTCACGTGACCCCTCGGGAGTGGGTCACGAGACCCCTCAGGGGTGGGTCACGTGACCCCTCGGGAGTGGGTCACGAGACCCCTCAGGGGTGTGTCACGTGACCCCTCAGGGGTGGGTCACGTGACCCCTCGGGAGTGGGTCACGAGACCCCTCAGGGGTGGGGCACGTGACCTCCCAAGGGTGGGTCAGGAGACCCCACAAGGGTGGGTCACGGGACCCCTCAAGGGTTGGTCACGTGACCCCAAAAGGGTAGGTCCCGAGACCCCTCAAGGGTGGGTCACATGACCCCTCAGGGGTGGGTCACGTGACCCCTCGGGAGTGGGTCACGAGACCCCTCAGGGGTGGGTCACGTGACCCCTCGGGAGTGGGTCACGTGACCCCTCGGGAGTGGGTCACGAGACCCCTCGGGAGTGGGTCACGAGACCCCTCAGGGGTAGGTCACGTGAACCCCTCGGGAGTGGGTCACGAGACCTCTCAGGGGTGGGTCACGTGATACCTCTGGATTGGGTCACGAGACCCCTCAGGGGTGGGTCACGTGACCCCTCCGGGGTGGCTCCCGTGACCCCTCAGGGGTGGGTGACGTGACCCCTCAACAGTGGTTCAGGAGACACGTCAAGGGTGGGTCCCGTGACCCGAGGGAGGCTTGTGGTGGGGAGCCTGAGTGCGCACGCGCGCCCCGCTTATAGGCCCGAAATGAGCCAGCCGCGGCTCGGAGAAAAGCCATCTCCTGGGGGCCTCCCCATGTTCCTCCACTCCTCAAGGAGGACCCCTTTACGGATGGAAGAAAAGGGGGATCTTCGCAGTGGTGGGTTCCGGCCAGAGGCGTCTGCGGGTTTGCCTGCACGTACGCCAGGTGCTCGCACAACGGGCCCAGGTGTTTGAGCCCCGTGGAGGCAGAGGGCTGCTTATTGCTGGATGATAGTGTCCTGCAGGGTTAAGGGACGGCGTGGGCACTCCCAGGGCCACAGAGGGCACCTGGCCTTTAGAGAGTTCCCTGGAAAATTCCTCGCCCAGGCCCTTGGTCCACAAGTCTATCCTGGGTACAGTGTCTGTGCGAGGCTGGGAGTGCTTCTGGGCAGTGTTCCCCAGGGGAAATCGCGTGGTCCTCTAGGTGGCAGGGAGGGCTCCTGTGTCCACGGACAGGTGCCCAGGGACCCTGTGGAACTGCTGTGACCTCTAAAGGGTGGGTCAGGTGAGCCAAGGGAGGTGTGTGCTTGGGAGCCTGAGTGCGCATGCGCGGCCCACGTATAGGCCCGAAACGAGCCAGCCGCGGCTCGGAGAAAAGCCATCTCCTGGGGGCCTCCCCATGTTCTTCCACTCCTCAAGCGTGACCCCTTTACGGATGGAGGAAAAGGGGGATCTTCGCAGTGGTGGGTTCGCGCCAGGGGGGTCTGCGGGTTTGCCTCCACGTACGCCAGGTGCCCGCACACCGGGCCCAGGTGTTTGAGCCCCGTGGAGGCAGAGGGCTGCTTATTGCTGGATGCAAGTGTCCTGCGGGGTCAAGGAACGGCATGGGCACTCCCCGGGCCACACAGGGCACCGGGCCCTTAGAGAGTTCCATGGGAAATCCCCCGCCCATGCCCCCGGTACCCAAGTCTGTCCTTAGCACACTGTCTGTGCGGGGCTGAAGGTACTGCTAGGCAGTGTGGCCTGTGGGAAATCGTGCGGTCCTCTGAGTGGCAGGGAGGGCTGCTGTTTCCCCGAACAGGTGCGCAGGGACCCTGTAAAACAGCTGTGACCTCTCAAGGTGGGTCATGTGACCCCTCAAGGGTGGGGCACGTGACCTCCCAAGGGTGGGTCAGGAGACCCCACAAGGGTGGGTCACGAGACCCCTCAAGGGTTGGTCACGTGACCCCAAAAGGGTAGGTCACGAGACCCCTCAAGGGTGGGTCACGTGACCCCTCAGGGGTGGGTCACGTGACCCCTCGGGAGTGGGTCACGTGACCCCTCGGGAGTGGGTCACGAGACCCCTCAGGGGTGGGTCACGTGACCCCTCGGGAGTGGGTCACGAGACCCCTCATGGGTGGGTCACGTGATACCTCTGGAGTGGGTCACGAGACCCCTCAGGGGTGGGTCACGTGACCCCTCCGGGGTGGCTCCCGTGACGCCTCAGGGGTGGGTGACGTGACCCCTCAACAGTGGTTCAGGTAACACGTCAAGGGTGGGTCCCGTGACCCGAGGGAGGCTTGTGTTGGGGAGCCTGAGTGCGCACGCGCGGCCCGCTTATAGGCCCGAAATGAGCCAGCCGCGGCTCGGAGAAAAGCCATCTCCTGAGGGCCTCCCCATGTTCCTCCACTCCTCAAGGAGGACCCCTTTACGGATGGAAGAAAAGGGGGATCTTCGCAGTGGTGGGTTCCGGCCAGAGGCGTCTGCGGGTTTGCCTGCACGTACGCCAGGTGCTCGCACAACGGGCCCAGGTGTTTGAGCCCCGTGGAGGCAGAGGGCTGCTTATTGCTGGATGATAGTGTCCTGCAGGGTTAAGGGACGGCGTGGGCACTCCCAGGGCCACAGAGGGCACCTGGCCTTTAGAGAGTTCCCTGGAAAATTCCTCGCCCAGGCCCTTGGTCCACAAGTCTATCCTGGGTACAGTGTCTGTGCCAGGCTGGGAGTGCTTCTGGGCAGTGTTCCCCAGGGGAAATCGCGTGGTCCTCTAGGTGGCAGGGAGGGCTCCTGTGTCCACGGACAGGTGCCCAGGGACCCTGTGGAACTGCTGTGACCTCTAAAGGGTGGGTCAGGTGAGCCAAGGGAGGTGTGTGCTTGGGAGCCTGAGTGCGCATGCGCGGCCCACGTATAGGCCCGAAACGAGCCAGCCGCGGCTCGGAGAAAAGCCATCTCCTGGGGGCCTCCCCATGTTCTTCCACTCCTCAAGCGTGACCCCTTTACGGATGGAGGAAAAGGGGGATCTTCGCAGTGGTGGGTTCGCGCCAGGGGGGTCTGCGGGTTTCCCTCCACGTACGCCAGGTGCCCGCACACCGGGCCCAGGTGTTTGAGCCCCGTGGAGGCAGAGGGCTGCTTATTGCTGGATGCAAGTGTCCTGCGGGGTCAAGGAACGGCATGGGCACTCCCCGGGCCACACAGGGCACCGGGCCCTTAGAGAGTTCCATGGGAAATCCCCCGCCCATGCCCCCGGTACCCAAGTCTGTCCTTAGCACACTGTCTGTGCGGTGCTGAAGGTACTGCTAGGCAGTGTGGCCTGTGGGAAATCGTGCGGTCCTCTGAGTGGCAGGGAGGGCTGCTGTTTCCCCGAACAGGTGCGCAGGGACCCTGTAAAACAGCTGTGACCTCTCAAGGTGGGTCATGTGACCCCTCAAGGGTGGGGCACGTGACCTCCCAAGGGTGGGTCAGGAGACCCCACAAGGGTGGGTCACGAGACCCCTCAAGGGTTGGTCACGTGACCCCAAAAGGGTAGGTCACGAGACCCCTCAAGGGTGGGTCACGTGACCCCTCAGGGGTGGGTCACGTGACCTCTCGGGAGTGGGTCACGTGACCCCTCGGGAGTGGGTCACGAGACCCCTCAGGGGTGGGTCACGTGACCCCTCGGGAGTGGGTCACGAGACCCCTCATGGGTGGGTCACGTGATACCTCTGGAGTGGGTCACGAGACCCCTCAGGGGTGGGTCACGTGACCCCTCCGGGGTGGCTCCCGTGACGCCTCAGGGGTGGGTGACGTGACCCCTCAACAGTGGTTCAGGAGACACGTCAAGGGTGGGTCCCGTGACCCGAGGGAGGCTTGTGGTGGGGAGCCTGAGTGCGCACGCGCGGCCCGCTTATAGGCCCGAAATGAGCCAGCCGCGGCTCGGAGAAAAGCCATCTCCTGGGGGCCTCCCCATGTTCTTCCACTCCTCAAGCGTGACCCCTTTACGGATGGAGGAAAAGGGGGATCTTCGCAGTGGTGGGTTCGCGCCAGGGGGGTCTGCGGGTTTGCCTCCACGTACGCCAGGTGCCCGCACACCGGGCCCAGGTGTTTGAGCCCCGTGGAGGCAGAGGGCTGCTTATTGCTGGATGCAAGTGTCCTGCGGGGTCAAGGAACGGCATGGGCACTCCCCGGGCCACACAGGGCACCGGGCCCTTAGAGAGTTCCATGGGAAATCCCCCGCCCATGCCCCCGGTACCCAAGTCTGTCCTTAGCACACTGTCTGTGCGGGGCTGAAGGTACTGCTAGGCAGTGTGGCCTGTGGGAAATCGTGCGGTCCTCTGAGTGGCAGGGAGGGCTGCTGTTTCCCCGAACAGGTGCCCAGGGACCCTGTAAAACAGCTGTGACCTCTCAAGGTGGGTCATGTGACCCCTCAAGGGTGGGGCACGTGACCTCCCAAGGGTGGGTCAGGAGACCCCACAAGGGTGGGTCACGAGACCCCTCAAGGGTTGGTCACGTGACCCCAAAAGTGTAGGTCACGAGACCCCTCAAGGGTGGGTCACGAGACCCCTCAAGGGTGGGTCACGTGACCCCTCAGGGGTGGATCACGTGACCCCTCGGGAGTGGGTCACGTGACCCCTCGGGAGTGGGTCACGAGACCCCTCAGGGGTGGGTCACGTGACCCCTCGGGAGTGGGTCACGAGACCCCTCAGGGGTGTGTCACGTGACCCCTCAGGGGTGGGTCACGTGACCCCTCGGGAGTGGGTCACGAGACCCCTCAGGGGTGGGGCACGTGACCTCCCAAGGGTGGGTCAGGAGACCCCACAAGGGTGGGTCACGGGACCCCTCAAGGGTTGGTCACGTGACCCCAAAAGGGTAGGTCCCGAGACCCCTCAAGGGTGGGTCACATGACCCCTCAGGGGTGGGTCACGTGACCCCTCGGGAGTGGGTCACGAGACCCCTCAGGGGTGGGTCACGTGACCCCTCGGGAGTGGGTCACGTGACCCCTCGGGAGTGGGTCACGAGACCCCTCGGGAGTGGGTCACGAGACCCCTCAGGGGTAGGTCACGTGAACCCCTCGGGAGTGGGTCACGAGACCTCTCAGGGGTGGGTCACGTGATACCTCTGGATTGGGTCACGAGACCCCTCAGGGGTGGGTCACGTGACCCCTCCGGGGTGGCTCCCGTGACCCCTCAGGGGTGGGTGACGTGACCCCTCAACAGTGGTTCAGGAGACACGTCAAGGGTGGGTCCCGTGACCCGAGGGAGGCTTGTGGTGGGGAGCCTGAGTGCGCACGCGCGCCCCGCTTATAGGCCCGAAATGAGCCAGCCGCGGCTCGGAGAAAAGCCATCTCCTGGGGGCCTCCCCATGTTCCTCCACTCCTCAAGGAGGACCCCTTTACGGATGGAAGAAAAGGGGGATCTTCGCAGTGGTGGGTTCCGGCCAGAGGCGTCTGCGGGTTTGCCTGCACGTACGCCAGGTGCTCGCACAACGGGCCCAGGTGTTTGAGCCCCGTGGAGGCAGAGGGCTGCTTATTGCTGGATGATAGTGTCCTGCAGGGTTAAGGGACGGCGTGGGCACTCCCAGGGCCACAGAGGGCACCTGGCCTTTAGAGAGTTCCCTGGAAAATTCCTCGCCCAGGCCCTTGGTCCACAAGTCTATCCTGGGTACAGTGTCTGTGCGAGGCTGGGAGTGCTTCTGGGCAGTGTTCCCCAGGGGAAATCGCGTGGTCCTCTAGGTGGCAGGGAGGGCTCCTGTGTCCACGGACAGGTGCCCAGGGACCCTGTGGAACTGCTGTGACCTCTAAAGGGTGGGTCAGGTGAGCCAAGGGAGGTGTGTGCTTGGGAGCCTGAGTGCGCATGCGCGGCCCACGTATAGGCCCGAAACGAGCCAGCCGCGGCTCGGAGAAAAGCCATCTCCTGGGGGCCTCCCCATGTTCTTCCACTCCTCAAGCGTGACCCCTTTACGGATGGAGGAAAAGGGGGATCTTCGCAGTGGTGGGTTCGCGCCAGGGGGGTCTGCGGGTTTGCCTCCACGTACGCCAGGTGCCCGCACACCGGGCCCAGGTGTTTGAGCCCCGTGGAGGCAGAGGGCTGCTTATTGCTGGATGCAAGTGTCCTGCGGGGTCAAGGAACGGCATGGGCACTCCCCGGGCCACACAGGGCACCGGGCCCTTAGAGAGTTCCATGGGAAATCCCCCGCCCATGCCCCCGGTACCCAAGTCTGTCCTTAGCACACTGTCTGTGCGGGGCTGAAGGTACTGCTAGGCAGTGTGGCCTGTGGGAAATCGTGCGGTCCTCTGAGTGGCAGGGAGGGCTGCTGTTTCCCCGAACAGGTGCGCAGGGACCCTGTAAAACAGCTGTGACCTCTCAAGGTGGGTCATGTGACCCCTCAAGGGTGGGGCACGTGACCTCCCAAGGGTGGGTCAGGAGACCCCACAAGGGTGGGTCACGAGACCCCTCAAGGGTTGGTCACGTGACCCCAAAAGGGTAGGTCACGAGACCCCTCAAGGGTGGGTCACGTGACCCCTCAGGGGTGGGTCACGTGACCCCTTGGGAGTGGGTCACGTGACCCCTCGGGAGTGGGTCACGAGACCCCTCAGGGGTGGGTCACGTGACCCCTCGGGAGTGGGTCACGAGACCCCTCATGGGTGGGTCACGTGATACCTCTGGAGTGGGTCACGAGACCCCTCAGGGGTGGGTCACGTGACCCCTCCGGGGTGGCTCCCGTGACGCCTCAGGGGTGGGTGACGTGACCCCTCAACAGTGGTTCAGGAGACACGTCAAGGGTGGGTCCCGTGACCCGAGGGAGGCTTGTGGTGGGGAGCCTGAGTGCGCACGCGCGGCCCGCTTATAGGCCCGAAATGAGCCAGCCGCGGCTCGGAGAAAAGCCATCTCCTGAGGGCCTCCCCATGTTCCTCCACTCCTCAAGGAGGACCCCTTTACGGATGGAAGAAAAGGGGGATCTTCGCAGTGGTGGGTTCCGGCCAGAGGCGTCTGCGGGTTTGCCTGCACGTACGCCAGGTGCTCGCACAACGGGCCCAGGTGTTTGAGCCCCGTGGAGGCAGAGGGCTGCTTATTGCTGGATGATAGTGTCCTGCAGGGTTAAGGGACGGCGTGGGCACTCCCAGGGCCACAGAGGGCACCTGGCCTTTAGAGAGTTCCCTGGAAAATTCCTCGCCCAGGCCCTTGGTCCACAAGTCTATCCTGCGTACAGTGTCTGTGCGACGCTGGGAGTGCTTCTGGGCAGTGTTCCCCAGGGGAAATCGCGTGGTCCTCTAGGTGGCAGGGAGGGCTCCTGTGGCCACGGACAGGTGCCCAGGGACCCTGTGGAACTGCTGTGACCTCTAAAGGGTGGGTCAGGTGAGCCAAGGGAGGTGTGTGCTTGGGAGCCTGAGTGCGCATGCGCGGCCCACGTATAGGCCCGAAAAGAGCCAGCCGCGGCTCGGAGAAAAGCCATCTCCTGGGGGCCTCCCCATGTTCTTCCACTCCTCAAGCGTGACCCCTTTACGGATGGAGGAAAAGGGGGATCTTCGCAGTGGTGGGTTCGCGCCAGGGGGGTCTGCGGGTTTGCCTCCACGTACGCCAGGTGCCCGCACACCGGGCCCAGGTGTTTGAGCCCCGTGGAGGCAGAGGGCTGCTTATTGCTGGATGCAAGTGTCCTGCGGGGTCAAGGAACGGCATGGGCACTCCCCGGGCCACACAGGGCACCGGGCCCTTAGAGAGTTCCATGGGAAATCCCCCGCCCATGCCCCCGGTACCCAAGTCTGTCCTTAGCACACTGTCTGTGCGGGGCTGAAGGTACTGCTAGGCAGTGTGGCCTGTGGGAAATCGTGCGGTCCTCTGAGTGGCAGGGAGGGCTGCTGTTTCCCCGAACAGGTGCGCAGGGACCCTGTAAAACAGCTGTGACCTCTGAAGGTGGGTCATGTGACCCCTCAAGGGTGGGGCACGTGACCTCCCAAGGGTGGGTCAGGAGACCCCACAAGGGTGGGTCACGGGACCCCTCAAGGGTTGGTCACGTGACCCCAAAAAGGGTAGGTCACGAGACCCCTCAAGGGTGGGTCACGTGACCCCTCAGGGGTGGGTCACGTGACCCCTCGGGAGTGGGTCACGAGACCCCTCAGGGGTGGGTCACGTGACCCCTCGGGAGTGGGTCACGAGACCCCTCAGGGGTGGGTCACGTGACCCCTCGGGAGTGGGTCACGAGACCCCTCAGGGGTGGGTCACGTGACCCCTCGGGAGTGGGTCACGAGACCCCTCAGGGGTGGGTCACGTGACCCCTCGGGAGTGGGTCACGAGACCCCTCAGGGGTGGGTCACGTGACCCCTCGGGAGTGGGTCACGAGACCTCTCAGGGGTGGGTCACGTGATACCTCTGGAGTGGGTCACGAGACCCCTCAGGGGTGGGTCACGTGACCCCTCCGGGGTGGCTCCCTTGACGCCTCAGGGGTGGGTGACGTGACCCCTCAACAGTGGTTCAGGAGACACGTCAAAAGTGGGTCCCGTGACCCGAGGGAGGCTTGTGGTGGGGAGCCTGAGTGCGCACGCGCGGCCCGCTTATAGGCCCGAAATGAGCCAGCCGCGGCTCGGAGAAAGGCCATCTCCTGGGGGCCTCCCCATGTTCCTCCACTCCTCAAGGAGGACCCCTTTACGGATGGAAGAAAAGGGGGATCTTCGCAGTGGTGGGTTCCGGCCAGAGGCGTCTGCGGGTTTGCCTGCACGTACGCCAGGTGCTCGCACAACGGGCCCAGGTGTTTGAGCCCCGTGGAGGCAGAGGGCTGCTTATTGCTGGATGATAGTGTCCTGCAGGGTTAAGGGACGGCGTGGGCACTACCAGGGCCACAGAGGGCACCTGGCCTTTAGGGAGTTCCCTGGAATATTCCCCGCCCAGGCCCCTGGTCCACAAGTCTATCCTGCGTACAGTGTCTGTGCGAGGCTGGGAGTGCTTCTGGGCAGTGTTCCCCAGGGGAAATCGCGTGGTCCTCTAGGTGGCAGGGAGGGCTCCTGTGTCCACGGACAGGTGCCCAGGGACCCTGTGGAACTGCTGTGACCTCTAAAGGGTGGGTCAGGTGAGCCAAGGGAGGTGTGTGCTTGGGAGCCTGAGTGCGCATGCGCGGCCCACGTATAGGCCCGAAACGAGCCAGCCGCGGCTCGGAGAAAAGCCATCTCCTGGGGGCCTCCCCATGTTCTTCCACTCCTCAAGCGTGACCCCTTTACGGATGGAGGAAAAGGGGGATCTTCGCAGTGGTGGGTTCGCGCCAGGGGGGTCTGCGGGTTTGCCTCCACGTACGCCAGGTGCCCGCACACCGGGCCCAGGTGTTTGAGCCCCGTGGAGGCAGAGGGCTGCTTATTGCTGGATGTAAGTGTCCTGCGGGGTCAAGGAACGGCATGGGCACTCCCCGGGCCACACAGGGCACCGGGCCCTTAGAGAGTTCCATGGGAAATCCCCCGCCCATGCCCCCGGTACCCAAGTCTGTCCTTAGCACACTGTCTGTGCGGGGCTGAAGGTACTGCTAGGCAGTGTGGCCTGTGGGAAATCGTGCGGTCCTCTGAGTGGCAGGGAGGGCTGCTGTTTCCCCGAACAGGTGCGCAGGGACCCTGTAAAACAGCTGTGACCTCTGAAGGTGGGTCATGTGACCCCTCAAGGGTGGGGCACGTGACCTCCCAAGGGTGGGTCAGGAGACCCCACAAGGGTGGGTCACGGGACCCCTCAAGGGTTGGTCACGTGACCCCAAAAAGGGTAGGTCACGAGACCCCTCAAGGGTGGGTCACGTGACCCCTCAGGGGTGGGTCACGTGACCCCTCGGGAGTGGGTCACGAGACCCCTCAGGGGTGGGTCACGTGACCCCTCGGGAGTGGGTCACGAGACCCCTCAGGGGTGGGTCACGTGACCCCTCGGGAGTGGGTCACGAGACCCCTCAGGGGTGGGTCACGTGACCCCTCGGGAGTGGGTCACGAGACCCCTCAGGGGTGGGTCACGTGACCCCTCGGGAGTGGGTCACGAGACCCCTCAGGGGTGGGTCACGTGACCCCTCGGGAGTGGGTCACGAGACCTCTCAGGGGTGGGTCACGTGATACCTCTGGAGTGGGTCACGAGACCCCTCAGGGGTGGGTCACGTGACCCCTCCGGGGTGGCTCCCTTGACGCCTCAGGGGTGGGTGACGTGACCCCTCAACAGTGGTTCAGGAGACACGTCAAAAGTGGGTCCCGTGACCCGAGGGAGGCTTGTGGTGGGGAGCCTGAGTGCGCACGCGCGGCCCGCTTATAGGCCCGAAATGAGCCAGCCGCGGCTCGGAGAAAAGCCATCTCCTGAGGGCCTCCCCATGTTCCTCCACTCCTCAAGGAGGACCCCTTTACGGATGGAAGAAAAGGGGGATCTTCGCAGTGGTGGGTTCGGGCCAGAGCGGTCTGCGGGTTTGCCTGCACGTACACCAGGTGCTCGCACAACGGGCCCAGGTGTTTGAGCCCCGTGGAGGCAGAGGGATGCTTATTGCTGGATGATAGTGTCCTGCAGGGTTAAGGGACGGCGTGGGCACTCCCAGGGCGACAGAGGGCACCTGGCCTTTAGAGAGTTCCCTGGAAAATTCCCCGCCCTGGCCCCTGGTCCACAAGTCTATCCTGCGTACAGTGTCTGTGCGACGCTGGGAGTGCTTCTGGGCAGTGTTCCCCAGGGGAAATCGCGTGGTCCTCTAGGTGGCAGGGAGGGCTCCTGTGTCCACGGACAGGTGCCCAGGGACCCTGTGGAACTGCTGTGACCTCTAAAGGGTGGGTCAGGTGAGCCAAGGGAAGTGTGTGCTTGGGAGCCTGAGTGCGCATGCGCGGCCCACGTATAGGCCCGAAACGAGCCAGCCGCGGCTCGGAGAAAAGCCATCTCCTGGGGTCCTCCCCATGTTCTTCCACTCCTCAAGCGTGACCCCTTTACGGATGGAGGAAAAGGGGGATCTTCGCAGTGGTGGGTTCGCGCCAGAGGGGTCTGCGGGTTTGCCTCCACGTACGCCAGGTGCCCGCACACCGGGCCCAGGTGTTTGAGCCCCGTGGAGGCAGAGGGCTGCTTATTGCTGGATGCAAGTGTCCTGCGGGGTCAAGGAACGGCATGGGCACTCCCCGGGCCACACAGGGCACCGGGCCCTTAGAGAGTTCCATGGGAAATCCCCCGCCCATGCCCCCGGTACCCAAGTCTGTCCTTAGCACACTGTCTGTGCGGGGCTGAAGGTACTGCTAGGCAGTGTGGCCTGTGGGAAATCGTGCGGTCCTCTGAGTGGCAGGGAGGGCTGCTGTTTCCCCGAACAGGTGCGCAGGGACCCTGTAAAACAGCTGTGACCTCTCAAGGTGGGTCATGTGACCCCTCAAGGGTGGGGCACGTGACCTCCCAAGGGTGGGTCAGGAGACCCCACAAGGGTGGGTCACGGGACCCCTCAAGGGTGGGTCACGAGACCCCTCAAGGGTTGGTCACGTGACCCCAAAAAAGTAGGTCACGAGACCCCTCAAGGGTGGGTCACGTGACCCCTCAGGGGTGGGTCACGTGACCCCTCAGGGGTGGGTCACGTGACCCCTCGGGAGTGGGTCACGAGACCCCTCAGGGATGGGTCACGTGACCCCTCGGGAGTGGGTCACGAGACCCCTCAGGGGTGGGTCACGTGACCCCTCGGGAGTGGGTCACGAGACCCCTCAGGGGTTGGTCACGTGACCCCTCGGGAGTGGGTCACGAGACCTCTCAGGGGTGGGTCACGTGATACCTCTGGAGTGGGTCACGAGACCCCTCAGGGGTGGGTCACGTGACCCCTCCGGGGTGGCTCCCGTGACCCCTCAGGGGTGGGTGACGTGACCCCTCAACAGTGGTTCAGGAGACACGTCAAGGGTGGGTCCCGTGACCCGAGGGAGGCTTGTGGTGGGGAGCCTGAGTGCGCACGCGCGGCCCGCTTATAGGCCCGAAATGAGCCAGCCGCGGCTCGGAGAAAGGCCATCTCCTGGGGGCCTCCCCATGTTCCTCCACTCCTCAAGGAGGACCCCTTTACGGATGGAAGAAAAGGGGGATCTTCGCAGTGGTGGGTTCCGGCCAGAGGCGTCTGCGGGTTTGCCTGCACGTACGCCAGGTGCTCGCACAACGGGCCCAGGTGTTTGAGCCCCGTGGAGGCAGAGGGCTGCTTATTGCTGGATGATAGTGTCCTGCAGGGTTAAGGGACGGCGTGGGCACTCCCAGGGCCACAGAGGGCACCTGGCCTTTAGAGAGTTCCCTGGAAAATTCCTCGCCCAGGCCCTTGGTCCACAAGTCTATCCTGGGTACAGTGTCTGTGCCAGGCTGGGAGTGCTTCTGGGCAGTGTTCCCCAGGGGAAATCGCGTGGTCCTCTAGGTGGCAGGGAGGGCTCCTGTGTCCACGGACAGGTGCCCAGGGACCCTGTGGAACTGCTGTGACCTCTAAAGGGTGGGTCAGGTGAGCCAAGGGAGGTGTGTGCTTGGGAGCCTGAGTGCGCATGCGCGGCCCACGTATAGGCCCGAAACGAGCCAGCCGCGGCTCGGAGAAAAGCCATCTCCTGGGGGCCTCCCCATGTTCTTCCACTCCTCAAGCGTGACCCCTTTACGGATGGAGGAAAAGGGGGATCTTCGCAGTGGTGGGTTCGCGCCAGGGGGGTCTGCGGGTTTGCCTCCACGTACGCCAGGTGCCCGCACACCGGGCCCAGGTGTTTGAGCCCCGTGGAGGCAGAGGGCTGCTTATTGCTGGATGCAAGTGTCCTGCGGGGTCAAGGAACGGCATGGGCACTCCCCGGGCCACACAGGGCACCGGGCCCTTAGAGAGTTCCATGGGAAATCCCCCGCCCATGCCCCCGGTACCCAAGTCTGTCCTTAGCACACTGTCTGTGCGGGGCTGAAGGTACTGCTAGGCAGTGTGGCCTGTGGGAAATCGTGCGGTCCTCTGAGTGGCAGGGAGGGCTGCTGTTTCCCCGAACAGGTGCGCAGGGACCCTGTAAAACAGCTGTGACCTCTGAAGGTGGGTCATGTGACCCCTCAAGGGTGGGGCACGTGACCTCCCAAGGGTGGGTCAGGAGACCCCACAAGGGTGGGTCACGGGACCCCTCAAGGGTTGGTCACGTGACCCCAAAAGGGTAGGTCCCGAGACCCCTCAAGGGTGGGGCACGTGACCTCCCAAGGGTGGGTCAGAAGACCCGACAAGGGTGGGTCACGGGACCCCTCAAGGGTGGGTCACGAGACCCCTCAAGGGTTGGTCACGTTACCCCAAAAGGGTAGGTCACGAGACCCCTCAAGGGTGGGTCACGTGACTGTTAAGGGGTGGATCACGTGACCCCTCGGGAGTGGGTCACGTGACCCCTCGGGAGTGGGTCACGAGACCCCTCAGGGGTGGGTCACGTGACCCCTCGGGAGTGGGTCACGAGACCCCTCAGGGGTGTGTCACGTGACCCCTCAGGGGTGGGTCACGTGACCCCTCGGGAGTGGGTCACGAGACCCCTCAGGGGTGGGTCACGTGATACCTCTGGAGTGGGTCACGAGACAACTCAGGGGTGGGTCACGTGACACCTCCAGGGTGGCTCCCGTGACCCCTCAGTGGTGGGTGACGTGACCCCTCAACAGTGGTTCAGGAGACACGTCAAGGGTGGGTCCCGTGACCCGAGGGAGGCTTGTGGTGGGGAGCCTGAGTGCGCACGCGCGGCCCGCTTATAGGCCCGAAATGAGCCAGCCGCGGCTCGGAGAAAGGCCATCTCCTGGGGGCCTCCCCATGTTCCTCCACTCCTCAAGGAGGACCCCTTTACGGATGGAAGAAAAGGGGGATCTTCGCAGTGGTGGGTTCCGGCCAGAGGCGTCTGCGGGTTTGCCTGCACTTACGCCAGGTGCTCGCACAACGGGCCCAGGTGTTTGAGCCCCGTGGAGGCAGAGGGCTGCTTATTGCTGGATGATAGTGTCCTGCAGGGTTAAGGGACGGCGTGGGCACTCCCAGGGCCACAGAGGGCACCTGGCCTTTAGAGAGTTCCCTGGAAAATTCCTCGCCCAGGCCCTTGGTCCACAAGTCTATCCTGGGTACAGTGTCTGTGCCAGGCTGGGAGTGCTTCTGGGCAGTGTTCCCCAGGGGAAATCGCGTGGTCCTCTAGGTGGCAGGGAGGGCTCCTGTGTCCACGGACAGGTGCCCAGGGACCCTGTGGAACTGCTGTGACCTCTAAAGGGTGGGTCAGGTGAGCCAAGGGAGGTGTGTGCTTGGGAGCCTGAGTGCGCATGCGCGGCCCACGTATAGGCCCGAAACGAGCCAGCCGCGGCTCGGAGAAAAGCCATCTCCTGGGGGCCTCCCCATGTTCTTCCACTCCTCAAGCGTGACCCCTTTACGGATGGAGGAAAAGGGGGATCTTCGCAGTGGTGGGTTCGCGCCAGGGGGGTCTGCGGGTTTGCCTCCACGTACGCCAGGTGCCCGCACACCGGGCCCAGGTGTTTGAGCCCCGTGGAGGCAGAGGGCTGCTTATTGCTGGATGCAAGTGTCCTGCGGGGTCAAGGAACGGCATGGGCACTCCCCGGGCCACACAGGGCACCGGGCCCTTAGAGAGTTCCATGGGAAATCCCCCGCCCATGCCCCCGGTACCCAAGTCTGTCCTTAGCACACTGTCTGTGCGGGGCTGAAGGTACTGCTAGGCAGTGTGGCCTGTGGGAAATCGTGCGGTCCTCTGAGTGGCAGGGAGGGCTGCTGTTTCCCCGAACAGGTGCGCAGGGACCCTGTAAAACAGCTGTGACCTCTCAAGGTGGGTCATGTGACCCCTCAAGGGTGGGGCACGTGACCTCCCAAGGGTGGGTCAGGAGACCCCACAAGGGTGGGTCACGAGACCCCTCAAGGGTTGGTCACGTGACCCCAAAAGTGTAGGTCACGAGACCCCTCAAGGGTGGGTCACGAGACCCCTCAAGGGTGGGTCACGTGACCCCTCAGGGGTGGATCACGTGACCCCTCGGGAGTGGGTCACGTGACCCCTCGGGAGTGGGTCACGAGACCCCTCAGGGGTGGGTCACGTGACCCCTCGGGAGTGGGTCACGAGACCCCTCAGGGGTGTGTCACGTGACCCCTCAGGGGTGGGTCACGTGACCCCTCGGGAGTGGGTCACGAGACCCCTCAGGGGTGGGTCACGTGATACCTCTGGAGTGGGTCACGAGACACCTCAGGGGTGGGTCACGTGACACCTCCAGGGTGGCTCCCGTGACCCCTCAGGGGTGGGTGACGTGACCCCTCAACAGTGGTTCAGGAGACACGTCAAGGGTGGGTCCCGTGACCCGAGGGAGGCTTGTGGTGGGGAGCCTGAGTGCGCACGCGCGGCCCGCTTATAGGCCCGAAATGAGCCAGCCGCGGCTCGGAGAAAGGCCATCTCCTGGGGGCCTCCCCATGTTCCTCCACTCCTCAAGGAGGACCCCTTTACGGATGGAAGAAAAGGGGGATCTTCGCAGTGGTGGGTTCGCGCCAGGGGGGTCTGCGGGTTTGCCTCCACGTACGCCAGGTGCCCGCACACCGGGCCCAGGTGTTTGAGCCCCGTGGAGGCAGAGGGCTGCTTATTGCTGGATGCAAGTGTCCTGCGGGGTCAAGGAACGGCATGGGCACTCCCCGGGCCACACAGGGCACCGGGCCCTTAGAGAGTTCCATGGGAAATCCCCCGCCCATGCCCCCGGTACCCAAGTCTGTCCTTAGCACACTGTCTGTGCGGGGCTGAAGGTACTGCTAGGCAGTGTGGCCTGTGGGAAATCGTGCGGTCCTCTGAGTGGCAGGGAGGGCTGCTGTTTCCCCGAACAGGTGCGCAGGGACCCTGTAAAACAGCTGTGACCTCTCAAGGTGGGTCATGTGACCCCTCAAGGGTGGGGCACGTGACCTCCCAAGGGTGGGTCAGGAGACCCCACAAGGGTGGGTCACGAGACCCCTCAAGGGTTGGTCACGTGACCCCAAAAGGGTAGGTCACGAGACCCCTCAAGGGTGGGTCACGTGACCCCTCAGGGGTGGGTCACGTGACCCCTCGGGAGTGGGTCACGTGACCCCTCGGGAGTGGGTCACGAGACCCCTCAGGGGTGGGTCACGTGACCCCTCGGGAGTGGGTCACGAGACCCCTCATGGGTGGGTCACGTGATACCTCTGGAGTGGGTCACGAGACCCCTCAGGGGTGGGTCACGTGACCCCTCCGGGGTGGCTCCCGTGACGCCTCAGGGGTGGGTGACGTGACCCCTCAACAGTGGTTCAGGAGACACGTCAAGGGTGGGTCCCGTGACCCGAGGGAGGCTTGTGGTGGGGAGCCTGAGTGCGCACGCGCGGCCCGCTTATAGGCCCGAAATGAGCCAGCCGCGGCTCGGAGAAAAGCCATCTCCTGAGGGCCTCCCCATGTTCCTCCACTCCTCAAGGAGGACCCCTTTACGGATGGAAGAAAAGGGGGATCTTCGCAGTGGTGGGTTCCGGCCAGAGGCGTCTGCGGGTTTGCCTGCACGTACGCCAGGTGCTCGCACAACGGGCCCAGGTGTTTGAGCCCCGTGGAGGCAGAGGGCTGCTTATTGCTGGATGATAGTGTCCTGCAGGGTTAAGGGACGGCGTGGGCACTCCCAGGGCCACAGAGGGCACCTGGCCTTTAGAGAGTTCCCTGGAAAATTCCTCGCCCAGGCCCTTGGTCCACAAGTCTATCCTGCGTACAGTGTCTGTGCGACGCTGGGAGTGCTTCTGGGCAGTGTTCCCCAGGGGAAATCGCGTGGTCCTCTAGGTGGCAGGGAGGGCTCCTGTGGCCACGGACAGGTGCCCAGGGACCCTGTGGAACTGCTGTGACCTCTAAAGAGTGGGTCAGGTGAGCCAAGGGAGGTGTGTGCTTGGGAGCCTGAGTGCGCATGCGCGGCCCACGTATAGGCCCGAAACGAGCCAGCCGCGGCTCGGAGAAAAGCCATCTCCTGGGGGCCTCCCCATGTTCTTCCACTCCTCAAGCGTGACCCCTTTACGGATGGAGGAAAAGGGGGATCTTCGCAGTGGTGGGTTCGCGCCAGGGGGGTCTGCGGGTTTGCCTCCACGTACGCCAGGTGCCCGCACACCGGGCCCAGGTGTTTGAGCCCCGTGGAGGCAGAGGGCTGCTTATTGCTGGATGCAAGTGTCCTGCGGGGTCAAGGAACGGCATGGGCACTCCCCGGGCCACACAGGGCACCGGGCCCTTAGAGAGTTCCATGGGAAATCCCCCGCCCATGCCCCCGGTACCCAAGTCTGTCCTTAGCACACTGTCTGTGCGGGGCTGAAGGTACTGCTAGGCAGTGTGGCCTGTGGGAAATCGTGCGGTCCTCTGAGTGGCAGGGAGGGCTGCTGTTTCCCCGAACAGGTGCGCAGGGACCCTGTAAAACAGCTGTGACCTCTCAAGGTGGGTCATGTGACCCCTCAAGGGTGGGGCACGTGACCTCCCAAGGGTGGGTCAGAAGACCCGACAAGGGTGGGTCACGGGACCCCTCAAGGGTGGGTCACGAGACCCCTCAAGGGTTGGTCACGTGACCCCAAAAGGGTAGGTCACGAGACCCCTCAAGGGTGGGTCACGTGACCGTTAAGGGGTGGATCACGTGACCCCTCGGGAGTGGGTCACGTGACACCTCCAGGGTGGCTCCCGTGACCCCTCAGGGGTGGGTGACGTGACCCCTCAACAGTGGTTCAGGAGACACGTCAAGGGTGGGTCCCGTGACCCGAGGGAGGCTTGTGGTGGGGAGCCTGAGTGCGCACGCGCGGCCCGCTTATAGGCCCGAAATGAGCCAGCCGCGGCTCGGAGAAAGGCCATCTCCTGGGGGCCTCCCCATGTTCCTCCACTCCTCAAGGAGGACCCCTTTACGGATGGAAGAAAAGGGGGATCTTCGCAGTGGTGGGTTCCGGCCAGAGGCGTCTGCGGGTTTGCCTGCACGTACGCCAGGTGCTCGCACAACGGGCCCAGGTGTTTGAGCCCCGTGGAGGCAGAGGGCTGCTTATTGCTGGATGATAGTGTCCTGCAGGGTTAAGGGACGGCGTGGGCACTCCCAGGGCCACAGAGGGCACCTGGCCTTTAGAGAGTTCCCTGGAAAATTCCCCGCCCAGGCCCCTGGTCCACAAGTCTATCCTGCGTACAGTGTCTGTGCGAGGCTGGGAGTGCTTCTGGGCAGTGTTCCCCAGGGGAAATCGCGTGGTCCTCTAGGTGGCAGGGAGGGCTCCTGTGTCCACGGACAGGTGCCCAGGGACCCTGTGGAACTGCTGTGACCTCTAAAGGGTGGGTCAGGTGAGCCAAGGGAGGTGTGTGCTTGGGAGCCTGAGTGCGCATGCGCGGCCCACGTATAGGCCCGAAAAGAGCCAGCCGCGGCTCGGAGAAAAGCCATCTCCTGGGGGCCTCCCCATGTTCTTCCACTCCTCAAGCGTGACCCCTTTACGGATGGAGGAAAAGGGGGATCTTCGCAGTGGTGGGTTCGCGCCAGGGGGGTCTGCGGGTTTGCCTCCACGTACGCCAGGTGCCCGCACACCGGGCCCAGGTGTTTGAGCCCCGTGGAGGCAGAGGGCTGCTTATTGCTGGATGCAAGTGTCCTGCGGGGTCAAGGAACGGCATGGGCACTCCCCGGGCCACACAGGGCACCGGGCCCTTAGAGAGTTCCATGGGAAATCCCCCGCCCATGCCCCCGGTACCCAAGTCTGTCCTTAGCACACTGTCTGTGCGGGGCTGAAGGTACTGCTAGGCAGTGTGGCCTGTGGGAAATCGTGCGGTCCTCTGAGTGGCAGGGAGGGCTGCTGTTTCCCCGAACAGGTGCGCAGGGACCCTGTAAAACAGCTGTGACCTCTGAAGGTGGGTCATGTGACCCCTCAAGGGTGGGGCACGTGACCTCCCAAGGGTGGGTCAGGAGACCCCACAAGGGTGGGTCACGGGACCCCTCAAGGGTTGGTCACGTGACCCCAAAAAGGGTAGGTCACGAGACCCCTCAAGGGTGGGTCACGTGACCCCTCAGGGGTGGGTCACGTGACCCCTCGGGAGTGGGTCACGAGACCCCTCAGGGGTGGGTCACGTGACCCCTCGGGAGTGGGTCACGAGACCCCTCAGGGGTGGGTCACGTGACCCCTCGGGAGTGGGTCACGAGACCCCTCAGGGGTGGGTCACGTGACCCCTCGGGAGTGGGTCACGAGACCCCTCAGGGGTGGGTCACGTGACCCCTCGGGAGTGGGTCACGAGACCCCTCAGGGGTGGGTCACGTGACCCCTCGGGAGTGGGTCACGAGACCTCTCAGGGGTGGGTCACGTGATACCTCTGGAGTGGGTCACGAGACCCCTCAGGGGTGGGTCACGTGACCCCTCCGGGGTGGCTCCCGTGACCCCTCAGGGGTGGGTGACGTGACCCCTCAACAGTGGTTCAGGAGACACGTCAAGGGTGGGTCCCGTGACCCGAGGGAGGCTTGTGGTGGGGAGCCTGAGTGCGCACGCGCGGCCCGCTTATAGGCCCGAAATGAGCCAGCCGCGGCTCGGAGAAAGGCCATCTCCTGGGGGCCTCCCCATGTTCCTCCACTCCTCAAGGAGGACCCCTTTACGGATGGAAGAAAAGGGGGATCTTCGCAGTGGTGGGTTCGGGCCAGAGCGGTCTGCGGGTTTGCCTGCACGTACGCCAGGTGCTCGCACAACGGGCCCAGGTGTTTGAGCCCCGTGGAGGCAGAGGGCTGCTTATTGCTGGATGATAGTGTCCTGCAGGGTTAAGGGACGGCGTGGGCACTCCCAGGGCCACAGAGGGCACCTGGCCTTTAGAGAGTTCCCTGGAAAATTCCTCGCCCAGGCCCTTGGTCCACAAGTCTATCCTGGGTACAGTGTCTGTGCCAGGCTGGGAGTGCTTCTGGGCAGTGTTCCCCAGGGGAAATCGCGTGGTCCTCTAGGTGGCAGGGAGGGCTCCTGTGTCCACGGACAGGTGCCCAGGGACCCTGTGGAACTGCTGTGACCTCTAAAGGGTGGGTCAGGTGAGCCAAGGGAGGTGTGTGCTTGGGAGCCTGAGTGCGCATGCGCGGCCCACGTATAGGCCCGAAACGAGCCAGCCGCGGCTCGGAGAAAAGCCATCTCCTGGGGGCCTCCCCATGTTCTTCCACTCCTCAAGCGTGACCCCTTTACGGATGGAGGAAAAGGGGGATCTTCGCAGTGGTGGGTTCGCGCCAGGGGGGTCTGCGGGTTTGCCTCCACGTACGCCAGGTGCCCGCACACCGGGCCCAGGTGTTTGAGCCCCGTGGAGGCAGAGGGCTGCTTATTGCTGGATGCAAGTGTCCTGCGGGGTCAAGGAACGGCATGGGCACTCCCCGGGCCACACAGGGCACCGGGCCCTTAGAGAGTTCCATGGGAAATCCCCCGCCCATGCCCCCGGTACCCAAGTCTGTCCTTAGCACACTGTCTGTGCGGGGCTGAAGGTACTGCTAGGCAGTGTGGCCTGTGGGAAATCGTGCGGTCCTCTGAGTGGCAGGGAGGGCTGCTGTTTCCCCGAACAGGTGCGCAGGGACCCTGTAAAACAGCTGTGACCTCTCAAGGTGGGTCATGTGACCCCTCAAGGGTGGGGCACGTGACCTCCCAAGGGTGGGTCAGGAGACCCCACAAGGGTGGGTCACGGGACCCCTCAAGGGTTGGTCACGTGACCCCAAAAGGGTAGGTCCCGAGACCCCTCAAGGGTGGGTCACGTGACCCCTCAGGGGTGGGTCACGTGACCCCTCGGGAGTGGGTCACGAGACCCCTCAGGGGTGGGTCACGTGACCCCTCGGGAGTGGGTCACGAGACCCCTCAGGGGTGGGTCACGTGACCCCTCGGGAGTGGGTCACGAGACCCCTCAGGGGTAGGTCACGTGACCCCTCGGGAGTGGGTCACGAGACCTCTCAGGGGTGGGTCACGTGATACCTCTGGATTGGGTCACGAGACCCCTCAGGGGTGGGTCACGTGACCCCTCCGGGGTGGCTCCCGTGACCCCTCAGGGGTGGGTGACGTGACCCCTCAACAGTGGTTCAGGAGACACGTCAAGGGTGGGTCCCGTGACCCGAGGGAGGCTTGTGGTGGGGAGCCTGAGTGCGCACGCGCGCCCCGCTTATAGGCCCGAAATGAGCCAGCCGCGGCTCGGAGAAAAGCCATCTCCTGGGGGCCTCCCCATGTTCCTCCACTCCTCAAGGAGGACCCCTTTACGGATGGAAGAAAAGGGGGATCTTCGCAGTGGTGGGTTCCGGCCAGAGGCGTCTGCGGGTTTGCCTGCACGTACGCCAGGTGCTCGCACAACGGGCCCAGGTGTTTGAGCCCCGTGGAGGCAGAGGGCTGCTTATTGCTGGATGATAGTGTCCTGCAGGGTTAAGGGACGGCGTGGGCACTCCCAGGGCCACAGAGGGCACCTGGCCTTTAGAGAGTTCCCTGGAAAATTCCCCGCCCAGGCCCCTGGTCCACAAGTCTATCCTGCGTACAGTGTCTGTGCGAGGCTGGGAGTGCTTCTGGGCAGTGTTCCCCAGGGGAAATCGCGTGGTCCTCTAGGTGGCAGGGAGGGCTCCTGTGTCCACGGACAGGTGCCCAGGGACCCTGTGGAACTGCTGTGACCTCTAAAGGGTGGGTCAGGTGAGCCAAGGGAGGTGTGTGCTTGGGAGCCTGAGTGCGCATGCGCGGCCCACGTATAGGCCCGAAAAGAGCCAGCCGCGGCTCGGAGAAAAGCCATCTCCTGGGGGCCTCCCCATGTTCTTCCACTCCTCAAGCGTGACCCCTTTACGGATGGAGGAAAAGGGGGATCTTCGCAGTGGTGGGTTCGCGCCAGGGGGGTCTGCGGGTTTGCCTCCACGTACGCCAGGTGCCCGCACACCGGGCCCAGGTGTTTGAGCCCCGTGGAGGCAGAGGGCTGCTTATTGCTGGATGCAAGTGTCCTGCGGGGTCAAGGAACGGCATGGGCACTCCCCGGGCCACACAGGGCACCGGGCCCTTAGAGAGTTCCATGGGAAATCCCCCGCCCATGCCCCCGGTACCCAAGTCTGTCCTTAGCACACTGTCTGTGCGGGGCTGAAGGTACTGCTAGGCAGTGTGGCCTGTGGGAAATCGTGCGGTCCTCTGAGTGGCAGGGAGGGCTGCTGTTTCCCCGAACAGGTGCGCAGGGACCCTGTAAAACAGCTGTGACCTCTGAAGGTGGGTCATGTGACCCCTCAAGGGTGGGGCACGTGACCTCCCAAGGGTGGGTCAGGAGACCCCACAAGGGTGGGTCACGGGACCCCTCAAGGGTTGGTCACGTGACCCCAAAAAGGGTAGGTCACGAGACCCCTCAAGGGTGGGTCACGTGACCCCTCAGGGGTGGGTCACGTGACCCCTCGGGAGTGGGTCACGAGACCCCTCAGGGGTGGGTCACGTGACCCCTCGGGAGTGGGTCACGAGACCCCTCAGGGGTGGGTCACGTGACCCCTCAGGAGTGGGTCACGAGACCCCTCAGGGGTGGGTCACGTGACCCCTCGGGAGTGGGTCACGAGACCCCTCAGGGGTGGGTCACGTGACCCCTCGGGAGTGGGTCACGAGACCCCTCAGGGGTGGGTCACGTGACCCCTCGGGAGTGGGTCACGAGACCTCTCAGGGGTGGGTCACGTGATACCTCTGGAGTGGGTCACGAGACCCCTCAGGGGTGGGTCACGTGACCCCTCCGGGGTGGCTCCCGTGACCCCTCAGGGGTGGGTGACGTGACCCCTCAACAGTGGTTCAGGAGACACGTCAAGGGTGGGTCCCGTGACCCGAGGGAGGCTTGTGGTGGGGAGCCTGAGTGCGCACGCGCGGCCCGCTTATAGGCCCGAAATGAGCCAGCCGCGGCTCGGAGAAAGGCCATCTCCTGGGGGCCTCCCCATGTTCCTCCACTCCTCAAGGAGGACCCCTTTACGGATGGAAGAAAAGGGGGATCTTCGCAGTGGTGGGTTCGGGCCAGAGCGGTCTGCGGGTTTGCCTGCACGTACGCCAGGTGCTCGCACAACGGGCCCAGGTGTTTGAGCCCCGTGGAGGCAGAGGGCTGCTTATTGCTGGATGATAGTGTCCTGCAGGGTTAAGGGACGGCGTGGGCACTCCCAGGGCCACAGAGGGCACCTGGCCTTTAGAGAGTTCCCTGGAAAATTCCTCGCCCAGGCCCTTGGTCCACAAGTCTATCCTGGGTACAGTGTCTGTGCCAGGCTGGGAGTGCTTCTGGGCAGTGTTCCCCAGGGGAAATCGCGTGGTCCTCTAGGTGGCAGGGAGGGCTCCTGTGTCCACGGACAGGTGCCCAGGGACCCTGTGGAACTGCTGTGACCTCTAAAGGGTGGGTCAGGTGAGCCAAGGGAGGTGTGTGCTTGGGAGCCTGAGTGCGCATGCGCGGCCCACGTATAGGCCCGAAACGAGCCAGCCGCGGCTCGGAGAAAAGCCATCTCCTGGGGGCCTCCCCATGTTCTTCCACTCCTCAAGCGTGACCCCTTTACGGATGGAGGAAAAGGGGGATCTTCGCAGTGGTGGGTTCGCGCCAGGGGGGTCTGCGGGTTTGCCTCCACGTACGCCAGGTGCCCGCACACCGGGCCCAGGTGTTTGAGCCCCGTGGAGGCAGAGGGCTGCTTATTGCTGGATGCAAGTGTCCTGCGGGGTCAAGGAACGGCATGGGCACTCCCCGGGCCACACAGGGCACCGGGCCCTTAGAGAGTTCCATGGGAAATCCCCCGCCCATGCCCCCGGTACCCAAGTCTGTCCTTAGCACACTGTCTGTGCGGGGCTGAAGGTACTGCTAGGCAGTGTGGCCTGTGGGAAATCGTGCGGTCCTCTGAGTGGCAGGGAGGGCTGCTGTTTCCCCGAACAGGTGCGCAGGGACCCTGTAAAACAGCTGTGACCTCTCAAGGTGGGTCATGTGACCCCTCAAGGGTGGGGCACGTGACCTCCCAAGGGTGGGTCAGGAGACCCCACAAGGGTGGGTCACGGGACCCCTCAAGGGTTGGTCACGTGACCCCAAAAGGGTAGGTCCCGAGACCCCTCAAGGGTGGGTCACGTGACCCCTCAGGGGTGGGTCACGTGACCCCTCGGGAGTGGGTCACGAGACCCCTCAGGGGTGGGTCACGTGACCCCTCGGGAGTGGGTCACGAGACCCCTCAGGGGTGGGTCACGTGACCCCTCGGGAGTGGGTCACGAGACCCCTCAGGGGTAGGTCACGTGACCCCTCGGGAGTGGGTCACGAGACCTCTCAGGGGTGGGTCACGTGATACCTCTGGATTGGGTCACGAGACCCCTCAGGGGTGGGTCACGTGACCCCTCCGGGGTGGCTCCCGTGACCCCTCAGGGGTGGGTGACGTGACCCCTCAACAGTGGTTCAGGAGACACGTCAAGGGTGGGTCCCGTGACCCGAGGGAGGCTTGTGGTGGGGAGCCTGAGTGCGCACGCGCGCCCCGCTTATAGGCCCGAAATGAGCCAGCCGCGGCTCGGAGAAAAGCCATCTCCTGGGGGCCTCCCCATGTTCCTCCACTCCTCAAGGAGGACCCCTTTACGGATGGAAGAAAAGGGGGATCTTCGCAGTGGTGGGTTCCGGCCAGAGGCGTCTGCGGGTTTGCCTGCACGTACGCCAGGTGCTCGCACAACGGGCCCAGGTGTTTGAGCCCCGTGGAGGCAGAGGGCTGCTTATTGCTGGATGATAGTGTCCTGCAGGGTTAAGGGACGGCGTGGGCACTCCCAGGGCCACAGAGGGCACCTGGCCTTTAGAGAGTTCCCTGGAAAATTCCTCGCCCAGGCCCTTGGTCCACAAGTCTATCCTGGGTACAGTGTCTGTGCGAGGCTGGGAGTGCTTCTGGGCAGTGTTCCCCAGGGGAAATCGCGTGGTCCTCTAGGTGGCAGGGAGGGCTCCTGTGTCCACGGACAGGTGCCCAGGGACCCTGTGGAACTGCTGTGACCTCTAAAGGGTGGGTCAGGTGAGCCAAGGGAGGTGTGTGCTTGGGAGCCTGAGTGCGCATGCGCGGCCCACGTATAGGCCCGAAACGAGCCAGCCGCGGCTCGGAGAAAAGCCATCTCCTGGGGGCCTCCCCATGTTCTTCCACTCCTCAAGCGTGACCCCTTTACGGATGGAGGAAAAGGGGGATCTTCGCAGTGGTGGGTTCGCGCCAGGGGGGTCTGCGGGTTTGCCTCCACGTACGCCAGGTGCCCGCACACCGGGCCCAGGTGTTTGAGCCCCGTGGAGGCAGAGGGCTGCTTATTGCTGGATGCAAGTGTCCTGCGGGGTCAAGGAACGGCATGGGCACTCCCCGGGCCACACAGGGCACCGGGCCCTTAGAGAGTTCCATGGGAAATCCCCCGCCCATGCCCCCGGTACCCAAGTCTGTCCTTAGCACACTGTCTGTGCGGGGCTGAAGGTACTGCTAGGCAGTGTGGCCTGTGGGAAATCGTGCGGTCCTCTGAGTGGCAGGGAGGGCTGCTGTTTCCCCGAACAGGTGCGCAGGGACCCTGTAAAACAGCTGTGACCTCTCAAGGTGGGTCATGTGACCCCTCAAGGGTGGGGCACGTGACCTCCCAAGGGTGGGTCAGGAGACCCCACAAGGGTGGGTCACGAGACCCCTCAAGGGTTGGTCACGTGACCCCAAAAGGGTAGGTCACGAGACCCCTCAAGGGTGGGTCACGTGACCCCTCAGGGGTGGGTCACGTGACCCCTCGGGGGTGGGTCACGTGACCCCTCGGGAGTGGGTCACGAGACCCCTCAGGGGTGGGTCACGTGACCCCTCGGGAGTGGGTCACGAGACCCCTCATGGGTGGGTCACGTGATACCTCTGGAGTGGGTCACGAGACCCCTCAGGGGTGGGTCACGTGACCCCTCCGGGGTGACTCCCGTGACGCCTCAGGGGTGGGTGACGTGACCCCTCAACAGTGGTTCAGGAGACACGTCAAGGGTGGGTCCCGTGACCCGAGGGAGGCTTGTGGTGGGGAGCCTGAGTGCGCACGCGCGGCCCGCTTATAGGCCCGAAATGAGCCAGCCGCGGCTCGGAGAAAAGCCATCTCCTGAGGGCCTCCCCATGTTCCTCCACTCCTCAAGGAGGACCCCTTTACGGATGGAAGAAAAGGGGGATCTTCGCAGTGGTGGGTTCCGGCCAGAGGCGTCTGCGGGTTTGCCTGCACGTACGCCAGGTGCTCGCACAACGGGCCCAGGTGTTTGAGCCCCGTGGAGGCAGAGGGCTGCTTATTGCTGGATGATAGTGTCCTGCAGGGTTAAGGGACGGCGTGGGCACTCCCAGGGCCACAGAGGGCACCTGGCCTTTAGAGAGTTCCCTGGAAAATTCCTCGCCCAGGCCCTTGGTCCACAAGTCTATCCTGGGTACAGTGTCTGTGCGAGGCTGGGAGTGCTTCTGGGCAGTGTTCCCCAGGGGAAATCGCGTGGTCCTCTAGGTGGCAGGGAGGGCTCCTGTGTCCACGGACAGGTGCCCAGGGACCCTGTGGAACTGCTGTGACCTCTAAAGGGTGGGTCAGGTGAGCCAAGGGAGGTGTGTGCTTGGGAGCCTGAGTGCGCATGCGCGGCCCACGTATAGGCCCGAAACGAGCCAGCCGCGGCTCGGAGAAAAGCCATCTCCTGGGGGCCTCCCCATGTTCTTCCACTCCTCAAGCGTGACCCCTTTACGGATGGAGGAAAAGGGGGATCTTCGCAGTGGTGGGTTCGCGCCAGGGGGGTCTGCGGGTTTGCCTCCACGTACGCCAGGTGCCCGCACACCGGGCCCAGGTGTTTGAGCCCCGTGGAGGCAGAGGGCTGCTTATTGCTGGATGCAAGTGTCCTGCGGGGTCAAGGAACGGCATGGGCACTCCCCGGGCCACACAGGGCACCGGGCCCTTAGAGAGTTCCATGGGAAATCCCCCGCCCATGCCCCCGGTACCCAAGTCTGTCCTTAGCACACTGTCTGTGCGGGGCTGAAGGTACTGCTAGGCAGTGTGGCCTGTGGGAAATCGTGCGGTCCTCTGAGTGGCAGGGAGGGCTGCTGTTTCCCCGAACAGGTGCGCAGGGACCCTGTAAAACAGCTGTGACCTCTCAAGGTGGGTCATGTGACCCCTCAAGGGTGGGGCACGTGACCTCCCAAGGGTGGGTCAGGAGACCCCACAAGGGTGGGTCACGAGACCCCTCAAGGGTTGGTCACGTGACCCCAAAAGGGTAGGTCACGAGACCCCTCAAGGGTGGGTCACGTGACCCCTAAGGGGTGGGTCACGTGACCCCTCGGGGGTGGGTCACGTGACCCCTCGGGAGTGGGTCACGAGACCCCTCAGGGGTGGGTCACGTGACCCCTCGGGAGTGGGTCACGAGACCCCTCATGGGTGGGTCACGTGATACCTCTGGAGTGGGTCACGAGACCCCTCAGGGGTGGGTCACGTGACCCCTCCGGGGTGACTCCCGTGACGCCTCAGGGGTGGGTGACGTGACCCCTCAACAGTGGTTCAGGAGACACGTCAAGGGTGGGTCCCGTGACCCGAGGGAGGCTTGTGGTGGGGAGCCTGAGTGCGCACGCGCGGCCCGCTTATAGGCCCGAAATGAGCCAGCCGCGGCTCGGAGAAAAGCCATCTCCTGAGGGCCTCCCCATGTTCCTCCACTCCTCAAGGAGGACCCCTTTACGGATGGAAGAAAAGGGGGATCTTCGCAGTGGTGGGTTCCGGCCAGAGGCGTCTGCGGGTTTGCCTGCACGTACGCCAGGTGCTCGCACAACGGGCCCAGGTGTTTGAGCCCCGTGGAGGCAGAGGGCTGCTTATTGCTGGATGATAGTGTCCTGCAGGGTTAAGGGACGGCGTGGGCACTCCCAGGGCCACAGAGGGCACCTGGCCTTTAGAGAGTTCCCTGGAAAATTCCTCGCCCAGGCCCTTGGTCCACAAGTCTATCCTGCGTACAGTGTCTGTGCGACGCTGGGAGTGCTTCTGGGCAGTGTTCCCCAGGGGAAATCGCGTGGTCCTCTAGGTGGCAGGGAGGGCTCCTGTGGCCACGGACAGGTGCCCAGGGACCCTGTGGAACTGCTGTGACCTCTAAAGAGTGGGTCAGGTGAGCCAAGGGAGGTGTGTGCTTGGGAGCCTGAGTGCGCATGCGCGGCCCACGTATAGGCCCGAAACGAGCCAGCCGCGGCTCGGAGAAAAGCCATCTCCTGGGGGCCTCCCCATGTTCTTCCACTCCTCAAGCGTGACCCCTTTACGGATGGAGGAAAAGGGGGATCTTCGCAGTGGTGGGTTCGCGCCAGGGGGGTCTGCGGGTTTGCCTCCACGTACGCCAGGTGCCCGCACACCGGGCCCAGGTGTTTGAGCCCCGTGGAGGCAGAGGGCTGCTTATTGCTGGATGCAAGTGTCCTGCGGGGTCAAGGAACGGCATGGGCACTCCCCGGGCCACACAGGGCACCGGGCCCTTAGAGAGTTCCATGGGAAATCCCCCGCCCATGCCCCCGGTACCCAAGTCTGTCCTTAGCACACTGTCTGTGCGGGGCTGAAGGTACTGCTAGGCAGTGTGGCCTGTGGGAAATCGTGCGGTCCTCTGAGTGGCAGGGAGGGCTGCTGTTTCCCCGAACAGGTGCGCAGGGACCCTGTAAAACAGCTGTGACCTCTCAAGGTGGGTCATGTGACCCCTCAAGGGTGGGGCACGTGACCTCCCAAGGGTGGGTCAGAAGACCCGACAAGGGTGGGTCACGGGACCCCTCAAGGGTGGGTCACGAGACCCCTCAAGGGTTGGTCACGTGACCCCAAAAGGGTAGGTCACGAGACCCCTCAAGGGTGGGTCACGTGACCGTTAAGGGGTGGATCACGTGACCCCTCGGGAGTGGGTCACGTGACCCCTCGGGAGTGGGTCACGAGACCCCTCAGGGGTGGGTCACGTGACCCCTCGGGAGTGGGTCACGAGACCCCTCAGGGGTGTGTCACGTGACCCCTCAGGGGTGGGTCACGTGACCCCTCGGGAGTGGGTCACGAGACCCCTCAGGGGTGGGTCACGTGATACCTCTGGAGTGGGTCACGAGACACCTCAGGGGTGGGTCACGTGACACCTCCAGGGTGGCTCCCGTGACCCCTCAGGGGTGGGTGACGTGACCCCTCAACAGTGGTTCAGGAGACACGTCAAGGGTGGGTCCCGTGACCCGAGGGAGGCTTGTGGTGGGGAGCCTGAGTGCGCACGCGCGGCTCGCTTATAGGCCCGAAATGAGCCAGCCGCGGCTCGGAGAAAGGCCATCTCCTGGGGGCCTCCCCATGTTCCTCCACTCCTCAAGGAGGACCCCTTTACGGATGGAAGAAAAGGGGGATCTTCGCAGTGGTGGGTTCCGGCCAGAGGCGTCTGCGGGTTTGCCTGCACGTACGCCAGGTGCTCGCACAACGGGCCCAGGTGTTTGAGCCCCGTGGAGGCAGAGGGCTGCTTATTGCTGGATGATAGTGTCCTGCAGGGTTAAGGGACGGCGTGGGCACTCCCAGGGCCACAGAGGGCACCTGGCCTTTAGAGAGTTCCCTGGAAAATTCCCCGCCCAGGCCCCTGGTCCACAAGTCTATCCTGCGTACAGTGTCTGTGCGAGGCTGGGAGTGCTTCTGGGCAGTGTTCCCCAGGGGAAATCGCGTGGTCCTCTAGGTGGCAGGGAGGGCTCCTGTGTCCACGGACAGGTGCCCAGGGACCCTGTGGAACTGCTGTGACCTCTAAAGGGTGGGTCAGGTGAGCCAAGGGAGGTGTGTGCTTGGGAGCCTGAGTGCGCATGCGCGGCCCACGTATAGGCCCGAAAAGAGCCAGCCGCGGCTCGGAGAAAAGCCATCTCCTGGGGGCCTCCCCATGTTCTTCCACTCCTCAAGCGTGACCCCTTTACGGATGGAGGAAAAGGGGGATCTTCGCAGTGGTGGGTTCGCGCCAGGGGGATCTGCGGGTTTGCCTCCACGTACGCCAGGTGCCCGCACACCGGGCCCAGGTGTTTGAGCCCCGTGGAGGCAGAGGGCTGCTTATTGCTGGATGCAAGTGTCCTGCGGGGTCAAGGAACGGCATGGGCACTCCCCGGGCCACACAGGGCACCGGGCCCTTAGAGAGTTCCATGGGAAATCCCCCGCCCATGCCCCCGGTTCCCAAGTCTGTCCTTAGCACACTGTCTGTGCGGGGCTGAAGGTACTGCTAGGCAGTGTGGCCTGTGGGAAATCGTGCGGTCCTCTGAGTGGCAGGGAGGGCTGCTGTTTCCCCGAACAGGTGCGCAGGGACCCTGTAAAACAGCTGTGACCTCTGAAGGTGGGTCATGTGACCCCTCAAGGGTGGGGCACGTGACCTCCCAAGGGTGGGTCAGGAGACCCCACAAGGGTGGGTCACGGGACCCCTCAAGGGTTGGTCACGTGACCCCAAAAAGGGTAGGTCACGAGACCCCTCAAGGGTGGGTCACGTGACCCCTCAGGGGTGGGTCACGTGACCCCTCGGGAGTGGGTCACGAGACCCCTCAGGGGTGGGTCACGTGACCCCTCGGGAGTGGGTCACGAGACCCCTCAGGGGTGGGTCACGTGACCCCTCGGGAGTGGGTCACGAGACCCCTCAGGGGTGGGTCACGTGACCCCTCGGGAGTGGGTCACGAGACCCCTCAGGGGTGGGTCACGTGACCCCTCGGGAGTGGGTCACGAGACCTCTCAGGGGTGGGTCACGTGATACCTCTGGAGTGGGTCACGAGACCCCTCAGGGGTGGGTCACGTGACCCCTCCGGGGTGGCTCCCGTGACCCCTCAGGGGTGGGTGACGTGACCCCTCAACAGTGGTTCAGGAGACACGTCAAGGGTGGGTCCCGTGACCCGAGGGAGGCTTGTGGTGGGGAGCCTGAGTGCGCACGCGCGCCCCGCTTATAGGCCCGAAATGAGCCAGCCGCGGCTCGGAGAAAAGCCATCTCCTGGGGGCCTCCCCATGTTCCTCCACTCCTCAAGGAGGACCCCTTTACGGATGGAAGAAAAGGGGGATCTTCGCAGTGGTGGGTTCCGGCCAGAGGCGTCTGCGGGTTTGCCTGCACGTACGCCAGGTGCTCGCACAACGGGCCCAGGTGTTTGAGCCCCGTGGAGGCAGAGGGCTGCTTATTGCTGGATGATAGTGTCCTGCAGGGTTAAGGGACGGCGTGGGCACTCCCAGGGCCACAGAGGGCACCTGGCCTTTAGAGAGTTCCCTGGAAAATTCCTCGCCCAGGCCCTTGGTCCACAAGTCTATCCTGGGTACAGTGTCTGTGCCAGGCTGGGAGTGCTTCTGGGCAGTGTTCCCCAGGGGAAATCGCGTGGTCCTCTAGGTGGCAGGGAGGGCTCCTGTGTCCACGGACAGGTGCCCAGGGACCCTGTGGAACTGCTGTGACCTCTAAAGGGTGGGTCAGGTGAGCCAAGGGAGGTGTGTGCTTGGGAGCCTGAGTGCGCATGCGCGGCCCACGTATAGGCCCGAAACGAGCCAGCCGCGGCTCGGAGAAAAGCCATCTCCTGGGGGCCTCCCCATGTTCTTCCACTCCTCAAGCGTGACCCCTTTACGGATGGAGGAAAAGGGGGATCTTCGCAGTGGTGGGTTCGCGCCAGGGGGGTCTGCGGGTTTGCCTCCACGTACGCCAGGTGCCCGCACACCGGGCCCAGGTGTTTGAGCCCCGTGGAGGCAGAGGGCTGCTTATTGCTGGATGCAAGTGTCCTGCGGGGTCAAGGAACGGCATGGGCACTCCCCGGGCCACACAGGGCACCGGGCCCTTAGAGAGTTCCATGGGAAATCCCCCGCCCATGCCCCCGGTACCCAAGTCTGTCCTTAGCACACTGTCTGTGCGGGGCTGAAGGTACTGCTAGGCAGTGTGGCCTGTGGGAAATCGTGCGGTCCTCTGAGTGGCAGGGAGGGCTGCTGTTTCCCCGAACAGGTGCGCAGGGACCCTGTAAAACAGCTGTGACCTCTCAAGGTGGGTCATGTGACCCCTCAAGGGTGGGGCACGTGACCTCCCAAGGGTGGGTCAGGAGACCCCACAAGGGTGGGTCACGAGACCCCTCAAGGGTTGGTCACGTGACCCCAAAAGGGTAGGTCACGAGACCCCTCAAGGGTGGGTCACGTGACCCCTCAGGGGTGGGTCACGTGACCCCTCGGGAGTGGGTCACGTGACCCCTCGGGAGTGGGTCACGAGACCCCTCAGGGGTGGGTCACGTGACCCCTCGGGAGTGGGTCACGAGACCCCTCATGGGTGGGTCACGTGATACCTCTGGAGTGGGTCACGAGACCCCTCAGGGGTGGGTCACGTGACCCCTCCGGGGTGGCTCCCGTGACGCCTCAGGGGTGGGTGACGTGACCCCTCAACAGTGGTTCAGGAGACACGTCAAGGGTGGGTCCCGTGACCCGAGGGAGGCTTGTGGTGGGGAGCCTGAGTGCGCACGCGCGGCCCGCTTATAGGCCCGAAATGAGCCAGCCGCGGCTCGGAGAAAAGCCATCTCCTGAGGGCCTCCCCATGTTCCTCCACTCCTCAAGGAGGACCCCTTTACGGATGGAAGAAAAGGGGGATCTTCGCAGTGGTGGGTTCCGGCCAGAGGCGTCTGCGGGTTTGCCTGCACGTACGCCAGGTGCTCGCACAACGGGCCCAGGTGTTTGAGCCCCGTGGAGGCAGAGGGCTGCTTATTGCTGGATGATAGTGTCCTGCAGGGTTAAGGGACGGCGTGGGCACTCCCAGGGCCACAGAGGGCACCTGGCCTTTAGAGAGTTCCCTGGAAAATTCCTCGCCCAGGCCCTTGGTCCACAAGTCTATCCTGCGTACAGTGTCTGTGCGACGCTGGGAGTGCTTCTGGGCAGTGTTCCCCAGGGGAAATCGCGTGGTCCTCTAGGTGGCAGGGAGGGCTCCTGTGGCCACGGACAGGTGCCCAGGGACCCTGTGGAACTGCTGTGACCTCTAAAGAGTGGGTCAGGTGAGCCAAGGGAGGTGTGTGCTTGGGAGCCTGAGTGCGCATGCGCGGCCCACGTATAGGCCCGAAACGAGCCAGCCGCGGCTCGGAGAAAAGCCATCTCCTGGGGGCCTCCCCATGTTCTTCCACTCCTCAAGCGTGACCCCTTTACGGATGGAGGAAAAGGGGGATCTTCGCAGTGGTGGGTTCGCGCCAGGGGGGTCTGCGGGTTTGCCTCCACGTACGCCAGGTGCCCGCACACCGGGCCCAGGTGTTTGAGCCCCGTGGAGGCAGAGGGCTGCTTATTGCTGGATGCAAGTGTCCTGCGGGGTCAAGGAACGGCATGGGCACTCCCCGGGCCACACAGGGCACCGGGCCCTTAGAGAGTTCCATGGGAAATCCCCCGCCCATGCCCCCGGTACCCAAGTCTGTCCTTAGCACACTGTCTGTGCGGGGCTGAAGGTACTGCTAGGCAGTGTGGCCTGTGGGAAATCGTGCGGTCCTCTGAGTGGCAGGGAGGGCTGCTGTTTCCCCGAACAGGTGCGCAGGGACCCTGTAAAACAGCTGTGACCTCTCAAGGTGGGTCATGTGACCCCTCAAGGGTGGGGCACGTGACCTCCCAAGGGTGGGTCAGAAGACCCGACAAGGGTGGGTCACGGGACCCCTCAAGGGTGGGTCACGAGACCCCTCAAGGGTTGGTCACGTGACCCCAAAAGGGTAGGTCACGAGACCCCTCAAGGGTGGGTCACGTGACCGTTAAGGGGTGGATCACGTGACCCCTCGGGAGTGGGTCACGTGACCCCTCGGGAGTGGGTCACGAGACCCCTCAGGGGTGGGTCACGTGACCCCTCGGGAGTGGGTCACGAGACCCCTCAGGGGTGTGTCACGTGACCCCTCAGGGGTGGGTCACGTGACCCCTCGGGAGTGGGTCACGAGACCCCTCAGGGGTGGGTCACGTGATACCTCTGGAGTGGGTCACGAGACACCTCAGGGGTGGGTCACGTGACACCTCCAGGGTGGCCCCGTGACCCCTCAGGGGTGGGTGACGTGACCCCTCAACAGTGGTTCAGGAGACACGTCAAGGGTGGGTCCCGTGACCCGAGGGAGGCTTGTAGTGGGGAGCCTGAGTGCGCACGCGCGGCCCGCTTATAGGCCCGAAATGAGCCAGCCGCGGCTCGGAGAAAGGCCATCTCCTGGGGGCCTCCCCATGTTCCTCCACTCCTCAAGGAGGACCCCTTTACGGATGGAAGAAAAGGGGGATCTTCGCAGTGGTGGGTTCCGGCCAGAGGCGTCTGCGGGTTTGCCTGCACGTACGCCAGGTGCTCGCACAACGGGCCCAGGTGTTTGAGCCCCGTGGAGGCAGAGGGCTGCTTATTGCTGGATGATAGTGTCCTGCAGGGTTAAGGGACGGCGTGGGCACTCCCAGGGCCACAGAGGGCACCTGGCCTTTAGAGAGTTCCCTGGAAAATTCCTCGCCCAGGCCCTTGGTCCACAAGTCTATCCTGCGTACAGTGTCTGTGCGACGCTGGGAGTGCTTCTGGGCAGTGTTCCCCAGGGGAAATCGCGTGGTCCTCTAGGTGGCAGGGAGGGCTCCTGTGGCCACGGACAGGTGCCCAGGGACCCTGTGGAACTGCTGTGACCTCTAAAGAGTGGGTCAGGTGAGCCAAGGGAGGTGTGTGCTTGGGAGCCTGAGTGCGCATGCGCGGCCCACGTATAGGCCCGAAACGAGCCAGCCGCGGCTCGGAGAAAAGCCATCTCCTGGGGGCCTCCCCATGTTCTTCCACTCCTCAAGCGTGACCCCTTTACGGATGGAGGAAAAGGGGGATCTTCGCAGTGGTGGGTTCGCGCCAGGGGGGTCTGCGGGTTTGCCTCCACGTACGCCAGGTGCCCGCACACCGGGCCCAGGTGTTTGAGCCCCGTGGAGGCAGAGGGCTGCTTATTGCTGGATGCAAGTGTCCTGCGGGGTCAAGGAACGGCATGGGCACTCCCCGGGCCACACAGGGCACCGGGCCCTTAGAGAGTTCCATGGGAAATCCCCCGCCCATGCCCCCGGTACCCAAGTCTGTCCTTAGCACACTGTCTGTGCGGGGCTGAAGGTACTGCTAGGCAGTGTGGCCTGTGGGAAATCGTGCGGTCCTCTGAGTGGCAGGGAGGGCTGCTGTTTCCCCGAACAGGTGCGCAGGGACCCTGTAAAACAGCTGTGACCTCTCAAGGTGGGTCATGTGACCCCTCAAGGGTGGGGCACGTGACCTCCCAAGGGTGGGTCAGAAGACCCGACAAGGGTGGGTCACGGGACCCCTCAAGGGTGGGTCACGAGACCCCTCAAGGGTTGGTCACGTGACCCCAAAAGGGTAGGTCACGAGACCCCTCAAGGGTGGGTCACGTGACCGTTAAGGGGTGGATCACGTGACCCCTCGAGAGTGGGTCACGTGAACCCTCGGGAGTGGGTCACGAGACCCCTCAGGGGTGGGTCACGTGACCCCTCGGGAGTGGGTCACGAGACCCCTCAGGGGTGTGTCACGTGACCCCTCAGGGGTGGGTCACGTGACCCCTCGGGAGTGGGTCACGAGACCCCTCAGGGGTGGGTCACGTGATACCTCTGGAGTGGGTCACGAGACACCTCAGGGGTGGGTCACGTGACACCTCCAGGGTGGCTCCCGTGACCCCTCAGGGGTGGGTGACGTGACCCCTCAACAGTGGTTCAGGAGACACGTCAAGGGTGGGTCCCGTGACCCGAGGGAGGCTTGTGGTGGGGAGCCTGAGTGCGCACGCGCGGCCCGCTTATAGGCCCGAAATGAGCCAGCCGCGGCTCGGAGAAAGGCCATCTCCTGGGGGCCTCCCCATGTTCCTCCACTCCTCAAGGAGGACCCCTTTACGGATGGAAGAAAAGGGGGATCTTCGCAGTGGTGGGTTCCGGCCAGAGGCGTCTGCGGGTTTGCCTGCACGTACGCCAGGTGCTCGCACAACGGGCCCAGGTGTTTGAGCCCCGTGGAGGCAGAGGGCTGCTTATTGCTGGATGATAGTGTCCTGCAGGGTTAAGGGACGGCGTGGGCACTCCCAGGGCCACAGAGGGCACCTGGCCTTTAGAGAGTTCCCTGGAAAATTCCTCGCCCAGGCCCTTGGTCCACAAGTCTATCCTGCGTACAGTGTCTGTGCGACGCTGGGAGTGCTTCTGGGCAGTGTTCCCCAGGGGAAATCGCGTGGTCCTCTAGGTGGCAGGGAGGGCTCCTGTGGCCACGGACAGGTGCCCAGGGACCCTGTGGAACTGCTGTGACCTCTAAAGAGTGGGTCAGGTGAGCCAAGGGAGGTGTGTGCTTGGGAGCCTGAGTGCGCATGCGCGGCCCACGTATAGGCCCGAAACGAGCCAGCCGCGGCTCGGAGAAAAGCCATCTCCTGGGGGCCTCCCCATGTTCTTCCACTCCTCAAGCGTGACCCCTTTACGGATGGAGGAAAAGGGGGATCTTCGCAGTGGTGGGTTCGCGCCAGGGGGGTCTGCGGGTTTGCCTCCACGTACGCCAGGTGCCCGCACACCGGGCCCAGGTGTTTGAGCCCCGTGGAGGCAGAGGGCTGCTTATTGCTGGATGCAAGTGTCCTGCGGGGTCAAGGAACGGCATGGGCACTCCCCGGGCCACACAGGGCACCGGGCCCTTAGAGAGTTCCATGGGAAATCCCCCGCCCATGCCCCCGGTACCCAAGTCTGTCCTTAGCACACTGTCTGTGCGGGGCTGAAGGTACTGCTAGGCAGTGTGGCCTGTGGGAAATCGTGCGGTCCTCTGAGTGGCAGGGAGGGCTGCTGTTTCCCCGAACAGGTGCGCAGGGACCCTGTAAAACAGCTGTGACCTCTCAAGGTGGGTCATGTGACCCCTCAAGGGTGGGGCACGTGACCTCCCAAGGGTGGGTCAGGAGACCCCACAAGGGTGGGTCACGAGACCCCTCAAGGGTTGGTCACGTGACCCCAAAAGGGTAGGTCACGTGACCCCAAAAGGGTAGGTCACGAGACCCCTCAAGGGTGGGTCACGTGACCGTTAAGGGGTGGATCACGTGACCCCTCGGGAGTGGGTCACGTGACCCCTCGGGAGTGGGTCACGAGACCCCTCAGGGGTGGGTCACGTGACCCCTCGGGAGTGGGTCACGAGACCCCTCAGGGGTGTGTCACGTGACCCCTCAGGGGTGGGTCACGTGACCCCTCGGGAGTGGGTCACGAGACCCCTCAGGGGTGGGTCACGTGATACCTCTGGAGTGGGTCACGAGACACCTCAGGGGTGGGTCACGTGACACCTCCAGGGTGGCTCCCGTGACCCCTCAGGGGTGGGTGACGTGACCCCTCAACAGTGGTTCAGGAGACACGTCAAGGGTGGGTCCCGTGACCCGAGGGAGGCTTGTGGTGGGGAGCCTGAGTGCGCACGCGCGGCCCGCTTATAGGCCCGAAATGAGCCAGCCGCGGCTCGGAGAAAGGCCATCTCCTGGGGGCCTCCACATGTTCCTCCACTCCTCAAGGAGGACCCCTTTACGGATGGAAGAAAAGGGGGATCTTCGCAGTGGTGGGTTCCGGCCAGAGGCGTCTGCGGGTTTGCCTGCACGTACGCCAGGTGCTCGCACAACGGGCCCAGGTGTTTGAGCCCCGTGGAGGCAGAGGGCTGCTTATTGCTGGATGATAGTGTCCTGCAGGGTTAAGGGACGGCGTGGGCACTCCCAGGGCCACAGAGGGCACCTGGCCTTTAGAGAGTTCCCTGGAAAATTCCCCGCCCAGGCCCCTGGTCCACAAGTCTATCCTGCGTACAGTGTCTGTGCGAGGCTGGGAGTGCTTCTGGGCAGTGTTCCCCAGGGGAAATCGCGTGGTCCTCTAGGTGGCAGGGAGGGCTCCTGTGTCCACGGACAGGTGCCCAGGGACCCTGTGGAACTGCTGTGACCTCTAAAGGGTGGGTCAGGTGAGCCAAGGGAGGTGTGTGCTTGGGAGCCTGAGTGCGCATGCGCGGCCCACGTATAGGCCCGAAACGAGCCAGCCGCGGCTCGGAGAAAAGCCATCTCCTGGGGGCCTCCCCATGTTCTTCCACTCCTCAAGCGTGACCCCTTTACGGATGGAGGAAAAGGGGGATCTTCGCAGTGGTGGGTTCGCGCCAGGGGGGTCTGCGGGTTTGCCTCCACGTACGCCAGGTGCCCGCACACCGGGCCCAGGTGTTTGAGCCCCGTGGAGGCAGAGGGCTGCTTATTGCTGGATGCAAGTGTCCTGCGGGGTCAAGGAACGGCATGGGCACTCCCCGGGCCACACAGGGCACCGGGCCCTTAGAGAGTTCCATGGGAAATCCCCCGCCCATGCCCCCGGTACCCAAGTCTGTCCTTAGCACACTGTCTGTGCGGGGCTGAAGGTACTGCTAGGCAGTGTGGCCTGTGGGAAATCGTGCGGTCCTCTGAGTGGCAGGGAGGGCTGCTGTTTCCCCGAACAGGTGCGCAGGGACCCTGTAAAACAGCTGTGACCTCTGAAGGTGGGTCATGTGACCCCTCAAGGGTGGGGCACGTGACCTCCCAAGGGTGGGTCAGGAGACCCCACAAGGGTGGGTCACGGGACCCCTCAAGGGTTGGTCACGTGACCCCAAAAAGGGTAGGTCACGAGACCCCTCAAGGGTGGGTCACGTGACCCCTCAGGGGTGGGTCACGTGACCCCTCGGGAGTGGGTCACGAGACCCCTCAGGGGTGGGTCACGTGACCCCTCGGGAGTGGGTCACGAGACCCCTCAGGGGTGGGTCACGTGACCCCTCGGGAGTGGGTCACGAGACCCCTCAGGGGTGGGTCACGTGAACCCTCGGGAGTGGGTCACGAGACCCCTCAGGGGTGGGTCACGTGACCCCTCGGGAGTGGGTCACGAGACCTCTCAGGGGTGGGTCACGTGATACCTCTGGAGTGGGTCACGAGACCCCTCAGGGGTGGGTCACGTGACCCCTCCGGGGTGGCTCCCGTGACCCCTCAGGGGTGGGTGACGTGACCCCTCAACAGTGGTTCAGGAGACACGTCAAGGGTGGGTCCCGTGACCCGAGGGAGGCTTGTGGTGGGGAGCCTGAGTGCGCACGCGCGGCCCGCTTATAGGCCCGAAATGAGCCAGCCGCGGCTCGGAGAAAGGCCATCTCCTGGGGGCCTCCCCATGTTCCTCCACTCCTCAAGGAGGACCCCTTTACGGATGGAAGAAAAGGGGGATCTTCGCAGTGGTGGGTTCCGGCCAGAGGTGTCTGCGGGTTTGCCTGCACGTACGCCAGGTGCTCGCACAACGGGCCCAGGTGTTTGAGCCCCGTGGAGGCAGAGGGCTGCTTATTGCTGGATGATAGTGTCCTGCAGGGTTAAGGGACGGCGTGGGCACTCCCAGGGCCACAGAGGGCACCTGGCCTTTAGAGAGTTCCCTGGAAAATTCCCCGCCCAGGCCCCTGGTCCACAAGTCTATCCTGCGTACAGTGTCTGTGCGAGGCTGGGAGTGCTTCTGGGCAGTGTTCCCCAGGGGAAATCGCGTGGTCCTCTAGGTGGCAGGGAGGGCTCCTGTGTCCACGGACAGGTGCCCAGGGACCCTGTGGAACTGCTGTGACCTCTAAAGGGTGGGTCAGGTGAGCCAAGGGAGGTGTGTGCTTGGGAGCCTGAGTGCGCATGCGCGGCCCACGTATAGGCCCGAAAAGAGCCAGCCGCGGCTCGGAGAAAAGCCATCTCCTGGGGGCCTCCCCATGTTCTTCCACTCCTCAAGCGTGACCCCTTTACGGATGGAGGAAAAGGGGGATCTTCGCAGTGGTGGGTTCGCGCCAGGGGGGTCTGCGGGTTTGCCTCCACGTACGCCAGGTGCCCGCACACCGGGCCCAGGTGTTTGAGCCCCGTGGAGGCAGAGGGCTGCTTATTGCTGGATGCAAGTGTCCTGCGGGGTCAAGGAACGGCATGGGCACTCCCCGGGCCACACAGGGCACCGGGCCCTTAGAGAGTTCCATGGGAAATCCCCCGCCCATGCCCCCGGTACCCAAGTCTGTCCTTAGCACACTGTCTGTGCGGGGCTGAAGGTACTGCTAGGCAGTGTGGCCTGTGGGAAATCGTGCGGTCCTCTGAGTGGCAGGGAGGGCTGCTGTTTCCCCGAACAGGTGCGCAGGGACCCTGTAAAACAGCTGTGACCTCTGAAGGTGGGTCATGTGACCCCTCAAGGGTGGGGCACGTGACCTCCCAAGGGTGGGTCAGGAGACCCCACAAGGGTGGGTCACGGGACCCCTCAAGGGTTGGTCACGTGACCCCAAAAAGGGTAGGTCACGAGACCCCTCAAGGGTGGGTCACGTGACCCCTCAGGGGTGGGTCACGTGACCCCTCGGGAGTGGGTCACGAGACCCCTCAGGGGTGGGTCACGTGACCCCTCGGGAGTGGGTCACGAGACCCCTCAGGGGTGGGTCACGTGACCCCTCGGGAGTGGGTCACGAGACCCCTCAGGGGTGGGTCACGTGACCCCTCGGGAGTGGGTCACGAGACCCCTCAGGGGTGGGTCACGTGACCCCTCGGGAGTGGGTCACGAGACCCCTCAGGGTGGGTCACGTGACCCCTCGGGAGTGGGTCACGAGACCTCTCAGGGGTGGGTCACGTGATACCTCTGGAGTGGGTCACGAGACCCCTCAGGGGTGGGTCACGTGACCCCTCCGGGGTGGCTCCCGTGACCCCTCAGGGGTGGGTGACGTGACCCCTCAACAGTGGTTCAGGAGACACGTCAAGGGTGGGTCCCGTGACCCGAGGGAGGCTTGTGGTGGGGAGCCTGAGTGCGCACGCGCGGCCCGCTTATAGGCCCGAAATGAGCCAGCCGCGGCTCGGAGAAAGGCCATCTCCTGGGGGCCTCCCCATGTTCCTCCACTCCTCAAGGAGGACCCCTTTACGGATGGAAGAAAAGGGGGATCTTCGCAGTGGTGGGTTCCGGCCAGAGGCGTCTGCGGGTTTGCCTGCACGTACGCCAGGTGCTCGCACAACGGGCCCAGGTGTTTGAGCCCCGTGGAGGCAGAGGGCTGCTTATTGCTGGATGATAGTGTCCTGCAGGGTTAAGGGACGGCGTGGGCACTCCCAGGGCCACAGAGGGCACCTGGCCTTTAGAGAGTTCCCTGGAAAATTCCTCGCCCAGGCCCTTGGTCCACAAGTCTATCCTGGGTACAGTGTCTGTGCCAGGCTGGGAGTGCTTCTGGGCAGTGTTCCCCAGGGGAAATCGCGTGGTCCTCTAGGTGGCAGGGAGGGCTCCTGTGTCCACGGACAGGTGCCCAGGGACCCTGTGGAACTGCTGTGACCTCTAAAGGGTGGGTCAGGTGAGCCAAGGGAGGTGTGTGCTTGGGAGCCTGAGTGTGCATGCGCGGCCCACGTATAGGCCCGAAACGAGCCAGCCGCGGCTCGGAGAAAAGCCATCTCCTGGGGGCCTCCCCATGTTCTTCCACTCCTCAAGCGTGACCCCTTTACGGATGGAGGAAAAGGGGGATCTTCGCAGTGGTGGGTTCGCGCCAGGGGGGTCTGCGGGTTTGCCTCCACGTACGCCAGGTGCCCGCACACCGGGCCCAGGTTTTTGAGCCCCGTGGAGGCAGAGGGCTGCTTATTGCTGGATGCAAGTGTCCTGCGGGGTCAAGGAACGGCATGGGCACTCCCCGGGCCACACAGGGCACCGGGCCCTTAGAGAGTTCCATGGGAAATCCCCCGCCCATGCCCCCGGTACCCAAGTCTGTCCTTAGCACACTGTCTGTGCGGGGCTGAAGGTACTGCTAGGCAGTGTGGCCTGTGGGAAATCGTGCGGTCCTCTGAGTGGCAGGGAGGGCTGCTGTTTCCCCGAACAGGTGCGCAGGGACCCTGTAAAACAGCTGTGACCTCTCAAGGTGGGTCATGTGACCCCTCAAGGGTGGGGCACGTGACCTCCCAAGGGTGGGTCAGAAGACCCGACAAGGGTGGGTCACGGGACCCCTCAAGGGTGGGTCACGAGACCCCTCAAGGGTTGGTCACGTGACCCCAAAAGGGTAGGTCACGAGACCCCTCAAGGGTGGGTCACGTGACCGTTAAGGGGTGGATCACGTGACCCCTCGGGAGTGGGTCACGTGACCCCTCGGGAGTGGGTCACGAGACCCCTCAGGGGTGGGTCACGTGACCCCTCGGGAGTGGGTCACGAGACCCCTCAGGGGTGTGTCACGTGACCCCTCAGGGGTGGGTCACGTGACCCCTCGGGAGTGGGTCACGAGACCCCTCAGGGGTGGGTCACGTGATACCTCTGGAGTGGGTCACGAGACACCTCAGGGGTGGGTCACGTGACACCTCCAGGGTGGCCCCGTGACCCCTCAGGGGTGGGTGACGTGACCCCTCAACAGTGGTTCAGGAGACACGTCAAGGGTGGGTCCCGTGACCCGAGGGAGGCTTGTAGTGGGGAGCCTGAGTGCGCACGCGCGGCCCGCTTATAGGCCCGAAATGAGCCAGCCGCGGCTCGGAGAAAGGCCATCTCCTGGGGGCCTCCCCATGTTCCTCCACTCCTCAAGGAGGACCCCTTTACGGATGGAAGAAAAGGGGGATCTTCGCAGTGGTGGGTTCCGGCCAGAGGCGTCTGCGGGTTTGCCTGCACGTACGCCAGGTGCTCGCACAACGGGCCCAGGTGTTTGAGCCCCGTGGAGGCAGAGGGCTGCTTATTGCTGGATGATAGTGTCCTGCAGGGTTAAGGGACGGCGTGGGCACTCCCAGGGCCACAGAGGGCACCTGACCTTTAGAGAGTTCCCTGGAAAATTCCTCGCCCAGGCCCTTGGTCCACAAGTCTATCCTGCGTACAGTGTCTGTGCGACGCTGGGAGTGCTTCTGGGCAGTGTTCCCCAGGGGAAATCGCGTGGTCCTCTAGGTGGCAGGGAGGGCTCCTGTGGCCACGGACAGGTGCCCAGGGACCCTGTGGAACTGCTGTGACCTCTAAAGAGTGGGTCAGGTGAGCCAAGGGAGGTGTGTGCTTGGGAGCCTGAGTGCGCATGCGCGGCCCACGTATAGGCCCGAAACGAGCCAGCCGCGGCTCGGAGAAAAGCCATCTCCTGGGGGCCTCCCCATGTTCTTCCACTCCTCAAGCGTGACCCCTTTACGGATGGAGGAAAAGGGGGATCTTCGCAGTGGTGGGTTCGCGCCAGGGGGGTCTGCGGGTTTGCCTCCACGTACGCCAGGTGCCCGCACACCGGGCCCAGGTGTTTGAGCCCCGTGGAGGCAGAGGGCTGCTTATTGCTGGATGCAAGTGTCCTGCGGGGTCAAGGAACGGCATGGGCACTCCCCGGGCCACACAGGGCACCGGGCCCTTAGAGAGTTCCATGGGAAATCCCCCGCCCATGCCCCCGGTACCCAAGTCTGTCCTTAGCACACTGTCTGTGCGGGGCTGAAGGTACTGCTAGGCAGTGTGGCCTGTGGGAAATCGTGCGGTCCTCTGAGTGGCAGGGAGGGCTGCTGTTTCCCCGAACAGGTGCGCAGGGACCCTGTAAAACAGCTGTGACCTCTCAAGGTGGGTCATGTGACCCCTCAAGGGTGGGGCACGTGACCTCCCAAGGGTGGGTCAGAAGACCCGACAAGGGTGGGTCACGGGACCCCTCAAGGGTGGGTCACGAGACCCCTCAAGGGTTGGTCACGTGACCCCAAAAGGGTAGGTCACGAGACCCCTCAAGGGTGGGTCACGTGACCGTTAAGGGGTGGATCACGTGACCCCTCGGGAGTGGGTCACGTGAACCCTCGGGAGTGGGTCACGAGACCCCTCAGGGGTGGGTCACGTGACCCCTCGGGAGTGGGTCACGAGACCCCTCAGGGGTGTGTCACGTGACCCCTCAGGGGTGGGTCACGTGACCCCTCGGGAGTGGGTCACGAGACCCCTCAGGGGTGGGTCACGTGATACCTCTGGAGTGGGTCACGAGACACCTCAGGGGTGGGTCACGTGACACCTCCAGGGTGGCTCCCGTGACCCCTCAGGGGTGGGTGACGTGACCCCTCAACAGTGGTTCAGGAGACACGTCAAGGGTGGGTCCCGTGACCCGAGGGAGGCTTGTGGTGGGGAGCCTGAGTGCGCACGCGCGGCCCGCTTATAGGCCCGAAATGAGCCAGCCGCGGCTCGGAGAAAGGCCATCTCCTGGGGGCCTCCCCATGTTCCTCCACTCCTCAAGGAGGACCCCTTTACGGATGGAAGAAAAGGGGGATCTTCGCAGTGGTGGGTTCCGGCCAGAGGCGTCTGCGGGTTTGCCTGCACGTACGCCAGGTGCTCGCACAACGGGCCCAGGTGTTTGAGCCCCGTGGAGGCAGAGGGCTGCTTATTGCTGGATGATAGTGTCCTGCAGGGTTAAGGGACGGCGTGGGCACTCCCAGGGCCACAGAGGGCACCTGGCCTTTAGAGAGTTCCCTGGAAAATTCCTCGCCCAGGCCCTTGGTCCACAAGTCTATCCTGCGTACAGTGTCTGTGCGACGCTGGGAGTGCTTCTGGGCAGTGTTCCCCAGGGGAAATCGCGTGGTCCTCTAGGTGGCAGGGAGGGCTCCTGTGGCCACGGACAGGTGCCCAGGGACCCTGTGGAACTGCTGTGACCTCTAAAGAGTGGGTCAGGTGAGCCAAGGGAGGTGTGTGCTTGGGAGCCTGAGTGCGCATGCGCGGCCCACGTATAGGCCCGAAACGAGCCAGCCGCGGCTCGGAGAAAAGCCATCTCCTGGGGGCCTCCCCATGTTCTTCCACTCCTCAAGCGTGACCCCTTTACGGATGGAGGAAAAGGGGGATCTTCGCAGTGGTGGGTTCGCGCCAGGGGGGTCTGCGGGTTTGCCTCCACGTACGCCAGGTGCCCGCACACCGGGCCCAGGTGTTTGAGCCCCGTGGAGGCAGAGGGCTGCTTATTGCTGGATGCAAGTGTCCTGCGGGGTCAAGGAACGGCATGGGCACTCCCCGGGCCACACAGGGCACCGGGCCCTTAGAGAGTTCCATGGGAAATCCCCCGCCCATGCCCCCGGTACCCAAGTCTGTCCTTAGCACACTGTCTGTGCGGGGCTGAAGGTACTGCTAGGCAGTGTGGCCTGTGGGAAATCGTGCGGTCCTCTGAGTGGCAGGGAGGGCTGCTGTTTCCCCGAACAGGTGCGCAGGGACCCTGTAAAACAGCTGTGACCTCTCAAGGTGGGTCATGTGACCCCTCAAGGGTGGGGCACGTGACCTCCCAAGGGTGGGTCAGGAGACCCCACAAGGGTGGGTCACGAGACCCCTCAAGGGTTGGTCACGTGACCCCAAAAGGGTAGGTCACGTGACCCCAAAAGGGTAGGTCACGAGACCCCTCAAGGGTGGGTCACGTGACCGTTAAGGGGTGGATCACGTGACCCCTCGGGAGTGGGTCACGTGACCCCTCGGGAGTGGGTCACGAGACCCCTCAGGGGTGGGTCACGTGACCCCTCGGGAGTGGGTCACGAGACCCCTCAGGGGTGTGTCACGTGACCCCTCAGGGGTGGGTCACGTGACCCCTCGGGAGTGGGTCACGAGACCCCTCAGGGGTGGGTCACGTGATACCTCTGGAGTGGGTCACGAGACACCTCAGGGGTGGGTCACGTGACACCTCCAGGGTGGCTCCCGTGACCCCTCAGGGGTGGGTGACGTGACCCCTCAACAGTGGTTCAGGAGACACGTCAAGGGTGGGTCCCGTGACCCGAGGGAGGCTTGTGGTGGGGAGCCTGAGTGCGCACGCGCGGCCCGCTTATAGGCCCGAAATGAGCCAGCCGCGGCTCGGAGAAAGGCCATCTCCTGGGGGCCTCCACATGTTCCTCCACTCCTCAAGGAGGACCCCTTTACGGATGGAAGAAAAGGGGGATCTTCGCAGTGGTGGGTTCCGGCCAGAGGCGTCTGCGGGTTTGCCTGCACGTACGCCAGGTGCTCGCACAACGGGCCCAGGTGTTTGAGCCCCGTGGAGGCAGAGGGCTGCTTATTGCTGGATGATAGTGTCCTGCAGGGTTAAGGGACGGCGTGGGCACTCCCAGGGCCACAGAGGGCACCTGGCCTTTAGAGAGTTCCCTGGAAAATTCCCCGCCCAGGCCCCTGGTCCACAAGTCTATCCTGCGTACAGTGTCTGTGCGAGGCTGGGAGTGCTTCTGGGCAGTGTTCCCCAGGGGAAATCGCGTGGTCCTCTAGGTGGCAGGGAGGGCTCCTGTGTCCACGGACAGGTGCCCAGGGACCCTGTGGAACTGCTGTGACCTCTAAAGGGTGGGTCAGGTGAGCCAAGGGAGGTGTGTGCTTGGGAGCCTGAGTGCGCATGCGCGGCCCACGTATAGGCCCGAAACGAGCCAGCCGCGGCTCGGAGAAAAGCCATCTCCTGGGGGCCTCCCCATGTTCTTCCACTCCTCAAGCGTGACCCCTTTACGGATGGAGGAAAAGGGGGATCTTCGCAGTGGTGGGTTCGCGCCAGGGGGGTCTGCGGGTTTGCCTCCACGTACGCCAGGTGCCCGCACACCGGGCCCAGGTGTTTGAGCCCCGTGGAGGCAGAGGGCTGCTTATTGCTGGATGCAAGTGTCCTGCGGGGTCAAGGAACGGCATGGGCACTCCCCGGGCCACACAGGGCACCGGGCCCTTAGAGAGTTCCATGGGAAATCCCCCGCCCATGCCCCCGGTACCCAAGTCTGTCCTTAGCACACTGTCTGTGCGGGGCTGAAGGTACTGCTAGGCAGTGTGGCCTGTGGGAAATCGTGCGGTCCTCTGAGTGGCAGGGAGGGCTGCTGTTTCCCCGAACAGGTGCGCAGGGACCCTGTAAAACAGCTGTGACCTCTCAAGGTGGGTCATGTGACCCCTCAAGGGTGGGGCACGTGACCTCCCAAGGGTGGGTCAGGAGACCCCACAAGGGTGGGTCACGAGACCCCTCAAGGGTTGGTCACGTGACCCCAAAAGGGTAGGTCACGAGACCCCTCAAGGGTGGGTCACGTGACCCCTCAGGGGTGGGTCACGTGACCCCTCGGGAGTGGGTCACGTGACCCCTCGGGAGTGGGTCACGAGACCCCTCAGGGGTGGGTCACGTGACCCCTCGGGAGTGGGTCACGAGACCCCTCATGGGTGGGTCACGTGATACCTCTGGAGTGGGTCACGAGACCCCTCAGGGGTGGGTCACGTGACCCCTCCGGGGTGGCTCCCGTGACGCCTCAGGGGTGGGTGACGTGACCCCTCAACAGTGGTTCAGGAGACACGTCAAGGGTGGGTCCCGTGACCCGAGGGAGGCTTGTGGTGGGGAGCCTGAGTGCGCACGCGCGGCCCGCTTATAGGCCCGAAATGAGCCAGCCGCGGCTCGGAGAAAAGCCATCTCCTGAGGGCCTCCCCATGTTCCTCCACTCCTCAAGGAGGACCCCTTTACGGATGGAAGAAAAGGGGGATCTTCGCAGTGGTGGGTTCCGGCCAGAGGCGTCTGCGGGTTTGCCTGCACGTACGCCAGGTGCTCGCACAACGGGCCCAGGTGTTTGAGCCCCGTGGAGGCAGAGGGCTGCTTATTGCTGGATGATAGTGTCCTGCAGGGTTAAGGGACGGCGTGGGCACTCCCAGGGCCACAGAGGGCACCTGGCCTTTAGAGAGTTCCCTGGAAAATTCCTCGCCCAGGCCCTTGGTCCACAAGTCTATCCTGCGTACAGTGTCTGTGCGACGCTGGGAGTGCTTCTGGGCAGTGTTCCCCAGGGGAAATCGCGTGGTCCTCTAGGTGGCAGGGAGGGCTCCTGTGGCCACGGACAGGTGCCCAGGGACCCTGTGGAACTGCTGTGACCTCTAAAGAGTGGGTCAGGTGAGCCAAGGGAGGTGTGTGCTTGGGAGCCTGAGTGCGCATGCGCGGCCCACGTATAGGCCCGAAACGAGCCAGCCGCGGCTCGGAGAAAAGCCATCTCCTGGGGGCCTCCCCATGTTCTTCCACTCCTCAAGCGTGACCCCTTTACGGATGGAGGAAAAGGGGGATCTTCGCAGTGGTGGGTTCGCGCCAGGGGGGTCTGCGGGTTTGCCTCCACGTACGCCAGGTGCCCGCACACCGGGCCCAGGTGTTTGAGCCCCGTGGAGGCAGAGGGCTGCTTATTGCTGGATGCAAGTGTCCTGCGGGGTCAAGGAACGGCATGGGCACTCCCCGGGCCACACAGGGCACCGGGCCCTTAGAGAGTTCCATGGGAAATCCCCCGCCCATGCCCCCGGTACCCAAGTCTGTCCTTAGCACACTGTCTGTGCGGGGCTGAAGGTACTGCTAGGCAGTGTGGCCTGTGGGAAATCGTGCGGTCCTCTGAGTGGCAGGGAGGGCTGCTGTTTCCCCGAACAGGTGCGCAGGGACCCTGTAAAACAGCTGTGACCTCTCAAGGTGGGTCATGTGACCCCTCAAGGGTGGGGCACGTGACCTCCCAAGGGTGGGTCAGAAGACCCGACAAGGGTGGGTCACGGGACCCCTCAAGGGTGGGTCACGAGACCCCTCAAGGGTTGGTCACGTGACCCCAAAAGGGTAGGTCACGAGACCCCTCAAGGGTGGGTCACGTGACCGTTAAGGGGTGGATCACGTGACCCCTCGGGAGTGGGTCACGTGACCCCTCGGGAGTGGGTCACGAGACCCCTCAGGGGTGGGTCACGTGACCCCTCGGGAGTGGGTCACGAGACCCCTCAGGGGTGTGTCACGTGACCCCTCAGGGGTGGGTCACGTGACCCCTCGGGAGTGGGTCACGAGACCCCTCAGGGGTGGGTCACGTGATACCTCTGGAGTGGGTCACGAGACACCTCAGGGGTGGGTCACGTGACACCTCCAGGGTGGCCCCGTGACCCCTCAGGGGTGGGTGACGTGACCCCTCAACAGTGGTTCAGGAGACACGTCAAGGGTGGGTCCCGTGACCCGAGGGAGGCTTGTAGTGGGGAGCCTGAGTGCGCACGCGCGGCCCGCTTATAGGCCCGAAATGAGCCAGCCGCGGCTCGGAGAAAGGCCATCTCCTGGGGGCCTCCCCATGTTCCTCCACTCCTCAAGGAGGACCCCTTTACGGATGGAAGAAAAGGGGGATCTTCGCAGTGGTGGGTTCCGGCCAGAGGCGTCTGCGGGTTTGCCTGCACGTACGCCAGGTGCTCGCACAACGGGCCCAGGTGTTTGAGCCCCGTGGAGGCAGAGGGCTGCTTATTGCTGGATGATAGTGTCCTGCAGGGTTAAGGGACGGCGTGGGCACTCCCAGGGCCACAGAGGGCACCTGGCCTTTAGAGAGTTCCCTGGAAAATTCCTCGCCCAGGCCCTTGGTCCACAAGTCTATCCTGCGTACAGTGTCTGTGCGACGCTGGGAGTGCTTCTGGGCAGTGTTCCCCAGGGGAAATCGCGTGGTCCTCTAGGTGGCAGGCAGGGAGGGCTCCTGTGGCCACGGACAGGTGCCCAGGGACCTGTGGAACTGCTGTGACCTCTAAAGAGTGGGTCAGGTGAGCCAAGGGAGGTGTGTGCTTGGGAGCCTGAGTGCGGCATGCGCGGCCCACGTATAGGCCCGAAACGAGCCAGCCGCGGCTCGGAGAAAAGCCATCTCCTGGGGGCCTCCCATGTTCTTCCACTCCTCAAGCGTGACCCCTTTACGGATGGAGGAAAAGGGGGATCTTCGCAGTGGTGGGTTCGCGCCAGGGGGTCTGCGGGTTTGCCTCCACGTACGCCAGGTGCCCGCACACCGGGCCCAGGTGTTTGAGCCCCGTGGAGGCAGAGGGCTGCTTATTGCTGGATGCAAGTGTCCTGCGGGGTCAAGGAACGGCATGGGCACTCCCCGGGCCCACACAGGGCACCGGGCCCTTAGAGAGTTCCATGGGAAATCCCCCGCCCATGCCCCCGGTACCCAAGTCTGTCCTTAGCACACTGTCTGTGCGGGGCTGAAGGTACTGCTAGGCAGTGTGGCCTGTGGGAAATCGTGCGGTCCTCTGAGTGGCAGGGAGGGCTGCTGTTTCCCCGAACAGGTGCGCAGGGACCCTGTAAAACAGCTGTGACCTCTCAAGGTGGGTCATGTGACCCCTCAAGGGTGGGGCACGTGACCTCCCAAGGGTGGGTCAGAAGACCCGACAAGGGTGGGTCACGGGACCCCTCAAGGGTGGGTCACGAGACCCCTCAAGGGTTGGTCACGTGACCCCAAAAGGGTAGGTCACGAGACCCCTCAAGGGTGGGTCACGTGACCGTTAAGGGGTGGATCACGTGACCCCTCGGGAGTGGGTCACGTGAACCCTCGGGAGTGGGTCACGAGACCCCTCAGGGGTGGGTCACGTGACCCCTCGGGAGTGGGTCACGAGACCCCTCAGGGGTGTGTCACGTGACCCTCAGGGGTGGGTCACGTGACCCCTCGGGAGTGGGTCACGAGACCCCTCAGGGGTGGGTCACGTGATACCTCTGGAGTGGGGTCACGAGACACCTCAGGGGTGGGTCACGTGACACCTCCAGGGTGGCTCCCGTGACCCCTCAGGGGTGGGTGACGTGACCCCTCAACAGTGGTTCAGGAGACACGTCAAGGGTGGGTCCCGTGACCCGAGGGAGGCTTGTGGTGGGAGCCTGAGTGCGCACGCGCGGCCCGCTTATAGGCCCGAAATGAGCCAGCCGCGGCTCGGAGAAAGGCCATCTCCTGGGGGCCTCCCCATGTTCCTCCACTCCTCAAGGAGGACCCCTTTACGGATGAAGAAAAGGGGGATCTTCGCAGTGGTGGGTTCCGGCCAGAGGCGTCTGCGGGTTTGCCTGCACGTACGCCAGGTGCTCGCACAACGGGCCCAGGTGTTTGAGCCCCGTGGAGGCAGAGGGCTGCTTATTGCTGGATGATAGTGTCCTGCAGGGTTAAGGGACGGCGTGGGCACTCCCAGGGCCACAGAGGGCACCTGGCCTTTAGAGAGTTCCCTGGAAAATTCCTCGCCCAGGCCCTTGGTCCACAAGTCTATCCTGCGTACAGTGTCTGTGCGACGCTGGGAGTGCTTCTGGGCAGTGTTCCCCAGGGGAAATCGCGTGGTCCTCTAGGTGGCAGGGAGGGCTCCTGTGGCCACGGACAGGTGCCCAGGGACCCTGTGGAACTGCTGTGACCTCTAAAGAGTGGGTCAGGTGAGCCAAGGGAGGTGTGCCTGAGTGCGCATGCGCGGCCCACGTATAGGCCCGAAACGAGCCAGCCGCGGCTCGGAGACAAAGCCATCTCCTGGGGGCCTCCCCATGTTCTTCCACTCCTCAAGCGTGACCCCTTTACGGATGGAGGAACAGGGGGATCTTCGCAGTGGTGGGTTCGCGCCAGGGGGGTCTGCGGGTTTGCCTCCACGTACGCCAGGTGCCCGCACACCGGGCCCAGGTGTTTGAGCCCCGTGGAGGCAGAGGGCTGCTTATTGCTGGATGCAAGTGTCCTGCGGGGTCAAGGAACGGCATGGGCACTCCCCGGGCCACACAGGGCACCGGGCCCTTAGAGAGTTCCATGGGAAATCCCCCGCCCATGCCCCCGGTACCCAAGTCTGTCCTTAGCACACTGTCTGTGCGGGGCTGAAGGTACTGCTAGGCAGTGTGGCCTGTGGGAAATCGTGCGGTCCTCTGAGTGGCAGGGAGGGCTGCTGTTTCCCCGAACAGGTGCGCAGGGACCCTGTAAAACAGCTGTGACCTCTCAAGGTGGGTCATGTGACCCCTCAAGGGTGGGGCACGTGACCTCCCAAGGTGGGTCAGGAGACCCCACAAGGGTGGGGTCACGAGACCCCTCAAGGGTTGGTCACGTGACCCCAAAAGGGTAGGTCACGTGACCCCAAAAGGGTAGGTCACGAGACCCCTCAAGGGTGGGTCACGTGACCGTTAAGGGGTGGATCACGTGACCCCTCGGGAGTGGGTCACGAGACCCCTCAGGGGTGGGTCCCGTGACCCCTCGGGAGAGTGGGTCACGAGACCCCTCAGGGGTGTGTCACGTGACCCCTCAGGGGTGGGTCACGTGACCCCTCGGGAGTGGGTCACCGAGACCCCTCAGGGGTGGGTCACGTGATACCTCTGGACGTGGGTCACGAGACACCTCAGGGGTGGGTCACGTGACACCTCCAGGGTGGCTCCCGTGACCCCTCAGGGGTGGGTGACGTGACCCCTCAACAGTGGTTCAGGAGACACGTCAAGGGTGGGGTCCCGTGACCCGAGGGAGGCTTGTGGTGGGGAGCCTGAGGTGCGCACGCGCGGCCCGCTTATAGGCCCGAAATGAGCCAGCCGCGGCTCGGAGAAAGGCCATCTCCTGGGGGCCTCCACATGTTCCTCCACTCCTCAAGGAGGACCCCTTTACGGATGGAAGAAAAGGGGGATCTTCGCAGTGGTGGGTTCCGGCCAGAGGCGTCTGCGGGTTTGCCTGCACGTACGCCAGGTGCTCGCACAACGGGCCCAGGTGTTTGAGCCCCGTGGAGGCAGAGGGCTGCTTATTGCTGGATGATAGTGTCCTGCAGGGTTAAGGGACGGCGTGGGCACTCCCAGGGCCACAGAGGGCACCTGGCCTTTAGAGAGTTCCCTGGAAAATTCCCCGCCCAGGCCCCTGGTCCACAAGTCTATCCTGCGTACAGTGTCTGTGCGAGGCTGGGAGTGCTTCTGGGCAGTGTTCCCCAGGGGAAATCGCGTGGTCCTCTAGGTGGCAGGGAGGGCTCCTGTGTCCACGGACAGGTGCCCAGGGACCCTGTGGAACTGCTGTGACCTCTAAAGGGTGGGTCAGGTGAGCCAAGGGAGGTGTGTGCTTGGGAGCCTGAGTGCGCATGCGCGGCCCACGTATAGGCCCGAAACGAGCCAGCCGCGGCTCGGAGAAAAGCCATCTCCTGGGGGCCTCCCCATGTTCTTCCACTCCTCAAGCGTGACCCCTTTACGGATGGAGGAAAAGGGGGATCTTCGCAGTGGTGGGTTCGCGCCAGGGGGGTCTGCGGGTTTGCCTCCACGTACGCCAGGTGCCCGCACACCGGGCCCAGGTGTTTGAGCCCCGTGGAGGCAGAGGGCTGCTTATTGCTGGATGCAAGTGTCCTGCGGGGTCAAGGAACGGCATGGGCACTCCCCGGGCCACACAGGGCACCGGGCCCTTAGAGAGTTCCATGGGAAATCCCCCGCCCATGCCCCCGGTACCCAAGTCTGTCCTTAGCACACTGTCTGTGCGGGGCTGAAGGTACTGCTAGGCAGTGTGGCCTGTGGGAAATCGTGCGGTCCTCTGAGTGGCAGGGAGGGCTGCTGTTTCCCCGAACAGGTGCGCAGGGACCCTGTAAAACAGCTGTGACCTCTGAAGGTGGGTCATGTGACCCCTCAAGGGTGGGGCACGTGACCTCCCAAGGGTGGGTCAGGAGACCCCACAAGGGTGGGTCACGGGACCCCTCAAGGGTTGGTCACGTGACCCCAAAAAGGGTAGGTCACGAGACCCCTCAAGGGTGGGTCACGTGACCCCTCAGGGGTGGGTCACGTGACCCCTCGGGAGTGGGTCACGAGACCCCTCAGGGGTGGGTCACGTGACCCCTCGGGAGTGGGTCACGAGACCCCTCAGGGGTGGGTCACGTGACCCCTCGGGAGTGGGTCACGAGACCCCTCAGGGGTGGGTCACGTGACCCCTCGGGAGTGGGTCACGAGACCCCTCAGGGGTGGGTCACGTGACCCCTCGGGAGTGGGTCACGAGACCTCTCAGGGGTGGGTCACGTGATACCTCTGGAGTGGGTCACGAGACCCCTCAGGGGTGGGTCACGTGACCCCTCCGGGGTGGCTCCCGTGACCCCTCAGGGGTGGGTGACGTGACCCCTCAACAGTGGTTCAGGAGACACGTCAAGGGTGGGTCCCGTGACCCGAGGGAGGCTTGTGGTGGGGAGCCTGAGTGCGCACGCGCGGCCCGCTTATAGGCCCGAAATGAGCCAGCCGCGGCTCGGAGAAAGGCCATCTCCTGGGGGCCTCCCCATGTTCCTCCACTCCTCAAGGAGGACCCCTTTACGGATGGAAGAAAAGGGGGATCTTCGCAGTGGTGGGTTCCGGCCAGAGGCGTCTGCGGGTTTGCCTGCACGTACGCCAGGTGCTCGCACAACGGGCCCAGGTGTTTGAGCCCCGTGGAGGCAGAGGGCTGCTTATTGCTGGATGATAGTGTCCTGCAGGGTTAAGGGACGGCGTGGGCACTCCCAGGGCCACAGAGGGCACCTGGCCTTTAGAGAGTTCCCTGGAAAATTCCTCGCCCAGGCCCTTGGTCCACAAGTCTATCCTGCGTACAGTGTCTGTGCGACGCTGGGAGTGCTTCTGGGCAGTGTTCCCCAGGGGAAATCGCGTGGTCCTCTAGGTGGCAGGGAGGGCTCCTGTGGCCACGGACAGGTGCCCAGGGACCCTGTGGAACTGCTGTGACCTCTAAAGAGTGGGTCAGGTGAGCCAAGGGAGGTGTGTGCTTGGGAGCCTGAGTGCGCATGCGCGGCCCACGTATAGGCCCGAAACGAGCCAGCCGCGGCTCGGAGAAAAGCCATCTCCTGGGGGCCTCCCCATGTTCTTCCACTCCTCAAGCGTGACCCCTTTACGGATGGAGGAAAAGGGGGATCTTCGCAGTGGTGGGTTCGCGCCAGGGGGGTCTGCGGGTTTGCCTCCACGTACGCCAGGTGCCCGCACACCGGGCCCAGGTGTTTGAGCCCCGTGGAGGCAGAGGGCTGCTTATTGCTGGATGCAAGTGTCCTGCGGGGTCAAGGAACGGCATGGGCACTCCCCGGGCCACACAGGGCACCGGGCCCTTAGAGAGTTCCATGGGAAATCCCCCGCCCATGCCCCCGGTACCCAAGTCTGTCCTTAGCACACTGTCTGTGCGGGGCTGAAGGTACTGCTAGGCAGTGTGGCCTGTGGGAAATCGTGCGGTCCTCTGAGTGGCAGGGAGGGCTGCTGTTTCCCCGAACAGGTGCGCAGGGACCCTGTAAAACAGCTGTGACCTCTCAAGGTGGGTCATGTGACCCCTCAAGGGTGGGGCACGTGACCTCCCAAGGGTGGGTCAGAAGACCCGACAAGGGTGGGTCACGGGACCCCTCAAGGGTGGGTCACGAGACCCCTCAAGGGTTGGTCACGTGACCCCAAAAGGGTAGGTCACGAGACCCCTCAAGGGTGGGTCACGTGACCGTTAAGGGGTGGATCACGTGACCCCTCGGGAGTGGGTCACGTGACCCCTCGGGAGTGGGTCACGAGACCCCTCAGGGGTGGGTCACGTGACCCCTCGGGAGTGGGTCACGAGACCCCTCAGGGGTGTGTCACGTGACCCCTCAGGGGTGGGTCACGTGACCCCTCGGGAGTGGGTCACGAGACCCCTCAGGGGTGGGTCACGTGATACCTCTGGAGTGGGTCACGAGACACCTCAGGGGTGGGTCACGTGACACCTCCAGGGTGGCCCCGTGACCCCTCAGGGGTGGGTGACGTGACCCCTCAACAGTGGTTCAGGAGACACGTCAAGGGTGGGTCCCGTGACCCGAGGGAGGCTTGTGGTGGGGAGCCTGAGTGCGCACGCGCGGCCCGCTTATAGGCCCGAAATGAGCCAGCCGCGGCTCGGAGAAAGGCCATCTCCTGGGGGCCTCCCCATGTTCCTCCACTCCTCAAGGAGGACCCCTTTACGGATGGAAGAAAAGGGGGATCTTCGCAGTGGTGGGTTCCGGCCAGAGGCGTCTGCGGGTTTGCCTGCACGTACGCCAGGTGCTCGCACAACGGGCCCAGGTGTTTGAGCCCCGTGGAGGCAGAGGGCTGCTTATTGCTGGATGATAGTGTCCTGCAGGGTTAAGGGACGGCGTGGGCACTCCCAGGGCCACAGAGGGCACCTGGCCTTTAGAGAGTTCCCTGGAAAATTCCTCGCCCAGGCCCTTGGTCCACAAGTCTATCCTGCGTACAGTGTCTGTGCGACGCTGGGAGTGCTTCTGGGCAGTGTTCCCCAGGGGAAATCGCGTGGTCCTCTAGGTGGCAGGGAGGGCTCCTGTGGCCACGGACAGGTGCCCAGGGACCCTGTGGAACTGCTGTGACCTCTAAAGAGTGGGTCAGGTGAGCCAAGGGAGGTGTGTGCTTGGGAGCCTGAGTGCGCATGCGCGGCCCACGTATAGGCCCGAAACGAGCCAGCCGCGGCTCGGAGAAAAGCCATCTCCTGGGGGCCTCCCCATGTTCTTCCACTCCTCAAGCGTGACCCCTTTACGGATGGAGGAAAAGGGGGATCTTCGCAGTGGTGGGTTCGCGCCAGGGGGGTCTGCGGGTTTGCCTCCACGTACGCCAGGTGCCCGCACACCGGGCCCAGGTGTTTGAGCCCCGTGGAGGCAGAGGGCTGCTTATTGCTGGATGCAAGTGTCCTGCGGGGTCAAGGAACGGCATGGGCACTCCCCGGGCCACACAGGGCACCGGGCCCTTAGAGAGTTCCATGGGAAATCCCCCGCCCATGCCCCCGGTACCCAAGTCTGTCCTTAGCACACTGTCTGTGCGGGGCTGAAGGTACTGCTAGGCAGTGTGGCCTGTGGGAAATCGTGCGGTCCTCTGAGTGGCAGGGAGGGCTGCTGTTTCCCCGAACAGGTGCGCAGGGACCCTGTAAAACAGCTGTGACCTCTCAAGGTGGGTCATGTGACCCCTCAAGGGTGGGGCACGTGACCTCCCAAGGGTGGGTCAGAAGACCCGACAAGGGTGGGTCACGGGACCCCTCAAGGGTGGGTCACGAGACCCCTCAAGGGTTGGTCACGTGACCCCAAAAGGGTAGGTCACGAGACCCCTCAAGGGTGGGTCACGTGACCGTTAAGGGGTGGATCACGTGACCCCTCGGGAGTGGGTCACGTGAACCCTCGGGAGTGGGTCACGAGACCCCTCAGGGGTGGGTCACGTGACCCCTCGGGAGTGGGTCACGAGACCCCTCAGGGGTGTGTCACGTGACCCCTCAGGGGTGGGTCACGTGACCCCTCGGGAGTGGGTCACGAGACCCCTCAGGGGTGGGTCACGTGATACCTCTGGAGTGGGTCACGAGACACCTCAGGGGTGGGTCACGTGACACCTCCAGGGTGGCTCCCGTGACCCCTCAGGGGTGGGTGACGTGACCCCTCAACAGTGGTTCAGGAGACACGTCAAGGGTGGGTCCCGTGACCCGAGGGAGGCTTGTGGTGGGGAGCCTGAGTGCGCACGCGCGGCCCGCTTATAGGCCCGAAATGAGCCAGCCGCGGCTCGGAGAAAGGCCATCTCCTGGGGGCCTCCCCATGTTCCTCCACTCCTCAAGGAGGACCCCTTTACGGATGGAAGAAAAGGGGGATCTTCGCAGTGGTGGGTTCCGGCCAGAGGCGTCTGCGGGTTTGCCTGCACGTACGCCAGGTGCTCGCACAACGGGCCCAGGTGTTTGAGCCCCGTGGAGGCAGAGGGCTGCTTATTGCTGGATGATAGTGTCCTGCAGGGTTAAGGGACGGCGTGGGCACTCCCAGGGCCACAGAGGGCACCTGGCCTTTAGAGAGTTCCCTGGAAAATTCCTCGCCCAGGCCCTTGGTCCACAAGTCTATCCTGCGTACAGTGTCTGTGCGACGCTGGGAGTGCTTCTGGGCAGTGTTCCCCAGGGGAAATCGCGTGGTCCTCTAGGTGGCAGGGAGGGCTCCTGTGGCCACGGACAGGTGCCCAGGGACCCTGTGGAACTGCTGTGACCTCTAAAGAGTGGGTCAGGTGAGCCAAGGGAGGTGTGTGCTTGGGAGCCTGAGTGCGCATGCGCGGCCCACGTATAGGCCCGAAACGAGCCAGCCGCGGCTCGGAGAAAAGCCATCTCCTGGGGGCCTCCCCATGTTCTTCCACTCCTCAAGCGTGACCCCTTTACGGATGGAGGAAAAGGGGGATCTTCGCAGTGGTGGGTTCGCGCCAGGGGGGTCTGCGGGTTTGCCTCCACGTACGCCAGGTGCCCGCACACCGGGCCCAGGTGTTTGAGCCCCGTGGAGGCAGAGGGCTGCTTATTGCTGGATGCAAGTGTCCTGCGGGGTCAAGGAACGGCATGGGCACTCCCCGGGCCACACAGGGCACCGGGCCCTTAGAGAGTTCCATGGGAAATCCCCCGCCCATGCCCCCGGTACCCAAGTCTGTCCTTAGCACACTGTCTGTGCGGGGCTGAAGGTACTGCTAGGCAGTGTGGCCTGTGGGAAATCGTGCGGTCCTCTGAGTGGCAGGGAGGGCTGCTGTTTCCCCGAACAGGTGCGCAGGGACCCTGTAAAACAGCTGTGACCTCTCAAGGTGGGTCATGTGACCCCTCAAGGGTGGGGCACGTGACCTCCCAAGGGTGGGTCAGGAGACCCCACAAGGGTGGGTCACGAGACCCCTCAAGGGTTGGTCACGTGACCCCAAAAGGGTAGGTCACGTGACCCCAAAAGGGTAGGTCACGAGACCCCTCAAGGGTGGGTCACGTGACCGTTAAGGGGTGGATCACGTGACCCCTCGGGAGTGGGTCACGTGACCCCTCGGGAGTGGGTCACGAGACCCCTCAGGGGTGGGTCACGTGACCCCTCGGGAGTGGGTCACGAGACCCCTCAGGGGTGTGTCACGTGACCCCTCAGGGGTGGGTCACGTGACCCCTCGGGAGTGGGTCACGAGACCCCTCAGGGGTGGGTCACGTGATACCTCTGGAGTGGGTCACGAGACACCTCAGGGGTGGGTCACGTGACACCTCCAGGGTGGCTCCCGTGACCCCTCAGGGGTGGGTGACGTGACCCCTCAACAGTGGTTCAGGAGACACGTCAAGGGTGGGTCCCGTGACCCGAGGGAGGCTTGTGGTGGGGAGCCTGAGTGCGCACGCGCGGCCCGCTTATAGGCCCGAAATGAGCCAGCCGCGGCTCGGAGAAAGGCCATCTCCTGGGGGCCTCCACATGTTCCTCCACTCCTCAAGGAGGACCCCTTTACGGATGGAAGAAAAGGGGGATCTTCGCAGTGGTGGGTTCCGGCCAGAGGCGTCTGCGGGTTTGCCTGCACGTACGCCAGGTGCTCGCACAACGGGCCCAGGTGTTTGAGCCCCGTGGAGGCAGAGGGCTGCTTATTGCTGGATGATAGTGTCCTGCAGGGTTAAGGGACGGCGTGGGCACTCCCAGGGCCACAGAGGGCACCTGGCCTTTAGAGAGTTCCCTGGAAAATTCCCCGCCCAGGCCCCTGGTCCACAAGTCTATCCTGCGTACAGTGTCTGTGCGAGGCTGGGAGTGCTTCTGGGCAGTGTTCCCCAGGGGAAATCGCGTGGTCCTCTAGGTGGCAGGGAGGGCTCCTGTGTCCACGGACAGGTGCCCAGGGACCCTGTGGAACTGCTGTGACCTCTAAAGGGTGGGTCAGGTGAGCCAAGGGAGGTGTGTGCTTGGGAGCCTGAGTGCGCATGCGCGGCCCACGTATAGGCCCGAAACGAGCCAGCCGCGGCTCGGAGAAAAGCCATCTCCTGGGGGCCTCCCCATGTTCTTCCACTCCTCAAGCGTGACCCCTTTACGGATGGAGGAAAAGGGGGATCTTCGCAGTGGTGGGTTCGCGCCAGGGGGGTCTGCGGGTTTGCCTCCACGTACGCCAGGTGCCCGCACACCGGGCCCAGGTGTTTGAGCCCCGTGGAGGCAGAGGGCTGCTTATTGCTGGATGCAAGTGTCCTGCGGGGTCAAGGAACGGCATGGGCACTCCCCGGGCCACACAGGGCACCGGGCCCTTAGAGAGTTCCATGGGAAATCCCCCGCCCATGCCCCCGGTACCCAAGTCTGTCCTTAGCACACTGTCTGTGCGGGGCTGAAGGTACTGCTAGGCAGTGTGGCCTGTGGGAAATCGTGCGGTCCTCTGAGTGGCAGGGAGGGCTGCTGTTTCCCCGAACAGGTGCGCAGGGACCCTGTAAAACAGCTGTGACCTCTGAAGGTGGGTCATGTGACCCCTCAAGGGTGGGGCACGTGACCTCCCAAGGGTGGGTCAGGAGACCCCACAAGGGTGGGTCACGGGACCCCTCAAGGGTTGGTCACGTGACCCCAAAAAGGGTAGGTCACGAGACCCCTCAAGGGTGGGTCACGTGACCCCTCAGGGGTGGGTCACGTGACCCCTCGGGAGTGGGTCACGAGACCCCTCAGGGGTGGGTCACGTGACCCCTCGGGAGTGGGTCACGAGACCCCTCAGGGGTGGGTCACGTGACCCCTCGGGAGTGGGTCACGAGACCCCTCAGGGGTGGGTCACGTGACCCCTCGGGAGTGGGTCACGAGACCCCTCAGGGGTGGGTCACGTGACCCCTCGGGAGTGGGTCACGAGACCTCTCAGGGGTGGGTCACGTGATACCTCTGGAGTGGGTCACGAGACCCCTCAGGGGTGGGTCACGTGACCCCTCCGGGGTGGCTCCCGTGACCCCTCAGGGGTGGGTGACGTGACCCCTCAACAGTGGTTCAGGAGACACGTCAAGGGTGGGTCCCGTGACCCGAGGGAGGCTTGTGGTGGGGAGCCTGAGTGCGCACGCGCGGCCCGCTTATAGGCCCGAAATGAGCCAGCCGCGGCTCGGAGAAAGGCCATCTCCTGGGGGCCTCCCCATGTTCCTCCACTCCTCAAGGAGGACCCCTTTACGGATGGAAGAAAAGGGGGATCTTCGCAGTGGTGGGTTCCGGCCAGAGGTGTCTGCGGGTTTGCCTGCACGTACGCCAGGTGCTCGCACAACGGGCCCAGGTGTTTGAGCCCCGTGGAGGCAGAGGGCTGCTTATTGCTGGATGATAGTGTCCTGCAGGGTTAAGGGACGGCGTGGGCACTCCCAGGGCCACAGAGGGCACCTGGCCTTTAGAGAGTTCCCTGGAAAATTCCCCGCCCAGGCCCCTGGTCCACAAGTCTATCCTGCGTACAGTGTCTGTGCGAGGCTGGGAGTGCTTCTGGGCAGTGTTCCCCAGGGGAAATCGCGTGGTCCTCTAGGTGGCAGGGAGGGCTCCTGTGTCCACGGACAGGTGCCCAGGGACCCTGTGGAACTGCTGTGACCTCTAAAGGGTGGGTCAGGTGAGCCAAGGGAGGTGTGTGCTTGGGAGCCTGAGTGCGCATGCGCGGCCCACGTATAGGCCCGAAAAGAGCCAGCCGCGGCTCGGAGAAAAGCCATCTCCTGGGGGCCTCCCCATGTTCTTCCACTCCTCAAGCGTGACCCCTTTACGGATGGAGGAAAAGGGGGATCTTCGCAGTGGTGGGTTCGCGCCAGGGGGGTCTGCGGGTTTGCCTCCACGTACGCCAGGTGCCCGCACACCGGGCCCAGGTGTTTGAGCCCCGTGGAGGCAGAGGGCTGCTTATTGCTGGATGCAAGTGTCCTGCGGGGTCAAGGAACGGCATGGGCACTCCCCGGGCCACACAGGGCACCGGGCCCTTAGAGAGTTCCATGGGAAATCCCCCGCCCATGCCCCCGGTACCCAAGTCTGTCCTTAGCACACTGTCTGTGCGGGGCTGAAGGTACTGCTAGGCAGTGTGGCCTGTGGGAAATCGTGCGGTCCTCTGAGTGGCAGGGAGGGCTGCTGTTTCCCCGAACAGGTGCGCAGGGACCCTGTAAAACAGCTGTGACCTCTGAAGGTGGGTCATGTGACCCCTCAAGGGTGGGGCACGTGACCTCCCAAGGGTGGGTCAGGAGACCCCACAAGGGTGGGTCACGGGACCCCTCAAGGGTTGGTCACGTGACCCCAAAAAGGGTAGGTCACGAGACCCCTCAAGGGTGGGTCACGTGACCCCTCAGGGGTGGGTCACGTGACCCCTCGGGAGTGGGTCACGAGACCCCTCAGGGGTGGGTCACGTGACCCCTCGGGAGTGGGTCACGAGACCCCTCAGGGGTGGGTCACGTGACCCCTCGGGAGTGGGTCACGAGACCCCTCAGGGGTGGGTCACGTGACCCCTCGGGAGTGGGTCACGAGACCCCTCAGGGGTGGGTCACGTGACCCCTCGGGAGTGGGTCACGAGACCCCTCAGGGGTGGGTCACGTGACCCCTCGGGAGTGGGTCACGAGACCTCTCAGGGGTGGGTCACGTGATACCTCTGGAGTGGGTCACGAGACCCCTCAGGGGTGGGTCACGTGACCCCTCCGGGGTGGCTCCCGTGACCCCTCAGGGGTGGGTGACGTGACCCCTCAACAGTGGTTCAGGAGACACGTCAAGGGTGGGTCCCGTGACCCGAGGGAGGCTTGTGGTGGGGAGCCTGAGTGCGCACGCGCGGCCCGCTTATAGGCCCGAAATGAGCCAGCCGCGGCTCGGAGAAAGGCCATCTCCTGGGGGCCTCCCCATGTTCCTCCACTCCTCAAGGAGGACCCCTTTACGGATGGAAGAAAAGGGGGATCTTCGCAGTGGTGGGTTCCGGCCAGAGGCGTCTGCGGGTTTGCCTGCACGTACGCCAGGTGCTCGCACAACGGGCCCAGGTGTTTGAGCCCCGTGGAGGCAGAGGGCTGCTTATTGCTGGATGATAGTGTCCTGCAGGGTTAAGGGACGGCGTGGGCACTCCCAGGGCCACAGAGGGCACCTGGCCTTTAGAGAGTTCCCTGGAAAATTCCTCGCCCAGGCCCTTGGTCCACAAGTCTATCCTGGGTACAGTGTCTGTGCCAGGCTGGGAGTGCTTCTGGGCAGTGTTCCCCAGGGGAAATCGCGTGGTCCTCTAGGTGGCAGGGAGGGCTCCTGTGTCCACGGACAGGTGCCCAGGGACCCTGTGGAACTGCTGTGACCTCTAAAGGGTGGGTCAGGTGAGCCAAGGGAGGTGTGTGCTTGGGAGCCTGAGTGTGCATGCGCGGCCCACGTATAGGCCCGAAACGAGCCAGCCGCGGCTCGGAGAAAAGCCATCTCCTGGGGGCCTCCCCATGTTCTTCCACTCCTCAAGCGTGACCCCTTTACGGATGGAGGAAAAGGGGGATCTTCGCAGTGGTGGGTTCGCGCCAGGGGGGTCTGCGGGTTTGCCTCCACGTACGCCAGGTGCCCGCACACCGGGCCCAGGTTTTTGAGCCCCGTGGAGGCAGAGGGCTGCTTATTGCTGGATGCAAGTGTCCTGCGGGGTCAAGGAACGGCATGGGCACTCCCCGGGCCACACAGGGCACCGGGCCCTTAGAGAGTTCCATGGGAAATCCCCCGCCCATGCCCCCGGTACCCAAGTCTGTCCTTAGCACACTGTCTGTGCGGGGCTGAAGGTACTGCTAGGCAGTGTGGCCTGTGGGAAATCGTGCGGTCCTCTGAGTGGCAGGGAGGGCTGCTGTTTCCCCGAACAGGTGCGCAGGGACCCTGTAAAACAGCTGTGACCTCTCAAGGTGGGTCATGTGACCCCTCAAGGGTGGGGCACGTGACCTCCCAAGGGTGGGTCAGAAGACCCGACAAGGGTGGGTCACGGGACCCCTCAAGGGTGGGTCACGAGACCCCTCAAGGGTTGGTCACGTGACCCCAAAAGGGTAGGTCACGAGACCCCTCAAGGGTGGGTCACGTGACCGTTAAGGGGTGGATCACGTGACCCCTCGGGAGTGGGTCACGTGACCCCTCGGGAGTGGGTCACGAGACCCCTCAGGGGTGGGTCACGTGACCCCTCGGGAGTGGGTCACGAGACCCCTCAGGGGTGTGTCACGTGACCCCTCAGGGGTGGGTCACGTGACCCCTCGGGAGTGGGTCACGAGACCCCTCAGGGGTGGGTCACGTGATACCTCTGGAGTGGGTCACGAGACACCTCAGTGGTGGGTCACGTGACACCTCCAGGGTGGCCCCGTGACCCCTCAGGGGTGGGTGACGTGACCCCTCAACAGTGGTTCAGGAGACACGTCAAGGGTGGGTCCCGTGACCCGAGGGAGGCTTGTGGTGGGGAGCCTGAGTGCGCACGCGCGGCCCGCTTATAGGCCCGAAATGAGCCAGCCGCGGCTCGGAGAAAGGCCATCTCCTGGGGGCCTCCCCATGTTCCTCCACTCCTCAAGGAGGACCCCTTTACGGATGGAAGAAAAGGGGGATCTTCGCAGTGGTGGGTTCCGGCCAGAGGCGTCTGCGGGTTTGCCTGCACGTACGCCAGGTGCTCGCACAACGGGCCCAGGTGTTTGAGCCCCGTGGAGGCAGAGGGCTGCTTATTGCTGGATGATAGTGTCCTGCAGGGTTAAGGGACGGCGTGGGCACTCCCAGGGCCACAGAGGGCACCTGGCCTTTAGAGAGTTCCCTGGAAAATTCCTCGCCCAGGCCCTTGGTCCACAAGTCTATCCTGCGTACAGTGTCTGTGCGACGCTGGGAGTGCTTCTGGGCAGTGTTCCCCAGGGGAAATCGCGTGGTCCTCTAGGTGGCAGGGAGGGCTCCTGTGGCCACGGACAGGTGCCCAGGGACCCTGTGGAACTGCTGTGACCTCTAAAGAGTGGGTCAGGTGAGCCAAGGGAGGTGTGTGCTTGGGAGCCTGAGTGCGCATGCGCGGCCCACGTATAGGCCCGAAACGAGCCAGCCGCGGCTCGGAGAAAAGCCATCTCCTGGGGGCCTCCCCATGTTCTTCCACTCCTCAAGCGTGACCCCTTTACGGATGGAGGAAAAGGGGGATCTTCGCAGTGGTGGGTTCGCGCCAGGGGGGTCTGCGGGTTTGCCTCCACGTACGCCAGGTGCCCGCACACCGGGCCCAGGTGTTTGAGCCCCGTGGAGGCAGAGGGCTGCTTATTGCTGGATGCAAGTGTCCTGCGGGGTCAAGGAACGGCATGGGCACTCCCCGGGCCACACAGGGCACCGGGCCCTTAGAGAGTTCCATGGGAAATCCCCCGCCCATGCCCCCGGTACCCAAGTCTGTCCTTAGCACACTGTCTGTGCGGGGCTGAAGGTACTGCTAGGCAGTGTGGCCTGTGGGAAATCGTGCGGTCCTCTGAGTGGCAGGGAGGGCTGCTGTTTCCCCGAACAGGTGCGCAGGGACCCTGTAAAACAGCTGTGACCTCTCAAGGTGGGTCATGTGACCCCTCAAGGGTGGGGCACGTGACCTCCCAAGGGTGGGTCAGAAGACCCGACAAGGGTGGGTCACGGGACCCCTCAAGGGTGGGTCACGAGACCCCTCAAGGGTTGGTCACGTGACCCCAAAAGGGTAGGTCACGAGACCCCTCAAGGGTGGGTCACGTGACCGTTAAGGGGTGGATCACGTGACCCCTCGGGAGTGGGTCACGTGAACCCTCGGGAGTGGGTCACGAGACCCCTCAGGGGTGGGTCACGTGACCCCTCGGGAGTGGGTCACGAGACCCCTCAGGGGTGTGTCACGTGACCCCTCAGGGGTGGGTCACGTGACCCCTCGGGAGTGGGTCACGAGACCCCTCAGGGGTGGGTCACGTGATACCTCTGGAGTGGGTCACGAGACACCTCAGGGGTGGGTCACGTGACACCTCCAGGGTGGCTCCCGTGACCCCTCAGGGGTGGGTGACGTGACCCCTCAACAGTGGTTCAGGAGACACGTCAAGGGTGGGTCCCGTGACCCGAGGGAGGCTTGTGGTGGGGAGCCTGAGTGCGCACGCGCGGCCCGCTTATAGGCCCGAAATGAGCCAGCCGCGGCTCGGAGAAAGGCCATCTCCTGGGGGCCTCCCCATGTTCCTCCACTCCTCAAGGAGGACCCCTTTACGGATGGAAGAAAAGGGGGATCTTCGCAGTGGTGGGTTCCGGCCAGAGGCGTCTGCGGGTTTGCCTGCACGTACGCCAGGTGCTCGCACAACGGGCCCAGGTGTTTGAGCCCCGTGGAGGCAGAGGGCTGCTTATTGCTGGATGATAGTGTCCTGCAGGGTTAAGGGACGGCGTGGGCACTCCCAGGGCCACAGAGGGCACCTGGCCTTTAGAGAGTTCCCTGGAAAATTCCTCGCCCAGGCCCTTGGTCCACAAGTCTATCCTGCGTACAGTGTCTGTGCGACGCTGGGAGTGCTTCTGGGCAGTGTTCCCCAGGGGAAATCGCGTGGTCCTCTAGGTGGCAGGGAGGGCTCCTGTGGCCACGGACAGGTGCCCAGGGACCCTGTGGAACTGCTGTGACCTCTAAAGAGTGGGTCAGGTGAGCCAAGGGAGGTGTGTGCTTGGGAGCCTGAGTGCGCATGCGCGGCCCACGTATAGGCCCGAAACGAGCCAGCCGCGGCTCGGAGAAAAGCCATCTCCTGGGGGCCTCCCCATGTTCTTCCACTCCTCAAGCGTGACCCCTTTACGGATGGAGGAAAAGGGGGATCTTCGCAGTGGTGGGTTCGCGCCAGGGGGGTCTGCGGGTTTGCCTCCACGTACGCCAGGTGCCCGCACACCGGGCCCAGGTGTTTGAGCCCCGTGGAGGCAGAGGGCTGCTTATTGCTGGATGCAAGTGTCCTGCGGGGTCAAGGAACGGCATGGGCACTCCCCGGGCCACACAGGGCACCGGGCCCTTAGAGAGTTCCATGGGAAATCCCCCGCCCATGCCCCCGGTACCCAAGTCTGTCCTTAGCACACTGTCTGTGCGGGGCTGAAGGTACTGCTAGGCAGTGTGGCCTGTGGGAAATCGTGCGGTCCTCTGAGTGGCAGGGAGGGCTGCTGTTTCCCCGAACAGGTGCGCAGGGACCCTGTAAAACAGCTGTGACCTCTCAAGGTGGGTCATGTGACCCCTCAAGGGTGGGGCACGTGACCTCCCAAGGGTGGGTCAGGAGACCCCACAAGGGTGGGTCACGAGACCCCTCAAGGGTTGGTCACGTGACCCCAAAAGGGTAGGTCACGTGACCCCAAAAGGGTAGGTCACGAGACCCCTCAAGGGTGGGTCACGTGACCGTTAAGGGGTGGATCACGTGACCCCTCGGGAGTGGGTCACGTGACCCCTCGGGAGTGGGTCACGAGACCCCTCAGGGGTGGGTCACGTGACCCCTCGGGAGTGGGTCACGAGACCCCTCAGGGGTGTGTCACGTGACCCCTCAGGGGTGGGTCACGTGACCCCTCGGGAGTGGGTCACGAGACCCCTCAGGGGTGGGTCACGTGATACCTCTGGAGTGGGTCACGAGACACCTCAGGGGTGGGTCACGTGACACCTCCAGGGTGGCTCCCGTGACCCCTCAGGGGTGGGTGACGTGACCCCTCAACAGTGGTTCAGGAGACACGTCAAGGGTGGGTCCCGTGACCCGAGGGAGGCTTGTGGTGGGGAGCCTGAGTGCGCACGCGCGGCCCGCTTATAGGCCCGAAATGAGCCAGCCGCGGCTCGGAGAAAGGCCATCTCCTGGGGGCCTCCACATGTTCCTCCACTCCTCAAGGAGGACCCCTTTACGGATGGAAGAAAAGGGGGATCTTCGCAGTGGTGGGTTCCGGCCAGAGGCGTCTGCGGGTTTGCCTGCACGTACGCCAGGTGCTCGCACAACGGGCCCAGGTGTTTGAGCCCCGTGGAGGCAGAGGGCTGCTTATTGCTGGATGATAGTGTCCTGCAGGGTTAAGGGACGGCGTGGGCACTCCCAGGGCCACAGAGGGCACCTGGCCTTTAGAGAGTTCCCTGGAAAATTCCCCGCCCAGGCCCCTGGTCCACAAGTCTATCCTGCGTACAGTGTCTGTGCGAGGCTGGGAGTGCTTCTGGGCAGTGTTCCCCAGGGGAAATCGCGTGGTCCTCTAGGTGGCAGGGAGGGCTCCTGTGTCCACGGACAGGTGCCCAGGGACCCTGTGGAACTGCTGTGACCTCTAAAGGGTGGGTCAGGTGAGCCAAGGGAGGTGTGTGCTTGGGAGCCTGAGTGCGCATGCGCGGCCCACGTATAGGCCCGAAACGAGCCAGCCGCGGCTCGGAGAAAAGCCATCTCCTGGGGGCCTCCCCATGTTCTTCCACTCCTCAAGCGTGACCCCTTTACGGATGGAGGAAAAGGGGGATCTTCGCAGTGGTGGGTTCGCGCCAGGGGGGTCTGCGGGTTTGCCTCCACGTACGCCAGGTGCCCGCACACCGGGCCCAGGTGTTTGAGCCCCGTGGAGGCAGAGGGCTGCTTATTGCTGGATGCAAGTGTCCTGCGGGGTCAAGGAACGGCATGGGCACTCCCCGGGCCACACAGGGCACCGGGCCCTTAGAGAGTTCCATGGGAAATCCCCCGCCCATGCCCCCGGTACCCAAGTCTGTCCTTAGCACACTGTCTGTGCGGGGCTGAAGGTACTGCTAGGCAGTGTGGCCTGTGGGAAATCGTGCGGTCCTCTGAGTGGCAGGGAGGGCTGCTGTTTCCCCGAACAGGTGCGCAGGGACCCTGTAAAACAGCTGTGACCTCTGAAGGTGGGTCATGTGACCCCTCAAGGGTGGGGCACGTGACCTCCCAAGGGTGGGTCAGGAGACCCCACAAGGGTGGGTCACGGGACCCCTCAAGGGTTGGTCACGTGACCCCAAAAAGGGTAGGTCACGAGACCCCTCAAGGGTGGGTCACGTGACCCCTCAGGGGTGGGTCACGTGACCCCTCGGGAGTGGGTCACGAGACCCCTCAGGGGTGGGTCACGTGACCCCTCGGGAGTGGGTCACGAGACCCCCCAGGGGTGGGTCACGTGACCCCTCGGGAGTGGGTCACGAGACCCCTCAGGGGTGGGTCACGTGACCCCTCGGGAGTGGGTCACGAGACCCCTCAGGGGTGGGTCACGTGACCCCTCGGGAGTGGGTCACGAGACCTCTCAGGGGTGGGTCACGTGATACCTCTGGAGTGGGTCACGAGACCCCTCAGGGGTGGGTCACGTGACCCCTCCGGGGTGGCTCCCGTGACCCCTCAGGGGTGGGTGACGTGACCCCTCAACAGTGGTTCAGGAGACACGTCAAGGGTGGGTCCCGTGACCCGAGGGAGGCTTGTGGTGGGGAGCCTGAGTGCGCACGCGCGGCCCGCTTATAGGCCCGAAATGAGCCAGCCGCGGCTCGGAGAAAGGCCATCTCCTGGGGGCCTCCCCATGTTCCTCCACTCCTCAAGGAGGACCCCTTTACGGATGGAAGAAAAGGGGGATCTTCGCAGTGGTGGGTTCCGGCCAGAGGTGTCTGCGGGTTTGCCTGCACGTACGCCAGGTGCTCGCACAACGGGCCCAGGTGTTTGAGCCCCGTGGAGGCAGAGGGCTGCTTATTGCTGGATGATAGTGTCCTGCAGGGTTAAGGGACGGCGTGGGCACTCCCAGGGCCACAGAGGGCACCTGGCCTTTAGAGAGTTCCCTGGAAAATTCCCCGCCCAGGCCCCTGGTCCACAAGTCTATCCTGCGTACAGTGTCTGTGCGAGGCTGGGAGTGCTTCTGGGCAGTGTTCCCCAGGGGAAATCGCGTGGTCCTCTAGGTGGCAGGGAGGGCTCCTGTGTCCACGGACAGGTGCCCAGGGACCCTGTGGAACTGCTGTGACCTCTAAAGGGTGGGTCAGGTGAGCCAAGGGAGGTGTGTGCTTGGGAGCCTGAGTGCGCATGCGCGGCCCACGTATAGGCCCGAAAAGAGCCAGCCGCGGCTCGGAGAAAAGCCATCTCCTGGGGGCCTCCCCATGTTCTTCCACTCCTCAAGCGTGACCCCTTTACGGATGGAGGAAAAGGGGGATCTTCGCAGTGGTGGGTTCGCGCCAGGGGGGTCTGCGGGTTTGCCTCCACGTACGCCAGGTGCCCGCACACCGGGCCCAGGTGTTTGAGCCCCGTGGAGGCAGAGGGCTGCTTATTGCTGGATGCAAGTGTCCTGCGGGGTCAAGGAACGGCATGGGCACTCCCCGGGCCACACAGGGCACCGGGCCCTTAGAGAGTTCCATGGGAAATCCCCCGCCCATGCCCCCGGTACCCAAGTCTGTCCTTAGCACACTGTCTGTGCGGGGCTGAAGGTACTGCTAGGCAGTGTGGCCTGTGGGAAATCGTGCGGTCCTCTGAGTGGCAGGGAGGGCTGCTGTTTCCCCGAACAGGTGCGCAGGGACCCTGTAAAACAGCTGTGACCTCTGAAGGTGGGTCATGTGACCCCTCAAGGGTGGGGCACGTGACCTCCCAAGGGTGGGTCAGGAGACCCCACAAGGGTGGGTCACGGGACCCCTCAAGGGTTGGTCACGTGACCCCAAAAAGGGTAGGTCACGAGACCCCTCAAGGGTGGGTCACGTGACCCCTCAGGGGTGGGTCACGTGACCCCTCGGGAGTGGGTCACGAGACCCCTCAGGGGTGGGTCACGTGACCCCTCGGGAGTGGGTCACGAGACCCCTCAGGGGTGGGTCACGTGACCCCTCGGGAGTGGGTCACGAGACCCCTCAGGGGTGGGTCACGTGACCCCTCGGGAGTGGGTCACGAGACCCCTCAGGGGTGGGTCACGTGACCCCTCGGGAGTGGGTCACGAGACCCCTCAGGGGTGGGTCACGTGACCCCTCGGGAGTGGGTCACGAGACCTCTCAGGGGTGGGTCACGTGATACCTCTGGAGTGGGTCACGAGACCCCTCAGGGGTGGGTCACGTGACCCCTCCGGGGTGGCTCCCGTGACCCCTCAGGGGTGGGTGACGTGACCCCTCAACAGTGGTTCAGGAGACACGTCAAGGGTGGGTCCCGTGACCCGAGGGAGGCTTGTGGTGGGGAGCCTGAGTGCGCACGCGCGGCCCGCTTATAGGCCCGAAATGAGCCAGCCGCGGCTCGGAGAAAGGCCATCTCCTGGGGGCCTCCCCATGTTCCTCCACTCCTCAAGGAGGACCCCTTTACGGATGGAAGAAAAGGGGGATCTTCGCAGTGGTGGGTTCCGGCCAGAGGCGTCTGCGGGTTTGCCTGCACGTACGCCAGGTGCTCGCACAACGGGCCCAGGTGTTTGAGCCCCGTGGAGGCAGAGGGCTGCTTATTGCTGGATGATAGTGTCCTGCAGGGTTAAGGGACGGCGTGGGCACTCCCAGGGCCACAGAGGGCACCTGGCCTTTAGAGAGTTCCCTGGAAAATTCCTCGCCCAGGCCCTTGGTCCACAAGTCTATCCTGGGTACAGTGTCTGTGCCAGGCTGGGAGTGCTTCTGGGCAGTGTTCCCCAGGGGAAATCGCGTGGTCCTCTAGGTGGCAGGGAGGGCTCCTGTGTCCACGGACAGGTGCCCAGGGACCCTGTGGAACTGCTGTGACCTCTAAAGGGTGGGTCAGGTGAGCCAAGGGAGGTGTGTGCTTGGGAGCCTGAGTGTGCATGCGCGGCCCACGTATAGGCCCGAAACGAGCCAGCCGCGGCTCGGAGAAAAGCCATCTCCTGGGGGCCTCCCCATGTTCTTCCACTCCTCAAGCGTGACCCCTTTACGGATGGAGGAAAAGGGGGATCTTCGCAGTGGTGGGTTCGCGCCAGGGGGGTCTGCGGGTTTGCCTCCACGTACGCCAGGTGCCCGCACACCGGGCCCAGGTTTTTGAGCCCCGTGGAGGCAGAGGGCTGCTTATTGCTGGATGCAAGTGTCCTGCGGGGTCAAGGAACGGCATGGGCACTCCCCGGGCCACACAGGGCACCGGGCCCTTAGAGAGTTCCATGGGAAATCCCCCGCCCATGCCCCCGGTACCCAAGTCTGTCCTTAGCACACTGTCTGTGCGGGGCTGAAGGTACTGCTAGGCAGTGTGGCCTGTGGGAAATCGTGCGGTCCTCTGAGTGGCAGGGAGGGCTGCTGTTTCCCCGAACAGGTGCGCAGGGACCCTGTAAAACAGCTGTGACCTCTCAAGGTGGGTCATGTGACCCCTCAAGGGTGGGGCACGTGACCTCCCAAGGGTGGGTCAGAAGACCCGACAAGGGTGGGTCACGGGACCCCTCAAGGGTGGGTCACGAGACCCCTCAAGGGTTGGTCACGTGACCCCAAAAGGGTAGGTCACGAGACCCCTCAAGGGTGGGTCACGTGACCGTTAAGGGGTGGATCACGTGACCCCTCGGGAGTGGGTCACGTGACCCCTCGGGAGTGGGTCACGAGACCCCTCAGGGGTGGGTCACGTGACCCCTCGGGAGTGGGTCACGAGACCCCTCAGGGGTGTGTCACGTGACCCCTCAGGGGTGGGTCACGTGACCCCTCGGGAGTGGGTCACGAGACCCCTCAGGGGTGGGTCACGTGATACCTCTGGAGTGGGTCACGAGACACCTCAGTGGTGGGTCACGTGACACCTCCAGGGTGGCCCCGTGACCCCTCAGGGGTGGGTGACGTGACCCCTCAACAGTGGTTCAGGAGACACGTCAAGGGTGGGTCCCGTGACCCGAGGGAGGCTTGTGGTGGGGAGCCTGAGTGCGCACGCGCGGCCCGCTTATAGGCCCGAAATGAGCCAGCCGCGGCTCGGAGAAAGGCCATCTCCTGGGGGCCTCCCCATGTTCCTCCACTCCTCAAGGAGGACCCCTTTACGGATGGAAGAAAAGGGGGATCTTCGCAGTGGTGGGTTCCGGCCAGAGGCGTCTGCGGGTTTGCCTGCACGTACGCCAGGTGCTCGCACAACGGGCCCAGGTGTTTGAGCCCCGTGGAGGCAGAGGGCTGCTTATTGCTGGATGATAGTGTCCTGCAGGGTTAAGGGACGGCGTGGGCACTCCCAGGGCCACAGAGGGCACCTGGCCTTTAGAGAGTTCCCTGGAAAATTCCTCGCCCAGGCCCTTGGTCCACAAGTCTATCCTGCGTACAGTGTCTGTGCGACGCTGGGAGTGCTTCTGGGCAGTGTTCCCCAGGGGAAATCGCGTGGTCCTCTAGGTGGCAGGGAGGGCTCCTGTGGCCACGGACAGGTGCCCAGGGACCCTGTGGAACTGCTGTGACCTCTAAAGAGTGGGTCAGGTGAGCCAAGGGAGGTGTGTGCTTGGGAGCCTGAGTGCGCATGCGCGGCCCACGTATAGGCCCGAAACGAGCCAGCCGCGGCTCGGAGAAAAGCCATCTCCTGGGGGCCTCCCCATGTTCTTCCACTCCTCAAGCGTGACCCCTTTACGGATGGAGGAAAAGGGGGATCTTCGCAGTGGTGGGTTCGCGCCAGGGGGGTCTGCGGGTTTGCCTCCACGTACGCCAGGTGCCCGCACACCGGGCCCAGGTGTTTGAGCCCCGTGGAGGCAGAGGGCTGCTTATTGCTGGATGCAAGTGTCCTGCGGGGTCAAGGAACGGCATGGGCACTCCCCGGGCCACACAGGGCACCGGGCCCTTAGAGAGTTCCATGGGAAATCCCCCGCCCATGCCCCCGGTACCCAAGTCTGTCCTTAGCACACTGTCTGTGCGGGGCTGAAGGTACTGCTAGGCAGTGTGGCCTGTGGGAAATCGTGCGGTCCTCTGAGTGGCAGGGAGGGCTGCTGTTTCCCCGAACAGGTGCGCAGGGACCCTGTAAAACAGCTGTGACCTCTCAAGGTGGGTCATGTGACCCCTCAAGGGTGGGGCACGTGACCTCCCAAGGGTGGGTCAGAAGACCCGACAAGGGTGGGTCACGGGACCCCTCAAGGGTGGGTCACGAGACCCCTCAAGGGTTGGTCACGTGACCCCAAAAGGGTAGGTCACGAGACCCCTCAAGGGTGGGTCACGTGACCGTTAAGGGGTGGATCACGTGACCCCTCGGGAGTGGGTCACGTGAACCCTCGGGAGTGGGTCACGAGACCCCTCAGGGGTGGGTCACGTGACCCCTCGGGAGTGGGTCACGAGACCCCTCAGGGGTGTGTCACGTGACCCCTCAGGGGTGGGTCACGTGACCCCTCGGGAGTGGGTCACGAGACCCCTCAGGGGTGGGTCACGTGATACCTCTGGAGTGGGTCACGAGACACCTCAGGGGTGGGTCACGTGACACCTCCAGGGTGGCTCCCGTGACCCCTCAGGGGTGGGTGACGTGACCCCTCAACAGTGGTTCAGGAGACACGTCAAGGGTGGGTCCCGTGACCCGAGGGAGGCTTGTGGTGGGGAGCCTGAGTGCGCACGCGCGGCCCGCTTATAGGCCCGAAATGAGCCAGCCGCGGCTCGGAGAAAGGCCATCTCCTGGGGGCCTCCCCATGTTCCTCCACTCCTCAAGGAGGACCCCTTTACGGATGGAAGAAAAGGGGGATCTTCGCAGTGGTGGGTTCCGGCCAGAGGCGTCTGCGGGTTTGCCTGCACGTACGCCAGGTGCTCGCACAACGGGCCCAGGTGTTTGAGCCCCGTGGAGGCAGAGGGCTGCTTATTGCTGGATGATAGTGTCCTGCAGGGTTAAGGGACGGCGTGGGCACTCCCAGGGCCACAGAGGGCACCTGGCCTTTAGAGAGTTCCCTGGAAAATTCCTCGCCCAGGCCCTTGGTCCACAAGTCTATCCTGCGTACAGTGTCTGTGCGACGCTGGGAGTGCTTCTGGGCAGTGTTCCCCAGGGGAAATCGCGTGGTCCTCTAGGTGGCAGGGAGGGCTCCTGTGGCCACGGACAGGTGCCCAGGGACCCTGTGGAACTGCTGTGACCTCTAAAGAGTGGGTCAGGTGAGCCAAGGGAGGTGTGTGCTTGGGAGCCTGAGTGCGCATGCGCGGCCCACGTATAGGCCCGAAACGAGCCAGCCGCGGCTCGGAGAAAAGCCATCTCCTGGGGGCCTCCCCATGTTCTTCCACTCCTCAAGCGTGACCCCTTTACGGATGGAGGAAAAGGGGGATCTTCGCAGTGGTGGGTTCGCGCCAGGGGGGTCTGCGGGTTTGCCTCCACGTACGCCAGGTGCCCGCACACCGGGCCCAGGTGTTTGAGCCCCGTGGAGGCAGAGGGCTGCTTATTGCTGGATGCAAGTGTCCTGCGGGGTCAAGGAACGGCATGGGCACTCCCCGGGCCACACAGGGCACCGGGCCCTTAGAGAGTTCCATGGGAAATCCCCCGCCCATGCCCCCGGTACCCAAGTCTGTCCTTAGCACACTGTCTGTGCGGGGCTGAAGGTACTGCTAGGCAGTGTGGCCTGTGGGAAATCGTGCGGTCCTCTGAGTGGCAGGGAGGGCTGCTGTTTCCCCGAACAGGTGCGCAGGGACCCTGTAAAACAGCTGTGACCTCTCAAGGTGGGTCAAGTGACCCCTCAAGGGTGGGGCACGTGACCTCCCAAGGGTGGGTCAGAAGACCCGACAAGGGTGGGTCACGGGACCCCTCAAGGGTGGGTCACGAGACCCCTCAAGGGTTGGTCACGTGACCCCAAAAGGGTAGGTCACGAGACCCCTCAAGGGTGGGTCACGTGACCGTTAAGGGGTGGATCACGTGACCCCTCGGGAGTGGGTCACGTGACCCCTCGGGAGTGGGTCACGTGACCCCTCGGGAGTGGGTCACGAGACCCCTCAGGGGTGGGTCACGTGACCCCTCGGGAGTGGGTCACGAGACCCCTCAGGGGTGTGTCACGTGACCCCTCAGGGGTGGGTCACGTGACCCCTCGGGAGTGGGTCACGAGACCCCTCAGGGGTGGGTCACGTGATACCTCTGGAGTGGGTCACGAGACACCTCAGGGGTGGGTCACGTGACACCTCCAGGGTGGCTCCCGTGACCCCTCAGGGGTGGGTGACGTGACCCCTCAACAGTGGTTCAGGAGACACGTCAAGGGTGGGTCCCGTGACCCGAGGGAGGCTTGTGGTGGGGAGCCTGAGTGCGCACGCGCGGCCCGCTTATAGGCCCGAAATGAGCCAGCCGCGGCTCGGAGAAAGGCCATCTCCTGGGGGCCTCCCCATGTTCCTCCACTCCTCAAGGAGGACCCCTTTACGGATGGAAGAAAAGGGGGATCTTCGCAGTGGTGGGTTCCGGCCAGAGGCGTCTGCGGGTTTGCCTGCACGTACGCCAGGTGCTCGCACAACGGGCCCAGGTGTTTGAGCCCCGTGGAGGCAGAGGGCTGCTTATTGCTGGATGATAGTGTCCTGCAGGGTTAAGGGACGGCGTGGGCACTCCCAGGGCCACAGAGGGCACCTGGCCTTTAGAGAGTTCCCTGGAAAATTCCCCGCCCAGGCCCCTGGTCCACAAGTCTATCCTGCGTACAGTGTCTGTGCGAGGCTGGGAGTGCTTCTGGGCAGTGTTCCCCAGGGGAAATCGCGTGGTCCTCTAGGTGGCAGGGAGGGCTCCTGTGTCCACGGACAGGTGCCCAGGGACCCTGTGGAACTGCTGTGACCTCTAAAGGGTGGGTCAGGTGAGCCAAGGGAGGTGTGTGCTTGGGAGCCTGAGTGCGCATGCGCGGCCCACGTATAGGCCCGAAACGAGCCAGCCGCGGCTCGGAGAAAAGCCATCTCCTGGGGGCCTCCCCATGTTCTTCCACTCCTCAAGCGTGACCCCTTTACGGATGGAGGAAAAGGGGGATCTTCGCAGTGGTGGGTTCGCGCCAGGGGGGTCTGCGGGTTTGCCTCCACGTACGCCAGGTGCCCGCACACCGGGCCCAGGTGTTTGAGCCCCGTGGAGGCAGAGGGCTGCTTATTGCTGGATGCAAGTGTCCTGCGGGGTCAAGGAACGGCATGGGCACTCCCCGGGCCACACAGGGCACCGGGCCCTTAGAGAGTTCCATGGGAAATCCCCCGCCCATGCCCCCGGTACCCAAGTCTGTCCTTAGCACACTGTCTGTGCGGGGCTGAAGGTACTGCTAGGCAGTGTGGCCTGTGGGAAATCGTGCGGTCCTCTGAGTGGCAGGGAGGGCTGCTGTTTCCCCGAACAGGTGCGCAGGGACCCTGTAAAACAGCTGTGACCTCTGAAGGTGGGTCATGTGACCCCTCAAGGGTGGGGCACGTGACCTCCCAAGGGTGGGTCAGGAGACCCCACAAGGGTGGGTCACGGGACCCCTCAAGGGTTGGTCACGTGACCCCAAAAAGGGTAGGTCACGAGACCCCTCAAGGGTGGGTCACGTGACCCCTCAGGGGTGGGTCACGTGACCCCTCGGGAGTGGGTCACGAGACCCCTCAGGGGTGGGTCACGTGACCCCTCGGGAGTGGGTCACGAGACCCCTCAGGGGTGGGTCACGTGACCCCTCGGGAGTGGGTCACGAGACCCCTCAGGGGTGGGTCACGTGACCCCTCGGGAGTGGGTCACGAGACCCCTCAGGGGTGGGTCACGTGACCCCTCGGGAGTGGGTCACGAGACCCCTCAGGGGTGGGTCACGTGACCCCTCGGGAGTGGGTCACGAGACCTCTCAGGGGTGGGTCACGTGATACCTCTGGAGTGGGTCACGAGACCCCTCAGGGGTGGGTCACGTGACCCCTCCGGGGTGGCTCCCTTGACGCCTCAGGGGTGGGTGACGTGACCCCTCAACAGTGGTTCAGGAGACACGTCAAAAGTGGGTCCCGTGACCCGAGGGAGGCTTGTGGTGGGGAGCCTGAGTGCGCACGCGCGGCCCGCTTATAGGCCCGAAATGAGCCAGCCGCGGCTCGGAGAAAAGCCATCTCCTGAGGGCCTCCCCATGTTCCTCCACTCCTCAAGGAGGACCCCTTTACGGATGGAAGAAAAGGGGGATCTTCGCAGTGGTGGGTTCGGGCCAGAGCGGTCTGCGGGTTTGCCTGCACGTACACCAGGTGCTCGCACAACGGGCCCAGGTGTTTGAGCCCCGTGGAGGCAGAGGGATGCTTATTGCTGGATGATAGTGTCCTGCAGGGTTAAGGGACGGCGTGGGCACTCCCAGGGCGACAGAGGGCACCTGGCCTTTAGAGAGTTCCCTGGAAAATTCCCCGCCCTGGCCCCTGGTCCACAAGTCTATCCTGCGTACAGTGTCTGTGCGACGCTGGGAGTGCTTCTGGGCAGTGTTGCCCAGGGGAAATCGCGTGGTCCTCTAGGTGGCAGGGAGGGCTCCTGTGTCCACGGACAGGTGCCCAGGGACCCTGTGGAACTGCTGTGACCTCTAAAGGGTGGGTCAGGTGAGCCAAGGGAGGTGTGTGCTTGGGAGCCTGAGTGCGCATGCGCGGCCCACGTATAGGCCCGAAACGAGCCAGCCGCGGCTCGGAGAAAAGCCATCTCCTGGGGGCCTCCCCATGTTCTTCCACTCCTCAAGCGTGACCCCTTTACGGATGGAGGAAAAGGGGGATCTTCGCAGTGGTGGGTTCGCGCCAGAGGGGTCTGCGGGTTTGCCTCCACGTACGCCAGGTGCCCGCACACCGGGCCCAGGTGTTTGAGCCCCGTGGAGGCAGAGGGCTGCTTATTGCTGGATGCAAGTGTCCTGCGGGGTCAAGGAACGGCATGGGCACTCCCCGGGCCACACAGGGCACCGGGCCCTTAGAGAGTTCCATGGGAAATCCCCCGCCCATGCCCCCGGTACCCAAGTCTGTCCTTAGCACACTGTCTGTGCGGGGCTGAAGGTACTGCTAGGCAGTGTGGCCTGTGGGAAATCGTGCGGTCCTCTGAGTGGCAGGGAGGGCTGCTGTTTCCCCGAACAGGTGCGCAGGGACCCTGTAAAACAGCTGTGACCCCTCAAGGTGGGTCATGTGACCCCTCAAGGGTGGGGCACGTGACCTCCCAAGGGTGGGTCAGGAGACCCCACAAGGGTGGGTCACGGGACCCCTCAAGGGTGGGTCACGAGACCCCTCAAGGGTTGGTCACGTGACCCCAAAAGGGTAGGTCACGAGACCCCTCAAGGGTGGGTCACGTGACCCCTCAGGGGTGGGTCACGTGACCTCTCGGGAGTGGGTCACGAGACCCCTCAGGGGTGGGTCACGTGACCCCTCGGGAGTGGGTCACGAGACCCCTCAAGGGTGGGTCACGTGACCCCTCGGGAGTGGGTCACGAGACCCCTCAGGGGTGGGTCACGTGACCCCTCGGGAGTGGGTCACGAGACCTCTCAGGGGTGGGTCACGTGATACCTCTGGAGTGGGTCACGAGACCCCTCAGGGGTGGGTCACGTGACCCCTCCGGGGTGGCTCCCGTGACCCCTCAGGGGTGGGTGACGTGACCCCTCAACAGTGGTTCAGGAGACACGTCAAGGGTGGGTCCCGTGACCCGAGGGAGGCTTGTGGTGGGGAGCCTGAGTGCGCTCGCGCGCCCCGCTTATAGGCCCGAAATGAGCCAGCCGCGGCTCGGAGAAAAGCCATCTCCTGGGGGCCTCCCCATGTTCCTCCACTCCTCAAGGAGGACCCCTTTACGGATGGAAGAAAAGGGGGATCTTCGCAGTGGTGGGTTCCGGCCAGAGGCGTCTGCGGGTTTGCCTGCACGTACGCCAGGTGCTCGCACAACGGGCCCAGGTGTTTGAGCCCCGTGGAGGCAGAGGGCTGCTTATTGCTGGATGATAGTGTCCTGCAGGGTTAAGGGACGGCGTGGGCACTCCCAGGGCCACAGAGGGCACCTGGCCTTTAGAGAGTTCCCTGGAAAATTCCTCGCCCAGGCCCTTGGTCCACAAGTCTATCCTGGGTACAGTGTCTGTGCGAGGCTGGGAGTGCTTCTGGGCAGTGTTCCCCAGGGGAAATCGCGTGGTCCTCTAGGTGGCAGGGAGGGCTCCTGTGTCCACGGACAGGTGCCCAGGGACCCTGTGGAACTGCTGTGACCTCTAAAGGGTGGGTCAGGTGAGCCAAGGGAGGTGTGTGCTTGGGAGCCTGAGTGCGCATGTGCGTCCCACGTATAGGCCCGAAACGAGCCAGCCGCGGCTTGGAGAAAAGCCATCTCCTGGGGGCCTCCCCATGTTCTTCCACTCCTCAAGAGTGACCCCTTTACGGATGGAGGAAAAGGGGGATCTTCGCAGTGGTGGGTTCGCGCCAGGGGGGTCTGCGGGTTTGCCTCCACGTACGCCAGGTGCCCGCACACCGGGCCCAGGTGTTTGAGCCCCGTGGAGGCAGAGGGCTGCTTATTGCTGGATGCAAGTGTCCTGCGGGGTCAAGGAACGGCATGGGCACTCCCCGGGCCACACAGGGCACCGGGCCCTTAGAGAGTTCCATGGGAAATCCCCCGCCCATGCCCCCGGTACCCAAGTCTGTCCTTAGCACACTGTCTGTGCGGGGCTGAAGGTACTGCTAGGCAGTGTGGCCTGTGGGAAATCGTGCGGTCCTCTGAGTGGCAGGGAGGGCTGCTGTTTCCCCGAACAGGTGCGCAGGGACCCTGTAAAACAGCTGTGACCTCTGAAGGTGGGTCATGTGACCCCTCAAGGGTGGGGCACGTGACCTCCCAAGGGTGGGTCAGGAGACCCCACAAGGGTGGGTCACGGGACCCCTCAAGGGTGGGTCACGAGACCCCTCAAGGGTTGGTCACGTGACCCCAAAAGGGTAGGTCACGAGACCCCTCAAGGGTGGGTCACGTGACCCCTCAGGGGTGGGTCACGTGACCCCTCGGGAGTAGGTCACGTGACCCCTCGGGAGTCGGTCACGAGACCCCTCAGGGGTGGGTCACGTGACCCCTCGGGAGTGGGTCACGAGACCCCTCATGGGTGGGTCACGTGATACCTCTGGTGTGGGTCACGAGACCCCTCAGGGGTGGGTCACGTGACCCCTCCGGGGTGGCTCCCGTGACGCCTCAGGGGTGGGTGACGTGACCCCTCAACAGTGGTTCAGGAGACACGTCAAGGGTGGGTCCCGTGACCCGAGGGAGGCTTGTGGTGGGGAGCCTGAGTGCGCACGCGCGGCCCGCTTATAGGCCCGAAATGAGCCAGCCGCGGCTCGGAGAAAAGCCATCTCCTGAGGGCCTCCCCATGTTCCTCCACTCCTCAAGGAGGACCCCTTTACGGATGGAAGAAAAGGGGGATCTTCGCAGTGGTGGGTTCGGGCCAGAGCGGTCTGCGGGTTTGCCTGCACGTACACCAGGTGCTCGCACAACGGGCCCAGGTGTTTGAGCCCCGTGGAGGCAGAGGGATGCTTATTGCTGGATGATAGTGTCCTGCAGGGTTAAGGGACGGCGTGGGCACTCCCAGGGCGACAGGGGGCACCTGGCCTTTAGAGAGTTCCCTGGAAAATTCCCCGCCCTGGCCCCTGGTCCACAAGTCTATCCTGGGTACAGTGTCTGTGCGACGCTGGGAGTGCTTCTGGGCAGTGTTCCCCAGGGGAAATCGCGTGGTCCTCTAGGTGGCAGGGAGGGCTCCTGTGTCCACGGACAGGTGCCCAGGGACCCTGTGGAACTGCTGTGACCTCTAAAGGGTGGGTCAGGTGAGCCAAGGGAGGTGTGTGCTTGGGAGCCTGAGTGCGCATGCGCGGCCCACAGATAGGCCCGAAACGAGCCAGCCGCGGCTCGGAGAAAAGCCATCTCCTGGGGGCCTCCCCATGTTCTTCCACTCCTCAAGCGTGACCCCTTTACGGATGGAGGAAAAGGGGGATCTTCGCAGTGGTGGGTTCGCGCCAGAGGGGTCTGCGGGTTTGCCTCCACGTACGCCAGGTGCCCGCACACCGGGCCCAGGTGTTTGAGCCCCGTGGAGGCAGAGGGCTGCTTATTGCTGGATGCAAGTGTCCTGCGGGGTCAAGGAACGGCATGGGCACTCCCCGGGCCACACAGGGCACCGGGCCCTTAGAGAGTTCCATGGGAAATCCCCCGCCCATGCCCCCAGTACCCAAGTCTGTCCTTAGCACACTGTCTGTGCGGGGCTGAAGGTACTGCTAGGCAGTGTGGCCTGTGGGAAATCGTGCGGTCCTCTGAGTGGCAGGGAGGGCTGCTGTTTCCCCGAACAGGTGCGCAGGGACCCTGTAAAACAGCTGTGACCTCTCAAGGTGGGTCATGTGACCCCTCAAGGGTGGGGCACGTGACCTCCCAAGGGTGGGTCAGGAGACCCCACAAGGGTGGGTCACGGGACCCCTCAAGGGTGGGTCACGAGACCCCTCAAGGGTTGGTCACGTGACCCCAAAAGGGTAGGTCACGAGACCCCTCAAGGGTGGGTCACGTGACCCCTCAGGGGTGGGTCACGTGACCTCTCGGGAGTGGGTCACGAGACCCCTCAGGGGTGGGTGACGTGACCCCTCAACAGTGGTTCAGGAGACACGTCAAGGGTGGGTCCCGTGACCCGAGGGAGGCTTGTGGTGGGGTGCCTGAGTGCGCACGCGCGGCCCGCTTATAGGCCGGAAATGAGCCAGCCGCGGTTCGGAGAAAACTCATCTCCTGGGGGCCTCCCCATGTTCCTCCACTCCTCAAGGAGGACCCCTTTACGGATGGAAGAAAAGGGGGATCTTCGCAGTGGAGGGTTCGGGCCAGAGGGGTCTGCGGGTTTGCCTGCACGTACGCCAGGTGCTCGCACAACGGGCCCAGGTGTTTGAGCCCCGTGGAGGCAGAGGGCTGCTTATTGCTGGATGATAGTGTCCTGCAGGGTTAAGGGACGGCGTGGGCACTCCCAGGGCCACAGAGGGCACCTGGCCTTTAGAGAGTTCCCTGGAAAATTCCCCGCCCAGGCCCCTGGTCCACAAGTCTATCCTGCGTACAGTGTCTGTGCGAGGCTGGGAGTGCTTCTGGGCAGTGTTCCCCAGGGGAAATCGCGTGGTCCTCTAGGTGGCAGGGAGGGCTCCTGTGTCCACGGACAGGTGCCCAGGGACCCTGTGGAACTGCTGTGACCTCTAAAGGGTGGGTCAGGTGAGCCAAGGGAGGTGTGTGCTTGGGAGCCTGAGTGCGCATGCGCGGCCCACGTATAGGCCCGAAACGAGCCAGCCGCGGCTCGGAGAAAAGCCATCTCCTGGGGCCTCACCATGTTCTTCCACTCCTCAAGCGTGACCCCTTTACGGATGGAGGAAAAGGGGGATCTTCGCAGTGGTGGGTTCGCGCCAGAGGGGTCTGCGGGTTTGCCTCCACGTACGCCAGGTGCCCGCACACCGGGCCCAGGTGTTTGAGCCCCGTGGAGGCAGAGGGCTGCTTATTGCTGGATGCAAGTGTCCTGCGGGGTCAAGGAACGGCATGGGCACTCCCCAGGCCACACAGGGCACCGGGCCCTTAGAGAGTTCCATGGGAAATCCCCCGCCCATGCACCCGGTACCCAAGTCTGTCCTTAGCACACTGTCTGTGCGGGGCTGAAGGTACTGCTAGGCAGTGTGGCCTGTGGGAAATCGTGCGGTCCTCTGAGTGGCAGGGAGGGCTGCTGTTTTTCCGAACAGGTGCGCAGGGACCCTGTAAAACAGCTGTGACCTCTCAAGGTGGGTCATGTGACCCCTCAAGGGTGGGGCACGTGACCTCCCAAGGGTGGGTCAGGAGACCCCACAAGGGTGGGTCACGGGACCCCTCAAGGGTTGGTCACGTGACCCCAAAAGGGTAGGTCACGAGACCCCTCAAGGGTGGGTCACGTGACCCCTCAGGGGTGGGTCACGTGACCCCTCGGGAGTGGGTCACGAGACCCCTCAGGGGTGGGTCACGTGACCCCTCGGGAGTGGGTCACGAGACCCCTCAGGGGTGGGTCACGTGACCCCTCGGGAGTGGGTCACGAGACCCCTCAGTGGTGGGTCAGGTGATACCTCTGGAGTGGGTCACGAGACCCCTCAGGGGTGGGTCACGTGACCCCTCCGGGGTGGCTCCCGTGACCCCTCAGGGGTGGGTGACGTGACCCCTCAACAGTGGTTCAGGAGACACGTCAAGGGTGGGTCCCGTGACCCGAGGGAGGCTTGTGGTGGGGAGCCTGAGTGCGCACGCGCGGCCCGCTTATAGGCCCGAAATGAGCCAGCCGCGGCTCGGAGAAAAGCCATCTCCTGGGGGCCTCCCCATGTTCCTCCACTCCTCAAGGAGGACCCCTTTACGGATGGAAGAAAAGGGGGATCTTCGCAGTGGTGGGTTCCGGCCAGAGGCGTCTGCGGGTTTGCCTGCACGTACGCCAGGTGCTCGCACAACGGGCCCAGGTGTTTGAGCCCCGTGGAGGCAGAGGGCTGCTTATTGCTGGATGATAGTGTCCTGCAGGGTTAAGGGACGGCGTGGGCACTCCCAGGGCCACAGAGGGCACCTGGCCTTTAGAGAGTTCCCTGGAAAATTCCTCGCCCAGGCCCTTGGTCCACAAGTCTATCCTGGGTACAGTGTCTGTGCGAGGCTGGGAGTGCTTCTGGGCAGTGTTCCCCAGGGGAAATCGCGTGGTCCTCTAGGTGGCAGGGAGGGCTCCTGTGTCCACGGACAGGTGCCCAGGGACCCTGTGGAACTGGTGTGACCTCCAAAGGGTGGGTCAGGTGAGCCAAGGGAGGTGTGTGCTTGGGAGCCTGAGTGCGCATGCGCGGCCCACGTATAGGCCCGAAACGAGCCAGCCGCGGCTCGGAGAAAAGCCATCTCCTGGGGGCCTCCCCATGTTCTTCCACTCCTCAAGCGTGACCCCTTTACGGATGGAGGAAAAGGGGGATCTTCGCAGTGGTGGGTTCGCGCCAGAGGGGTCTGCGGGTTTGCCTCCACGTACGCCAGGTGCCCGCACACCGGGCCCAGGTGTTTGAGCCCCGTGGAGGCAGAGGGCTGCTTATTGCTGGATGCAAGTGTCCTGCGGGGTCAAGGAACGGCATGGGCACTCCCCGGGCCACACAGGGCACCGGGCCCTTAGAGAGTTCCATGGGAAATCCCCCGCCCATGCCCCCGGTACCCAAGTCTGTCCTTAGCACACTGTCTGTGCGGGGCTGAAGGTACTGCTAGGCAGTGTGGCCTGTGGGAAATCGTGCGGTCCTCTGAGTGGCAGGGAGGGCTGCTGTTTCCCCGAACAGGTGCGCAGGGACCCTGTAAAACAGCTGTGACCTCTCAAGGTGGGTCATGTGACCCCTCAAGGGTGGGGCACGTGACCTCCCAAGGGTGGGTCAGGAGACCCCACAAGGGTGGGTCACGGGACCCCTCAAGGGTGGGTCACGAGACCCCTCAAGGGTGGGTCACGTGACCCCTCAGGGGTGGGTCACGTGACCTCTCGGGAGTGGGTCACGTGACCCCTCGGGAGTGGGTCACGAGACCCCTCAGGGGTGGGTCACGTGACCCCTCGGGAGTGGGTCACGAGACCCCTCAGGGGTGGGTCACGTGATACCTCTGGAGTGGGTCACGAGACCCCTCAGGGGTGGGTCACGTGACCCCTCCGGGGTGGCTCCCGTGACCCCTCAGGGGTGGGTGATGTGACCCCTCAACAGTGGTTCAGGAGACACGTCAAGGGTGGGTCCCGTGACCCGAGGGAGACTTGTGGTGGGGAGCCTGAGTGCGCACGCGCGGCCCGCTTATAGGCCCGAAATGAGCCAGCCGCGGCTGGGAGAAAGGCCATCTCCTGGGGGCCTCCCCATGTTCCTCCACTCCTCAAGGAGGACCCCTTTACGGATGGAAGAAAAGGGGGATCTTCGCAGTGGTGGGTTCCGGCCAGAGGCGTCTGCGGGTTTGCCTGCACGTACGCCAGGTGCTCGCACAACGGGCCCAGGTGTTTGAGCCCCGTGGAGGCAGAGGGCTGCTTATTGCTGGATGATAGTGTCCTGCAGGGTTAAGGGACGGCGTGGGCACTCCCAGGGCCACAGAGGGCACCTGGCCTTTAGAGAGTTCCCTGGAAAATTCCTCGCCCAGGCCCTTGGTCCACAAGTCTATCCTGGGTACAGTGTCTGTGCGAGGCTGGGAGTGCTTCTGGGCAGTGTTCCCCAGGGGAAATCGCGTGGTCCTCTAGGTGGCAGGGAGGGCTCCTGTGTCCACGGACAGGTGCCCAGGGACCCTGTGGAACTGCTGTGACCTCTAAAGGGTGGGTCAGGTGAGCCAAGGGAGGTGTGTGCTTGGGAGCCTGAGTGCGCATGCGCGGCCCACGTATAGGCCCGAAACGAGCCAGCCGCGGCTCGGAGAAAAGCCATCTCCTGGGCCTCCCCATGTTCTTCCACTCCTCAAGCGTGACCCCTTTACGGATGGAGGAAAAGGGGGATCTTCGCAGTGGTGGGTTCGCGCCAGAGGGGTCTGCGGGTTTGCCTCCACGTACGCCAGGTGCCCGCACACCGGGCCCAGGTGTTTGAGCCCCGTGGAGGCAGAGGGCTGCTTATTGCTGGATGCAAGTGTCCTGCGGGGTCAAGGAACGGCATGGGCACTCCCCAGGCCACACAGGGCACCGGGCCCTTAGAGAGTTCCATGGGAAATCCCCCGCCCATGCACCCGGTACCCAAGTCTGTCCTTAGCACACTGTCTGTGCGGGGCTGAAGGTACTGCTAGGCAGTGTGGCCTGTGGGAAATCGTGCGGTCCTCTGAGTGGCAGGGAGGGCTGCTGTTTTTCCGAACAGGTGCGCAGGGACCCTGTAAAACAGCTGTGACCTCTCAAGGTGGGTCATGTGACCCCTCAAGGGTGGGGCACGTGACCTCCCAAGGGTGGGTCAGGAGACCCCACAAGGGTGGGTCACGGGACCCCTCAAGGGTGGGTCACGTGACCCCTCAGGTGTGGGTCACGCGACCCCTCGGGAGTGGGTCACGTGACGCCTCGGGAGTGGGTCACGAGACCCCTCAGGGATGGGTCACGTGACCCCTCGGGAGTGGGTCACGAGACCCCTCAGGGGTGGGTCACGTGATACCTCTGGAGTGGGTCACGAGACCCCTCAGGGGTGGGTCACGTGACCCCTCGGGAGTGGGTCACGAGACCCCTCAGTGGTGGGTCACGTGATACCTCGGGAGTGGGTCACGAGACCCCTCAGGGGTGGGTCACGTGACCCCTCCGGGGTGGCTCCCGTGACCCCTCAGGGGTGGGTGACGTGACCCCTCAACAGTGGTTCAGGAGACACGTCAACGGTGGGTCCCGTGACCCGAGGGAGGCTTGTGGTGGGGTGCCTGAGTGCGCACGCGCGGCCCGCTTATAGGCCCGAAATGAGCCAGCCGCGGTTCGGAGAAAAGCCATCTCCTGGGGGCCTCCCCATGTTCCTCCACTCCTCAAGGAGGACCCCTTTACGGATGGAAGAAAAGGGGGATCTTCGCAGTGGAGGGTTCGGGCCAGAGGGGTCTGCGGGTTTGCCTGCACGTACGCCAGGTGCTCGCACAACGGGCCCAGGTGTTTGAGCCCCGTGGAGGCAGAGGGCTGCTTATTGCTGGATGATAGTGTCCTGCAGGGTTAAGGGACGGCGTGGGCACTCCCAGGGCGACAGAGGGCACCTGGCCTTTAGAGAGTTCCCTGGAAAATTCCCCGCCCAGGCCCCTGGTCCACAAGTCTATCCTGCGTACAGTGTCTGTGCGAGGCTGGGAGTGCTTCTGGGCAGTGTTCCCCAGGGGAAATCGCGTGGTCCTCTAGGTGGCAGGGAGGGCTCCTGTGTCCACGGACAGGTGCCCAGGGACCCTGTGGAACTGCTGTGACCTCTAAAGGGTGGGTCAGGTGAGCCAAGGGAGGTGTGTGCTTGGGAGCCTGAGTGCGCATGCCTGGCCCACGTATAGGCCCGAAACGAGCCAGCCGCGGCTCGGAGAAAAGCCATCTCCTGGGCCTCCCCATGTTCTTCCACTCCTCAAGCGTGACCCCTTTACGGATGGAGGAAAAGGGGGATCTTCGCAGTGGTGGGTTCGCGCCAGAGGGGTCTGCGGGTTTGCCTCCACGTACGCCAGGTGCCCGCACACCGGGCCCAGGTGTTTGAGCCCCGTGGAGGCAGAGGGCTGCTTATTGCTGGATGCAAGTGTCCTGCGGGGTCAAGGAACGGCATGGGCACTCCCCGGGCCACACAGGGCACCGGGCCCTTAGAGAGTTCCATGGGAAATCCCCCGCCCATGCACCCGGTACCCAAGTCTGTCCTTAGCACACTGTCTGTGCGGGGCTGAAGGTACTGCTAGGCAGTGTGGCCTGTGGGAAATCGTGCGGTCCTCTGAGTGGCAGGGAGGGCTGCTGTTTTTCCGAACAGGTGCGCAGGGACCCTGTAAAACAGCTGTGACCTCTCAAGGTGGGTCATGTGACCCCTCAAGGGTGGGGCACGTGACCTCCCAAGGGTGGGTCAGGAGACCCCACAAGGGTGGGTCACGGGACCCCTCAAGGGTTGGTCACGTGACCCCAAAAGGGTAGGTCACGAGACCCCTCAAGGGTGGGTCACGTGACCCCTCAGGGGTGGGTCACGTGACCCCTCGGGAGTGGGTCACGAGACCCCTCAGGGGTGGGTCACGTGACCCCTCGGGAGTGGGTCACGAGACCCCTCAGGGGTGGGTCACGTGACCCCTCGGGAGTGGGTCACGAGACCCCTCAGTGGTGGGTCAGGTGATACCTCTGGAGTGGGTCACGAGACCCCTCAGGGGTGGGTCACGTGACCCCTCCGGGGTGGCTCCCGTGACCCCTCAGGGGTGGGTGACGTGACCCCTCAACAGTGGTTCAGGAGACACGTCAAGGGTGGGTCCCGTGACCCGAGGGAGGCTTGTGGTGGGGAGCCTGAGTGCGCACGCGCGGCCCGCTTATAGGCCCGAAATGAGCCAGCCGCGGCTCGGAGAAAAGCCATCTCCTGGGGGCCTCCCCATGTTCCTCCACTCCTCAAGGAGGACCCCTTTACGGATGGAAGAAAAGGGGGATCTTCGCAGTGGTGGGTTCCGGCCAGAGGCGTCTGCGGGTTTGCCTGCACGTACGCCAGGTGCTCGCACAACGGGCCCAGGTGTTTGAGCCCCGTGGAGGCAGAGGGCTGCTTATTGCTGGATGATAGTGTCCTGCAGGGTTAAGGGACGGCGTGGGCACTCCCAGGGCCACAGAGGGCACCTGGCCTTTAGAGAGTTCCCTGGAAAATTCCTCGCCCAGGCCCTTGGTCCACAAGTCTATCCTGGGTACAGTGTCTGTGCGAGGCTGGGAGTGCTTCTGGGCAGTGTTCCCCAGGGGAAATCGCGTGGTCCTCTAGGTGGCAGGGAGGGCTCCTGTGTCCACGGACAGGTGCCCAGGGACCCTGTGGAACTGGTGTGACCTCCAAAGGGTGGGTCAGGTGAGCCAAGGGAGGTGTGTGCTTGGGAGCCTGAGTGCGCATGCGCGGCCCACGTATAGGCCCGAAACGAGCCAGCCGCGGCTCGGAGAAAAGCCATCTCCTGGGGGCCTCCCCATGTTCTTCCACTCCTCAAGCGTGACCCCTTTACGGATGGAGGAAAAGGGGGATCTTCGCAGTGGTGGGTTCGCGCCAGGGGGGTCTGCGGGTTTGCCTCCACGTACGCCAGGTGCCCGCACACCGGGCCCAGGTGTTTGAGCCCCGTGGAGGCAGAGGGCTGCTTATTGCTGGATGCAAGTGTCCTGCGGGGTCAAGGAACGGCATGGGCACTCCCCGGGCCACACAGGGCACCGGGCCCTTAGAGAGTTCCATGGGAAATCCCCCGCCCATGCCCCCGGTACCCAAGTCTGTCCTTAGCACACTGTCTGTGCGGGGCTGAAGGTACTGCTAGGCAGTGTGGCCTGTGGGAAATCGTGCGGTCCTCTGAGTGGCAGGGAGGGCTGCTGTTTCCCCGAACAGGTGCGCAGGGACCCTGTAAAACAGCTGTGACCTCTCAAGGTGGGTCATGTGACCCCTCAAGGGTGGGGCACGTGACCTCCCAAGGGTGGGTCAGGAGACCCCACAAGGGTGGGTCACGGGACCCCTCAAGGGTGGGTCACGAGACCCCTCAAGGGTGGGTCACGTGACCCCTCAGGGGTGGGTCACGTGACCTCTCGGGAGTGGGTCACGTGACCCCTCGGGAGTGGGTCACGAGACCCCTCAGGGGTGGGTCACGTGACCCCTCGGGAGTGGGTCACGAGACCCCTCAGGGGTGGGTCACGTGATACCTCTGGAGTGGGTCACGAGACCCCTCAGGGGTGGGTCACGTGACCCCTCCGGGGTGGCTCCCGTGACCCCTCAGGGGTGGGTGATGTGACCCCTCAACAGTGGTTCAGGAGACACGTCAAGGGTGGGTCCCGTGACCCGAGGGAGACTTGTGGTGGGGAGCCTGAGTGCGCACGCGCGGCCCGCTTATAGGCCCGAAATGAGCCAGCCGCGGCTGGGAGAAAGGCCATCTCCTGGGGGCCTCCCCATGTTCCTCCACTCCTCAAGGAGGACCCCTTTACGGATGGAAGAAAAGGGGGATCTTCGCAGTGGTGGGTTCCGGCCAGAGGCGTCTGCGGGTTTGCCTGCACGTACGCCAGGTGCTCGCACAACGGGCCCAGGTGTTTGAGCCCCGTGGAGGCAGAGGGCTGCTTATTGCTGGATGATAGTGTCCTGCAGGGTTAAGGGACGGCGTGGGCACTCCCAGGGCCACAGAGGGCACCTGGCCTTTAGAGAGTTCCCTGGAAAATTCCTCGCCCAGGCCCTTGGTCCACAAGTCTATCCTGGGTACAGTGTCTGTGCGAGGCTGGGAGTGCTTCTGGGCAGTGTTCCCCAGGGGAAATCGCGTGGTCCTCTAGGTGGCAGGGAGGGCTCCTGTGTCCACGGACAGGTGCCCAGGGACCCTGTGGAACTGCTGTGACCTCTAAAGGGTGGGTCAGGTGAGCCAAGGGAGGTGTGTGCTTGGGAGCCTGAGTGCGCATGCGCGGCCCACGTATAGGCCCGAAACGAGCCAGCCGCGGCTCGGAGAAAAGCCATCTCCTGGGGGCCTCCCCATGTTCTTCCACTCCTCAAGCGTGACCCCTTTACGGATGGAGGAAAAGGGGGATCTTCGCAGTGGTGGGTTCGCGCCAGGGGGTTCTGCGGGTTTGCCTCCACGTACGCCAGGTGCCCGCACACCGGGCCCAGGTGTTTGAGCCCCGTGGAGGCAGAGGGCTGCTTATTGCTGGATGCAAGTGTCCTGCGGGGTCAAGGAACGGCATGGGCACTCCCCGGGCCACTCAGGGCACCGGGCCCTTAGAGAGTTCCATGGGAAATCCCCCGCCCATGCCCCCGGTACCCAAGTCTGTCCTTAGCACACTGTCTGTGCGGGGCTGAAGGTACTGCTAGGCAGTGTGGCCTGTGGGAAATCGTGCGGTCCTCTGAGTGGCAGGGAGGGCTGCTGTTTCCCCGAACAGGTGCGCAGGGACCCTGTAAAACAGCTGTGACCTCTCAAGGTGGGTCATGTGACCCCCCAAGGGTGGGGCACGTGACCTCCCAAGGGTGGGTCAGGAGACCCCACAAGGGTGGGTCACGGGACCCCTCAAGGGTGGGTCACGAGACCCCTCAAGGGTTGGTCACGTGACCCCAAAAGTGTAGGTAACGAGACCCCTCAAGGGTGGGTCACGTGACCCCTCAGGGGTGGGTCACGTGACCCCTCGGGAGTGGGTCACGAGACCCCTCAGGGGTGGGTCACGTGACCCCTCGGGAGTGGGTCACGAGACCCCTCAGGGGTGGGTCACGTGACCCCTCAGTGGTGGGTCACGTGATACCTCTGGAGTGGGTCACGAGACCCCTCAGGGGTGGGTCACGTGACCCCTCCGGGGTGGCTCCCGTGACCCCTCAGGGGTGGGTGATGTGACTCCTCAACAGTGGTTCAGGAGACACGTCAAGGGTGGGTCCCGTGACCCGAGGGAGGCTTGTGGTGGGGAGCCTGAGTGCGCACGCGCGGCCCGCTTATAGGCCCGAAATGAGCCAGCCGCGGCTCGGAGAAAAGCCATCTCCTTGGGGCCTCCCCATGTTCCTCCACTCCTCAAGGAGGACCCCTTTACGGATGGAAGAAAAGGGGGATCTTCGCAGTGGTGGGTTCCGGCCAGAGGCGTCTGCGGGTTTGCCTGCACGTACGCCAGGTGCTCGCACAACGGGCCCAGGTGTTTGAGCCCCGTGGAGGCAGAGGGCTGCTTATTGCTGGATGATAGTGTCCTGCAGGGTTAAGGGACGGCGTGGGCACTCCCAGGGCCACAGAGGGCACCTGGCCTTTAGAGAGTTCCCTGGAAAATTCCTCGCCCAGGCCCTTGGTCCACAAGTCTATCCTGGGTACAGTGTCTGTGCGAGGCTGGGAGTGCTTCTGGGCAGTGTTCCCCAGGGGAAATCGCGTGGTCCTCTAGGTGGCAGGGAGGGCTCCTGTGTCCACGGTTAGGTGCCCAGGGACCCTGTGGAACTGCTGTGACCTCTAAAGGGTGGGTCAGGTGAGCCAAGGGAGGTGTGTGCTTGGGAGCCTGAGTGCGCATGCGCGGCCCACGTATAGGCCCGAAACGAGCCAGCCGCGGCTCGGAGAAAAGCCATCTCCTGGGGGCCTCCCCATGTTCCTCCACTCCTCAAGCGTGACCCCTTTACGGATGGAGGAAAAGGGGGATCTTCGCAGTGGTGGGTTCGCGCCAGAGGGGTCTGCGGGTTTGCCTCCACGTACGCCAGGTGCCCGCACACCGGGCCCAGGTGTTTGAGCCCCGTGGAGGCAGAGGGCTGCTTATTGCTGGATGCAAGTGTCCTGCGGGGTCAAGGAACGGCATGGGCACTCCCCGGGCCACACAGGGCACCGGGCCCTTAGAGAGTTCCATGGGAAATCCCCCGCCCATGCCCCCGGTACCCAAGTCTGTCCTTAGCACACTGTCTGTGCGGGGCTGAAGGTACTGCTAGGCAGTGTGGCCTGTGGGAAATCGTGCGGTCCTCTGAGTGGCAGGGAGGGCTGCTGTTTCCCCGAACAGGTGCGCAGGGACCCTGTAAAACAGCTGTCACCTCTCAAGGTGGGTCATGTGACCCCTCAAGGGTGGGGCACGTGACCTCCCAAGGGTGGGTCAGGAGACCCCTCAAGGGTGGGTCACGAGACCCCTCGGGAGTGGGTCACGAGACCCCTCACGGGTGGGTCCCGAGACCCCTCAAGGGTGGGTCACGTGACACCTCGGGAGTGGGTCACGAGACCCCTCAGGGGTGGGTCACGTGACCCCTCGGGAGTGGGTCACGAGACCCCTCAGGGGTGGGTCACGTGACCCCTCGGGAGTGGGTCACGAGACCCCTCAGGGGTGGGTCACGTGACCCCTCCGGGGTGGCTCCCGTGACCCCTCAGGGGTGGGTGACGTGACCCCTCAACAGTGGTTCAGGAGACACGTCAAGGGTGGTTCCCGTGACCTGAGGGAGGCTTGTGGTGGGGAGCCTGAGTGCGCACGCGCGGCCCGCTTAAAGGCCGGAAATGAGCCAGCCGCGGCTCGGAGAAAAGCCATCTCCTGGGGGCCTCCCCATGTTCCTCCACTCCTCAAGGAGGACCCCTTTACGGATGGAAGAAAAGGGGGATCTTCGCAGTGGTGGGTTCGGGCCAGAGCGGTCTGCGGGTTTGCCTGCACGTACGCCAGGTGCTCGCACAACGGGCCCAGGTGTTTGAGCCCCGTGGAGGCAGAGGGCTGCTTATTGCTGGATGATAGTGTCCTGCAGGGTTAAGGGACGGCGTGGGCACTCCCAGGGCCACAGAGGGCACCTGGCCTTTAGAGAGTTCCCTGGAAAATTCCCCGCCCAGGCCCCTGGTCCACAAGTCTATCCTGCGTACAGTGTCTGTGCGAGGCTGGGAGTGCTTCTGGGCAGTGTTCCCCAGGGGAAATCGCGTGGTCCTCTAGGTGGCAGGGAGGGCTCCTGTGTCCACGGACAGGTGCCCAGGGACCCTGTGGAACTGCTGTGACCTCTAAAGGGTGGGTCAGGTGAGCCAAGGGAGGTGTGTGCTTGGGAGCCTGAGTGCGCATGCGCGGCCCACGTATAGGCCCGAAACGAGCCAGCCGCGGCTCGGAGAAAAGCCATCTCCTGGGGGCCTCCCCATGTTCTTCCACTCCTCAAGCGTGACCCCTTTACGGATGGAGGAAAAGGGGGATCTTCGCAGTGGTGGGTTCACGCCAGAGGGGTCTGCGGGTTTGCCTCCACGTACGCCAGGTGCCCGCACACCGGGCCCAGGTGTTTGAGCCCCGTGGAGGCAGAGGGCTGCTTATTGCTGGATGCAAGTGTCCTGCGGGGTCAAGGAACGGCATGGGCACTACCCGGGCCACACAGGGCACCGGGCCCTTAGAGAGTTCCATGGGAAATCCCCCGCCCATGCCCCCGGTACCCAAGTCTGTCCTTAGCACACTGTCTGTGCGGGGCTGAAGGTACTGCTAGGCAGTGTGGCCTGTGGGAAATCGTGCGGTCCTCTGAGTGGCAGGGAGGGCTGCTGTTTCCCCGAACAGGTGCGCAGGGACCCTGTAAAACAGCTGTGACCTCTCAAGGTGGGTCATGTGACCCCTCAAGGGTGGGGCACGTGACCTCCCAAGGGTGGGTCAGGAGACCCCACAAGGGTGGGTCACGGGACCCCTCAAGGGTGGGTCACGAGACCCCTCAAGGGTTGGTCACGTGACCCCAAAAGGGTAGGTCACGAGACCCCTCAAGGGTGGGTCACGTGACCCCTCAGGGGTGGGTCACGTGACCCCTCAGAGGTGGGTCACGTGACCCCTCGGGAGTGGGTCACGAGACCCCTCAGGGGTGGGTCACGTGATACCTCTGGAGTGGGTCACGAGACCCCTCAGGGGTGGGTCACGTGACCCCTCCGGGGTGGCTCCCGTGACCCCTCAGGGGTGGGTGACGTGACCCCTCAACAGTGGTTCAGGAGACACGTCAAGGGTGGGTCCCGTGACCCGAGGGAGGCTTGTGGTGGGGTGCCTGACTGCGCACGCGCGGCCCGCTTATAGGCCCGAAATGAGCCAGCCGCGGCTCGGAGAAAAGCCATCTCCTGGGGGCCTCCCCATGTTCCTCCACTCCTCAAGGAGGACCCCTTTACGGATGGAAGAAAAGGGGTATCTTCGCAGTGGAGGGTTCGGGCCAGAGGGGTCTGCGGGTTTGCCTGCACGTACGCCAGGTGCTCGCACAACGGGCCCAGGTGTTTGAGCCCCGTGGAGGCAGAGGGCTGCTTATTGCTGGATGATAGTGTCCTGCAGGGTTAAGGGACGGCGTGGGCACTCCCAGGGCGACAGAGGGCACCTGGCCTTTAGAGAGTTCCCTGGAAAATTCCCCGCCCAGGCCCCTGGTCCACAAGTCTATCCTGCGTACAGTGTCTGTGCGACGCTGGGAGTGCTTCTGGGCAGTGTTCCCCAGGGGAAATCGCGTGGTCCTCTAGGTGGCACGGAGGGCTCCTGTGTCCACGGACAGGTGCCCAGGGACCCTGTGGAACTGCTGTGACCTCTAAAGGGTGGGTCAGGTGAGCCAAGGGAGGTGTGTGCTTGGGAGCCTGAGTGCGCATGCGCGGCCCACGTATAGGCCCGAAACGAGCCAGCCGCGGCTCGGAGAAAAGCCATCTCCTGGGGCCTCCCCATGTTCTTCCACTCCTCAAGCGTGACCCCTTTACGGATGGAGGAAAAGGGGGATCTTCGCAGTGGTGGGTTCGCGCCAGAGGGGTCTGCGTGTTTGCCTCCACGTACGCCAGGTGCCCGCACACCGGGCCCAGGTGTTTGAGCCCCGTGGAGGCAGAGGGCTGCTTATTGCTGGATGCAAGTGTCCTGCGGGGTCAAGGAACGGCATGGGCACTCCCCGGGCCACACAGGGCACCGGGCCCTTAGAGAGTTCCATGGGAAATCCCCCGCCAATGCCCCCGGTACCCAAGTCTGTCCTTAGCACACTGTCTGTGCGGGGCTGAAGGTACTGCTAGGCAGTGTGGCCTGTGGGAAATCGTGCGGTCCTCTGAGTGGCAGGGAGGGCTGCTGTTTCCCCGAACAGGTGCGCAGGGACCCTGTAAAACAACTGTGACCTCTCAAGGTGGGTCATGTGACCCCTCAAGGGTGGGGCACGTGACCTCCCAAGGGTGGGTCAGGAGACCCCACAAGGGTGGGTCACGGGACCCCAAAAGGGTAGGTCACGAGACCCCTCAAGGGTGGGGCACGTGACCCCTCAGGGGTGGGTCACGTGACCCCTCGGGAGTGGGTCACGAGACCCCTCAGGGGTGGGTCACGTGATACCTCTGGAGTGGGTCACGTGACCCCTCGGGAGTGGGTCACGAGACCCCTCAGGGGTGGGTCACGTGATACCTCTGGAGTGGGTCACGAGACCCCTCAGGGGTGGGTCACGTGACCCCTCCGGGGTGGCTCCCCTGACCCCTCAGGGGTGGGTGACGTGACCCCTCAACAGTGGTTCAGGAGACACGTCAAGGGTGGGTCCCGTGACCCGAGGGAGGCTTGTGGTGGGGTGCCTGACTGCGCACTCGCGGCCCGCTTATAGGCCCGAAATGAGCCAGCCGCGGCTCGGAGAAAGGCCATCTCCTGGGGGCCTCCCCATGTTCCTCCACTCCTCAAGGAGGACCCCTTTACGGATGGAAGAAAAGGGGGATCTTCGCAGTGGTGGGTTCCGGCCAGAGGCGTCTGCGGGTTTGCCTGCACGTACGCCAGGTGCTCGCACAACGGGCCCAGGTGTTTGAGCCCCGTGGAGGCAGAGGGCTGCTTATTGCTGGATGATAGTGTCCTGCAGGGTTAAGGGACGGCGTGGGCACTCCCAGGGCCACAGAGGGCACCTGGCCTTTAGAGAGTTCCCTGGAAAATTCCCCGCCCAGGCCCCTGGTCCACAAGTCTATCCTGCGTACAGTGTCTGTGCGAGGCTGGGAGTGCTTCTGGGCAGTGTTCCCCAGGGGAAATCGCGTGGTCCTCTAGGTGGCAGGGAGGGCTCCTGTGTCCACGGACAGGTGCCCAGGGACCCTGTGGAACTGCTGTGACCTCTAAAGGGTGGGTCAGGTGAGCCAAGGGAGGTGTGTGCTTGGGAGCCTGAGTGCGCATGCGCGGCCCACGTATAGGCCCGAAACGAGCCAGCCGCGGCTCGGAGAAAAGCCATCTCCTGGGGGCCTCCCCATGTTCTTCCACTCCTCAAGCGTGACCCCTTTACGGATGGAGGAAAAGGGGGATCTTCGCAGTGGTGGGTTCACGCCAGAGGGGTCTGCGGGTTTGCCTCCACGTACGCCAGGTGCCCGCACACCGGGCCCAGGTGTTTGAGCCCCGTGGAGGCAGAGGGCTGCTTATTGCTGGATGCAAGTGTCCTGCGGGGTCAAGGAACGGCATGGGCACTACCCGGGCCACACAGGGCACCGGGCCCTTAGAGAGTTCCATGGGAAATCCCCCGCCCATGCCCCCGGTACCCAAGTCTGTCCTTAGCACACTGTCTGTGCGGGGCTGAAGGTACTGCTAGGCAGTGTGGCCTGTGGGAAATCGTGCGGTCCTCTGAGTGGCAGGGAGGGCTGCTGTTTCCCCGAACAGGTGCGCAGGGACCCTGTAAAACAGCTGTGACCTCTCAAGGTGGGTCATGTGACCCCTCAAGGGTGGGGCACGTGACCTCCCAAGGGTGGGTCAGGAGACCCCACAAGGGTGGGTCACGGGACCCCTCAAGGGTGGGTCACGAGACCCCTCAAGGGTTGGTCACGTGACCCCAAAAGGGTAGGTCACGAGACCCCTCAAGGGTGGGTCACGTGACCCCTCAGGGGTGGGTCACGAGACCCCTCAGGGGTGGGTCACGTGACCCCTCGGGAGTGGGTCACGAGACCCCTCAGGGGTGGGTCAGGTGATACCTCTGGAGTGGGTCACGAGACCCCTCAGGGGTGGGTCACGTGACCCCTCCGGGGTGGCTCCCGTGACCCCTCAGGGGTGGGTGACGTGACCCCTCAACAGTGGTTCAGGAGACACGTCAAGGGTGGGTCCCGTGACCCGAGGGAGGCTTGTGGTGGGGAGCCTGAGTGCGCACGCGCGGCCCGCTTATAGGCCCGAAATGAGCCAGCCGCGGCTCGGAGAAAAGCCATCTCCTGGGGGCCTCCCCATGTTCCTCCACTCCTCAAGGAGGACCCCTTTACGGATGGAAGAAAAGGGGGATCTTCGCAGTGGTGGGTTCCGGCCAGAGGCGTCTGCGGGTTTGCCTGCACGTACGCCAGGTGCTCGCACAACGGGCCCAGGTGTTTGAGCCCCGTGGAGGCAGAGGGCTGCTTATTGCTGGATGATAGTGTCCTGCAGGGTTAAGGGACGGCGTGGGCACTCCCAGGGCCACAGAGGGCACCTGGCCTTTAGAGAGTTCCCTGGAAAATTCCTCGCCCAGGCCCTTGGTCCACAAGTCTATCCTGGGTACAGTGTCTGTGCGAGGCTGGGAGTGCTTCTGGGCAGTGTTCCCCAGGGGAAATCGCGTGGTCCTCTAGGTGGCAGGGAGGGCTCCTGTGTCCACGGACAGGTGCCCAGGGACCCTGTGGAACTGGTGTGACCTCCAAAGGGTGGGTCAGGTGAGCCAAGGGAGGTGTGTGCTTGGGAGCCTGAGTGCGCATGCGCGGCCCACGTATAGGCCCGAAACGAGCCAGCCGCGGCTCGGAGAAAAGCCATCTCCTGGGGGCCTCCCCATGTTCTTCCACTCCTCAAGCGTGACCCCTTTACGGATGGAGGAAAAGGGGGATCTTCGCAGTGGTGGGTTCGCGCCAGAGGGGTCTGCGGGTTTGCCTCCACGTACGCCAGGTGCCCGCACACCGGGCCCAGGTGTTTGAGCCCCGTGGAGGCAGAGGGCTGCTTATTGCTGGATGCAAGTGTCCTGCGGGGTCAAGGAACGGCATGGGCACTCCCCGGGCCACACAGGGCACCGGGCCCTTAGAGAGTTCCATGGGAAATCCCCCGCCCATGCCCCCGGTACCCAAGTCTGTCCTTAGCACACTGTCTGTGCGGGGCTGAAGGTACTGCTAGGCAGTGTGGCCTGTGGGAAATCATGCGGTCCTCTGAGTGGCAGGGAGGGCTGCTGTTTCCCCGAACAGGTGCGCAGGGACCCTGTAAAACAGCTGTGACCTCTCAAGGTGGGTCATGTGACCCCTCAAGGGTGGGGCACGTGACCTCCCAAGGGTGGGTCAGGAGACCCCACAAGGGTGGGTCACGGGACCCCTCAAGGGTGGGTCACGAGACCCCTCAAGGGTGGGTCACGTGACCCCTCAGGGGTGGGTCACGTGACCTCTCGGGAGTGGGTCACGTGACCCCTCGGGAGTGGGTCACGAGACCCCTCAGGGGTGGGTCACGTGACCCCTCGGGAGTGGGTCACGAGACCCCTCAGGGGTGGGTCACGTGATACCTCTGGAGTGGGTCACGAGACCCCTCAGGGGTGGGTCACGTGACCCCTCCGGGGTGGCTCCCGTGACCCCTCAGGGGTGGGTGATGTGACCCCTCAACAGTGGTTCAGGAGACACGTCAAGGGTGGGTCCCGTGACCCGAGGGAGACTTGTGGTGGGGAGCCTGAGTGCGCACGCGCGGCCCGCTTATAGGCCCGAAATGAGCCAGCCGCGGCTGGGAGAAAGGCCATCTCCTGGGGGCCTCCCCATGTTCCTCCACTCCTCAAGGAGGACCCCTTTACGGATGGAAGAAAAGGGGGATCTTCGCAGTGGTGGGTTCCGGCCAGAGGCGTCTGCGGGTTTGCCTGCACGTACGCCAGGTGCTCGCACAACGGGCCCAGGTGTTTGAGCCCCGTGGAGGCAGAGGGCTGCTTATTGCTGGATGATAGTGTCCTGCAGGGTTAAGGGACGGCGTGGGCACTCCCAGGGCCACAGAGGGCACCTGGCCTTTAGAGAGTTCCCTGGAAAATTCCTCGCCCAGGCCCTTGGTCCACAAGTCTATCCTGGGTACAGTGTCTGTGCGAGGCTGGGAGTGCTTCTGGGCAGTGTTCCCCAGGGGAAATCGCGTGGTCCTCTAGGTGGCAGGGAGGGCTCCTGTGTCCACGGACAGGTGCCCAGGGACCCTGTGGAACTGCTGTGACCTCTAAAGGGTGGGTCAGGTGAGCCAAGGGAGGTGTGTGCTTGGGAGCCTGAGTGCGCATGCGCGGCCCACGTATAGGCCCGAAACGAGCCAGCCGCGGCTCGGAGAAAAGCCATCTCCTGGGCCTCCCCATGTTCTTCCACTCCTCAAGCGTGACCCCTTTACGGATGGAGGAAAAGGGGGATCTTCGCAGTGGTGGGTTCGCGCCAGAGGGGTCTGCGGGTTTGCCTCCACGTACGCCAGGTGCCCGCACACCGGGCCCAGGTGTTTGAGCCCCGTGGAGGCAGAGGGCTGCTTATTGCTGGATGCAAGTGTCCTGCGGGGTCAAGGAACGGCATGGGCACTCCCCAGGCCACACAGGGCACCGGGCCCTTAGAGAGTTCCATGGGAAATCCCCCGCCCATGCACCCGGTACCCAAGTCTGTCCTTAGCACACTGTCTGTGCGGGGCTGAAGGTACTGCTAGGCAGTGTGGCCTGTGGGAAATCGTGCGGTCCTCTGAGTGGCAGGGAGGGCTGCTGTTTTTCCGAACAGGTGCGCAGGGACCCTGTAAAACAGCTGTGACCTCTCAAGGTGGGTCATGTGACCCCTCAAGGGTGGGGCACGTGACCTCCCAAGGGTGGGTCAGGAGACCACACAAGGGTGGGTCACGGGACCCCTCAAGGGTGGGTCACGTGACCCCTCAGGTGTGGGTCACGCGACCCCTCGGGAGTGGGTCACGTGACGCCTCGGGAGTGGGTCACGAGACCCCTCAGGGATGGGTCACGTGACCCCTCGGGAGTGGGTCACGAGACCCCTCAGGGGTGGGTCACGTGATACCTCTGGAGTGGGTCACGAGACCCCTCAGGGGTGGGTCACGTGACCCCTCGGGAGTGGGTCACGAGACCCCTCAGTGGTGGGTCACGTGATACCTCGGGAGTGGGTCACGAGACCCCTCAGGGGTGGGTCACGTGACCCCTCCGGGGTGGCTCCCGTGACCCCTCAGGGGTGGGTGACGTGACCCCTCAACAGTGGTTCAGGAGACACGTCAACGGTGGGTCCCGTGACCCGAGGGAGGCTTGTGGTGGGGTGCCTGAGTGCGCACGCGCGGCCCGCTTATAGGCCCGAAATGAGCCAGCCGCGGTTCGGAGAAAAGCCATCTCCTGGGGGCCTCCCCATGTTCCTCCACTCCTCAAGGAGGACCCCTTTACGGATGGAAGAAAAGGGGGATCTTCGCAGTGGAGGGTTCGGGCCAGAGGGGTCTGCGGGTTTGCCTGCACGTACGCCAGGTGCTCGCACAACGGGCCCAGGTGTTTGAGCCCCGTGGAGGCAGAGGGCTGCTTATTGCTGGATGATAGTGTCCTGCAGGGTTAAGGGACGGCGTGGGCACTCCCAGGGCCACAGAGGGCACCTGGCCTTTAGAGAGTTCCCTGGAAAATTCCCCGCCCAGGCCCCTGGTCCACAAGTCTATCCTGCGTACAGTGTCTGTGCGAGGCTGGGAGTGCTTCTGGGCAGTGTTCCCCAGGGGAAATCGCGTGGTCCTCTAGGTGGCAGGGAGGGCTCCTGTGTCCACGGACAGGTGCCCAGGGACCCTGTGGAACTGCTGTGACCTCTAAAGGGTGGGTCAGGTGAGCCAAGGGAGGTGTGTGCTTGGGAGCCTGAGTGCGCATGCGCGGCCCACGTATAGGCCCGAAACGAGCCAGCCGCGGCTCGGAGAAAAGCCATCTCCTGGGCCTCCCCATGTTCTTCCACTCCTCAAGCGTGACCCCTTTACGGATGGAGGAAAAGGGGGATCTTCGCAGTGGTGGGTTCGCGCCAGAGGGGTCTGCGGGTTTGCCTCCACGTACGCCAGGTGCCCGCACACCGGGCCCAGGTGTTTGAGCCCCGTGGAGGCAGAGGGCTGCTTATTGCTGGATGCAAGTGTCCTGCGGGGTCAAGGAACGGCATGGGCACTCCCCGGGCCACACAGGGCACCGGGCCCTTAGAGAGTTCCATGGGAAATCCCCCGCCCATGCACCCGGTACCCAAGTCTGTCCTTAGCACACTGTCTGTGCGGGGCTGAAGGTACTGCTAGGCAGTGTGGCCTGTGGGAAATCGTGCGGTCCTCTGAGTGGCAGGGAGGGCTGCTGTTTTTCCGAACAGGTGCGCAGGGACCCTGTAAAACAGCTGTGACCTCTCAAGGTGGGTCATGTGACCCCTCAAGGGTGGGGCACGTGACCTCCCAAGGGTGGGTCAGGAGACCCCACAAGGGTGGGTCACGGGACCCCTCAAGGGTGGGTCACGTGACCCCTCAGGGGTGGGTCACGTGACCCCTCGGGAGTGGGTCACGAGACCCCTCAGGGGTGGGTCACGTGACCCCTCGGGAGTGGGTCACGAGACCCCTCAGGGGTGGGTCACGTGACCCCTCGGGAGTGGGTCACGAGACCCCTCAGGGGTGGGTCACGTGACCCCTCGGGAGTGGGTCACGAGACCCCTCAGTGGTGGGTCAGGTGATACCTCTGGAGTGGGTCACGAGACCCCTCAGGGGTGGGTCACGTGACCCCTCCGGGGTGGCTCCCGTGACCCCTCAGGGGTGGGTGACGTGACCCCTCAACAGTGGTTCAGGAGACACGTCAAGGGTGGGTCCCGTGACCCGAGGGAGGCTTGTGGTGGGGAGCCTGAGTGCGCACGCGCGGCCCGCTTATAGGCCCGAAATGAGCCAGCCGCGGCTCGGAGAAAAGCCATCTCCTGGGGGCCTCCCCATGTTCCTCCACTCCTCAAGGAGGACCCCTTTACGGATGGAAGAAAAGGGGGATCTTCGCAGTGGTGGGTTCCGGCCAGAGGCGTCTGCGGGTTTGCCTGCACGTACGCCAGGTGCTCGCACAACGGGCCCAGGTGTTTGAGCCCCGTGGAGGCAGAGGGCTGCTTATTGCTGGATGATAGTGTCCTGCAGGGTTAAGGGACGGCGTGGGCACTCCCAGGGCCACAGAGGGCACCTGGCCTTTAGAGAGTTCCCTGGAAAATTCCTCGCCCAGGCCCTTGGTCCACAAGTCTATCCTGGGTACAGTGTCTGTGCGAGGCTGGGAGTGCTTCTGGGCAGTGTTCCCCAGGGGAAATCGCGTGGTCCTCTAGGTGGCAGGGAGGGCTCCTGTGTCCACGGACAGGTGCCCAGGGACCCTGTGGAACTGGTGTGACCTCCAAAGGGTGGGTCAGGTGAGCCAAGGGAGGTGTGTGCTTGGGAGCCTGAGTGCGCATGCGCGGCCCACGTATAGGCCCGAAACGAGCCAGCCGCGGCTCGGAGAAAAGCCATCTCCTGGGGGCCTCCCCATGTTCTTCCACTCCTCAAGCGTGACCCCTTTACGGATGGAGGAAAAGGGGGATCTTCGCAGTGGTGGGTTCGCGCCAGAGGGGTCTGCGGGTTTGCCTCCACGTACGCCAGGTGCCCGCACACCGGGCCCAGGTGTTTGAGCCCCGTGGAGGCAGAGGGCTGCTTATTGCTGGATGCAAGTGTCCTGCGGGGTCAAGGAACGGCATGGGCACTCCCCGGGCCACACAGGGCACCGGGCCCTTAGAGAGTTCCATGGGAAATCCCCCGCCCATGCCCCCGGTACCCAAGTCTGTCCTTAGCACACTGTCTGTGCGGGGCTGAAGGTACTGCTAGGCAGTGTGGCCTGTGGGAAATCGTGCGGTCCTCTGAGTGGCAGGGAGGGCTGCTGTTTCCCCGAACAGGTGCGCAGGGACCCTGTAAAACAGCTGTGACCTCTCAAGGTGGGTCATGTGACCCCTCAAGGGTGGGGCACGTGACCTCCCAAGGGTGGGTCAGGAGACCCCACAAGGGTGGGTCACGGGACCCCTCAAGGGTGGGTCACGAGACCCCTCAAGGGTGGGTCACGTGACCCCTCAGGGGTGGGTCACGTGACCTCTCGGGAGTGGGTCACGTGACCCCTCGGGAGTGGGTCACGAGACCCCTCAGGGGTGGGTCACGTGACCCCTCGGGAGTGGGTCACGAGACCCCTCAGGGGTGGGTCACGTGATACCTCTGGAGTGGGTCACGAGACCCCTCAGGGGTGGGTCACGTGACCCCTCCGGGGTGGCTCCCGTGACCCCTCAGGGGTGGGTGATGTGACCCCTCAACAGTGGTTCAGGAGACACGTCAAGGGTGGGTCCCGTGACCCGAGGGAGACTTGTGGTGGGGAGCCTGAGTGCGCACGCGCGGCCCGCTTATAGGCCCGAAATGAGCCAGCCGCGGCTGGGAGAAAGGCCATCTCCTGGGGGCCTCCCCATGTTCCTCCACTCCTCAAGGAGGACCCCTTTACGGATGGAAGAAAAGGGGGATCTTCGCAGTGGTGGGTTCCGGCCAGAGGCGTCTGCGGGTTTGCCTGCACGTACGCCAGGTGCTCGCACAACGGGCCCAGGTGTTTGAGCCCCGTGGAGGCAGAGGGCTGCTTATTGCTGGATGATAGTGTCCTGCAGGGTTAAGGGACGGCGTGGGCACTCCCAGGGCCACAGAGGGCACCTGGCCTTTAGAGAGTTCCCTGGAAAATTCCTCGCCCAGGCCCTTGGTCCACAAGTCTATCCTGGGTACAGTGTCTGTGCGAGGCTGGGAGTGCTTCTGGGCAGTGTTCCCCAGGGGAAATCGCGTGGTCCTCTAGGTGGCAGGGAGGGCTCCTGTGTCCACGGACAGGTGCCCAGGGACCCTGTGGAACTGCTGTGACCTCTAAAGGGTGGGTCAGGTGAGCCAAGGGAGGTGTGTGCTTGGGAGCCTGAGTGCGCATGCGCGGCCCACGTATAGGCCCGAAACGAGCCAGCCGCGGCTCGGAGAAAAGCCATCTCCTGGGGGCCTCCCCATGTTCTTCCACTCCTCAAGCGTGACCCCTTTACGGATGGAGGAAAAGGGGGATCTTCGCAGTGGTGGGTTCGCGCCAGGGGATTCTGCGGGTTTGCCTCCACGTACGCCAGGTGCCCGCACACCGGGCCCAGGTGTTTGAGCCCCGTGGAGGCAGAGGGCTGCTTATTGCTGGATGCAAGTGTCCTGCGGGGTCAAGGAACGGCATGGGCACTCCCCGGGCCACTCAGGGCACCGGGCCCTTAGAGAGTTCCATGGGAAATCCCCCGCCCATGCCCCCGGTACCCAAGTCTGTCCTTAGCACACTGTCTGTGCGGGGCTGAAGGTACTGCTAGGCAGTGTGGCCTGTGGGAAATCGTGCGGTCCTCTGAGTGGCAGGGAGGGCTGCTGTTTCCCCGAACAGGTGCGCAGGGACCCTGTAAAACAGCTGTGACCACTCAAGGTGGGTCATGTGACCCCTCAAGGGTGGGGCACGTGACCTCCCAAGGGTGGGTCAGGAGACCCCACAAGGGTGGGTCACGGGACCCCTCAAGGGTGGGTCACGAGACCCCTCAAGGGTTGGTCACGTGACCCCAAAAGTGTAGGTAACGAGACCCCTCAAGGGTGGGTCACGTGACCCCTCAGGGGTGGGTCACGTGACCCCTCGGGAGTGGGTCACGAGACCCCTCAGGGGTGGGTCACGTGACCCCTCGGGAGTGGGTCACGAGACCCCTCAGGGGTGGGTCACGTGACCCCTCAGTGGTGGGTCACGTGATACCTCTGGAGTGGGTCACGAGACCCCTCAGGGGTGGGTCACGTGACCCCTCCGGGGTGGCTCCCGTGACCCCTCAGGGGTGGGTGATGTGACTCCTCAACAGTGGTTCAGGAGACACGTCAAGGGTGGGTCCCGTGACCCGAGGGAGGCTTGTGGTGGGGAGCCTGAGTGCGCACGCGCGGCCCGCTTATAGGCCCGAAATGAGCCAGCCGCGGCTCGGAGAAAAGCCATCTCCTTGGGGCCTCCCCATGTTCCTCCACTCCTCAAGGAGGACCCCTTTACGGATGGAAGAAAAGGGGGATCTTCGCAGTGGTGGGTTCCGGCCAGAGGCGTCTGCGGGTTTGCCTGCACGTACGCCAGGTGCTCGCACAACGGGCCCAGGTGTTTGAGCCCCGTGGAGGCAGAGGGCTGCTTATTGCTGGATGATAGTGTCCTGCAGGGTTAAGGGACGGCGTGGGCACTCCCAGGGCCACAGAGGGCACCTGGCCTTTAGAGAGTTCCCTGGAAAATTCCTCGCCCAGGCCCTTGGTCCACAAGTCTATCCTGGGTACAGTGTCTGTGCGAGGCTGGGAGTGCTTCTGGGCAGTGTTCCCCAGGGGAAATCGCGTGGTCCTCTAGGTGGCAGGGAGGGCTCCTGTGTCCACGGTTAGGTGCCCAGGGACCCTGTGGAACTGCTGTGACCTCTAAAGGGTGGGTCAGGTGAGCCAAGGGAGGTGTGTGCTTGGGAGCCTGAGTGCGCATGCGCGGCCCACGTATAGGCCCGAAACGAGCCAGCCGCGGCTCGGAGAAAAGCCATCTCCTGGGGGCCTCCCCATGTTCCTCCACTCCTCAAGCGTGACCCCTTTACGGATGGAGGAAAAGGGGGATCTTCGCAGTGGTGGGTTCGCGCCAGAGGGGTCTGCGGGTTTGCCTCCACGTACGCCAGGTGCCCGCACACCGGGCCCAGGTGTTTGAGCCCCGTGGAGGCAGAGGGCTGCTTATTGCTGGATGCAAGTGTCCTGCGGGGTCAAGGAACGGCATGGGCACTCCCCGGGCCACACAGGGCACCGGGCCCTTAGAGAGTTCCATGGGAAATCCCCCGCCCATGCCCCCGGTACCCAAGTCTGTCCTTAGCACACTGTCTGTGCGGGGCTGAAGGTACTGCTAGGCAGTGTGGCCTGTGGGAAATCGTGCGGTCCTCTGAGTGGCAGGGAGGGCTGCTGTTTCCCCGAACAGGTGCGCAGGGACCCTGTAAAACAGCTGTCACCTCTCAAGGTGGGTCATGTGACCCCTCAAGGGTGGGGCACGTGACCTCCCAAGGGTGGGTCAGGAGACCCCTCAAGGGTGGGTCACGAGACCCCTCGGGAGTGGGTCACGAGACCCCTCACGGGTGGGTCCCGAGACCCCTCAAGGGTGGGTCACGTGACACCTCGGGAGTGGGTCACGAGACCCCTCAGGGGTGGGTCACGTGACCCCTCGGGAGTGGGTCACGAGACCCCTCAGGGGTGGGTCACGTGACCCCTCGGGAGTGGGTCACGAGACCCCTCAGGGGTGGGTCACGTGACCCCTCCGGGGTGGCTCCCGTGACCCCTCAGGGGTGGGTGACGTGACCCCTCAACAGTGGTTCAGGAGACACGTCAAGGGTGGTTCCCGTGACCTGAGGGAGGCTTGTGGTGGGGAGCCTGAGTGCGCACGCGCGGCCCGCTTAAAGGCCGGAAATGAGCCAGCCGCGGCTCGGAGAAAAGCCATCTCCTGGGGGCCTCCCCATGTTCCTCCACTCCTCAAGGAGGACCCCTTTACGGATGGAAGAAAAGGGGGATCTTCGCAGTGGTGGGTTCGGGCCAGAGCGGTCTGCGGGTTTGCCTGCACGTACGCCAGGTGCTCGCACAACGGGCCCAGGTGTTTGAGCCCCGTGGAGGCAGAGGGCTGCTTATTGCTGGATGATAGTGTCCTGCAGGGTTAAGGGACGGCGTGGGCACTCCCAGGGCCACAGAGGGCACCTGGCCTTTAGAGAGTTCCCTGGAAAATTCCCCGCCCAGGCCCCTGGTCCACAAGTCTATCCTGCGTACAGTGTCTGTGCGAGGCTGGGAGTGCTTCTGGGCAGTGTTCCCCAGGGGAAATCGCGTGGTCCTCTAGGTGGCAGGGAGGGCTCCTGTGTCCACGGACAGGTGCCCAGGGACCCTGTGGAACTGCTGTGACCTCTAAAGGGTGGGTCAGGTGAGCCAAGGGAGGTGTGTGCTTGGGAGCCTGAGTGCGCATGCGCGGCCCACGTATAGGCCCGAAACGAGCCAGCCGCGGCTCGGAGAAAAGCCATCTCCTGGGGGCCTCCCCATGTTCTTCCACTCCTCAAGCGTGACCCCTTTACGGATGGAGGAAAAGGGGGATCTTCGCAGTGGTGGGTTCACGCCAGAGGGGTCTGCGGGTTTGCCTCCACGTACGCCAGGTGCCCGCACACCGGGCCCAGGTGTTTGAGCCCCGTGGAGGCAGAGGGCTGCTTATTGCTGGATGCAAGTGTCCTGCGGGGTCAAGGAACGGCATGGGCACTACCCGGGCCACACAGGGCACCGGGCCCTTAGAGAGTTCCATGGGAAATCCCCCGCCCATGCCCCCGGTACCCAAGTCTGTCCTTAGCACACTGTCTGTGCGGGGCTGAAGGTACTGCTAGGCAGTGTGGCCTGTGGGAAATCGTGCGGTCCTCTGAGTGGCAGGGAGGGCTGCTGTTTCCCCGAACAGGTGCGCAGGGACCCTGTAAAACAGCTGTGACCTCTCAAGGTGGGTCATGTGACCCCTCAAGGGTGGGGCACGTGACCTCCCAAGGGTGGGTCAGGAGACCCCACAAGGGTGGGTCACGGGACCCCTCAAGGGTGGGTCACGAGACCCCTCAAGGGTTGGTCACGTGACCCCAAAAGGGTAGGTCACGAGACCCCTCAAGGGTGGGTCACGTGACCCCTCAGGGGTGGGTCACGTGACCCCTCAGAGGTGGGTCACGTGACCCCTCGGGAGTGGGTCACGAGACCCCTCAGGGGTGGGTCACGTGATACCTCTGGAGTGGGTCACGAGACCCCTCAGGGGTGGGTCACGTGACCCCTCCGGGGTGGCTCCCGTGACCCCTCAGGGGTGGGTGACGTGACCCCTCAACAGTGGTTCAGG